>NC_080594.1:98379093-98740556 GCF_027887145.1 Ammospiza caudacuta
ACAGAATTTTAGCATTTTCCCAGAATTCCAATATCCTATGTTTTAGTGTGCACTGTGACAGGTAAAATAAAATCATAGATAGAAAACTTTGACGACTTTCTGATCAAGTGAGTATTTGTCAAGGTTTTAAGCCCAGCTGGAGAGAAAACATCACACAGATGCTCTCTCAAACCTCTTTCTCTTCCCCTCCTTGTCCCCAATGAACAGAGAGGAGAAGCAGAGCAAAACTTGTGCATTGAGATAAGAACAGTGTAATAATTGAAAAGAAAGTAAAATACAATAATAATGGCAAATAATAACAATAATTATAATTAAAATGGGAAAAAACCAAGTAATGCACAGTACAATTATCCACCATTTACTGAATGACGACAGACGCCCCTTCCTGAACCTAGATCAGCCTCCCTTCTGGGTAGCTCCCCAGTTCAAGTACTGGGTATGATGATGTTCTGTGGTGTGGAACATCCCTTTTTGTGCTTTGTTCTTGGAATGGGAAGCCATCAATAATCTCTCAAGTATTTGGATATCATAGTGCAATGACTTATGCTTCTAAAATTATATTTGTCTAGTATTTTCTTTGTTGAATACTTAAGTATTCTAACTGAATGAAACTGGGCTGATTATTCAGCTTTTTCTATTTGCATCTCTATAAAATATATTACCACTATATCCTTAGTGTTTTAGCAGATAAGTAAAGCATTGTGTACTTCTTGGAAAGCTATTAGCACTTGCATTCTGTAATGTATTATATCTCCTTTTGGGTTAAACTGACAAGGTTCTTTGATATTATATAGAGAGGCACAAAATTAAAAGGTCAAAAAATCTGACTTATCTATGTACTTGTTATAATGAATTCCGATCAATTAAGTCAAGTTACATTCCTATTATGTAGCCAGTGAGATCTGAAGTGATGCAACTAAAATTATTCTATTCATTCTACCCTGTATTTTTTCACTTAAATTATGCTAATAATTATATAATTAGAACAATTCCTCAGGCATTTACCTTAGTTTCATGTTAGTTCCAAAATCTCAATGTTCACAAGGTAGTTTTCTATTAAGACTTAAATAAATGGTGAAACAAGGGAACAGTTATCTTCCCGATTAGATCCAAATTGCAAGTAACATAGCAGGGTCATTAAAAAGTGTTTGATCTTATGGAATATAATAAATAGGGCATTGCAATTTTCCAAAGGAGCAACCCAAAACTCCATTATTACATCTATGCAATAGTTATATTAGCTAAAGGGAGGCTCTTCCTCAGAAAATCAGTGTAGCAGAAGAAACTGTGATGAAAATATATTTTTAAGGGGACACAGTAATTTTTCCAATTTTCTGAGTTATGGAAGTCATCTTTCTTGAACAAAAGTTGAAAAATTGTGTAATACATTATGTCCTATGTATACATTATGTGCAATGTCACACATATAATATATAGTAGTATGCATTTTTCAAAGTGTCAGGGAGAGATGTAAACTGGTTCCCCTGCCACTGTTAAAATATACATACATCCATACATACCTAAATACACAATAAGTGTTCCTTTGAAATCCAAGGCCATATTCTCCTTGTAAAGAATATATTATCCTACTGAAACTAGCTAAGAAATATCTTTTGCTTCAGTTTTATGACATGTCTGGGAAACCAAGAAATTTCACTGTGGAGTTGTTTCAGGCTTCCAACCAAAGGTGGTTGGAGTTACCTCCATCAATTATGCAGGTAATCCAGAATTTGTTGATGTTAACTCTTATACTGGTCTTAAATACACATATAAAACAAAACTGTTAGAAAAAAGAGACAAAAATGTAGTTACCATTTGCCCAGTGTAGTTCAAAACTGTTCAAATATGCTTCAAGAAGTCTGGAAGACTTCTCAGAGCTCCTAGTCCAGAACTGTCTCCTATGCCTACTCTCATTCTCTTGACACTAAAACATAATGAAAGGTTTTTTTTAGTAGTAATCTAGTAATTAAAACATTGCCTTAAGATATGAAGACATCTTTAAGAAATCGTATCTATTTCTTATACTCAGGAGGAAAAAGAGGAAAAAAGGGAAAAAGATAAAAAAACCTCAAAACAAAACAAAACAAAACAAAGCGTCCCCATCCTGGATTGAGTACATTGTAATCTGTTTACTGGTTGAGTTTGACATTTTCAACACATCCTATCTATATTTAAACATTTGTTTAAACAATTGAAATATCAATACTTAAAAATATAAACACCAGAAGAATTAGGCTGTGGCCTAGTATTGGGAACACTTGTGTTGAAGGAAGAATTCCTGGATTCCATTTCCTTCTTCAATATTTTTTTTTAATGCTAACTTAAATAAAATGTATAAAAGCAGTGTAGCGTATTAGAGTCAATTCATTAGATGTTAGGAAATTCCTGATCTAGAGAGCCATGAAGATTGTGGAATGTGTTTGCTTGCTTTCTTTATTAACTTTTTTTTTTTTAACGTGAGGGACAGGGACAGTGTCCCTCTACATAGTAAAGTCTACATGAATAGAAAGCTGGCATGAAGGCATTCCTTCAGAGAAGGGAGAGGGATAATTTTAAATGTCATTAACCATAAAACAGGACTGCAGCCAAATACTTGACAAATGTCCTTATTTCTCCTTTTATTACACTACCAATCTATTTTATGTATATCTTGATAATATGTTCACTATTTTCCTCTGTATTTCTCTGTTATTTGTAAAAAAACTGGGAGGTGACGAATGCAAGGCTGGATATCTGAAAATTCCAGCTGAGGAAATATAGTCATAAACATTATTACTTTCTGTATCAGTTCTGTTTATGAACATCCAGTAAAATATCAGTCCTGAAAAGTCTGAGACAAACCTATATATTTCCAGAGACAGAGAATAAGCAACTTTAAGAGACATACCTAAATTCAGGAGTCTTGCAGAAAAGACAGCAGCTGGTCATATTGGAGGAGCAGAATTTTTGTTTTTCCTGAACTTTTTGTAGATCTTACTCATTTTTAATTTCAGAATTCTGTTTTCTCCCTGTGTAAAGGCAGTGGTTAATAGCTTTTTACAATGCTCTGAAGATGAACAGGTTATAGAGAGAAGGTATGACTGGCACTTTGACAAAATTAACAACCTATGGCTAAAAGGCACCATTTGGCTTCTTGGACAGCTGAAGACATGGTTGGTTTGCACGGACTCACCTGCAGTGAGCCCAAGAGCTTTGCCCAGCACTGAGGTCCATGCACCTATCCTGGAGAAAGCTGTCACACCAGCTGCCCACCCTCGATGTCCACTGCAGCTGTGCTCACGAGCAGAGCAGATGGCCAGCGTGTGCAGAGCGTACTCTCGCTAGCTCGGAGCCACTCCACAGGAGCCGTGCTGGTGTTCTGCTGCTTCTCCTGGGCTTTCTGAGCAGCGGGCAGACAGCTGGAGTTCCTGTCCCAACAGAGGTAGGCAGAACCCCAAAATCCCAGATAAATTATCCCATTCCCATGTCATCTGTGATGGCAAAAAATCAAACTGAATCTGAAACTCAGAAAACAGTGGTAAGAGGAAGATTAAAGTCTTTTTAGTTCCCCGGTAAATTCATGTATTTAAAATATTTTCATTGATTTGTCTAGTGCCCATTGGGCAAATCAAATCCTTTAAAACATTAAAGATTCAATTTCATTACATGAGGAACTAAAGATGTACTAACTCCTCTACAGTTTCAGTGGGTCATGAATAAGAACAAAGAAAATAAAAAATGAATAATGCTATGTGTAAAAATAGGGCTTTGGGAATGTTGTGGAAAGGGTGAGAGAAAGTGGAGTTTCAGAAGTCAGTGTAGGTAAGTCATGGAGGATCACCAATATTTTTGTACATTTGTGGAAAGATAAATATGGGTTTTGTGAAAAGAAATGAGGCTTTGAAAACACACAAAAAGTTAGGCAAACATTTTCTAGAATAAAATTAGCAGTTTACTTGACTGTGTTTATGCACCCTTTTGAATGGTATTCATGTGGATATTATATATATGAGTTGACTGTAAATGCTGTTTTCTCAAAGGTAAATGTTAGTGGAACTGAATTTTAAGCAATTTCAACATTTAAGAAATATGGGCCAATGGAAAGTCATTTACACAGCTATACAGCAGAAGCAAACTACCTAAGTATGCAAGCAAAACCAAAACCCACAGTTTTACTTTAGATAATCCAACACTCACAAAGCCCATGATATAATCAAAAGACAAAGTATTATTGCTGGAGTTTGCTTGAAGCATAAATGTCAACATAGAATGTACGTAGTAAACATTGAGAGCTATCCATGCACAAAGCATTGACACAGAAGATAAAGTCTTTGATTAAACCCCTACCTTAGTGTTTGCTTAGATCAAAATGCAGCACAGATCTAACAACCATTTCTTTTATGCCAGGAAGAAACATAGCAACAATTGCAGGTTTAAATGCAGTAGCAAAGGCTTTAGTTTCTTAAGAGAAAAAAAACCCCAAACAAACAAACGAACAAAAATCAACAGTGTATCAGACTCTTAAGGAGAAAAAAAAAGAGTTTATCTCCTTTGGAAAAGTGGGCACACAATTCAGGAAATGTTAAAGATGTTTTTAGGTCACATAGAAAGAGAATTAGAAAGGTGAACGCTCAGTTGAAACCTAATCTGGCCACTTCTGTAAAGTATAGTAAACAGAACTTTTATAAATGCATTAACAACAAAACAGGGCCAAGGAAAACTTTCATTCTTTTTTGAACATGGTGGGAAAAATAGTCACCAAACATGAGGAAAAGGGTGAGGTACTTGATACCTTCTTTGTCTCAGTATTCAAAAGTAAGTCAGGTTATCCTCAGGTCAGTGACCTCCTGAGCTGTTATGGGGGGCAGAATAAACCCCAGTAATGCACAAGAGGATAGTAGGTGATGTCCTGAGGCACTCAGATGCTCACAAAACTATGGGACTGGATGGGATTCATCCTAAGGTGTTGAGGGAACTGGCCACCTCAGTTCCGGGAGCATATCTACAAACAGAGCACTAGACAGGGAAACATCTTTGGTTAATAATTAATGATCACTCCTGATTCTTGCCCTCTGTCTTCATTTTCAAAATCCTGTCTTAAGATTTAGATTCCTTCCATATTTTTCATAGACACTTCATCACTTTTTTAGTTCCACTAACAGAACTCTTCCTGGTCCCACACTGTGAAAGGAATTACTGAAATTATTAAGTATTTCAAAATCCAAACTGGCTATTAGAGTAGCGTATTCAACATTGGACTGTCCCAAAATGATTGAAAGCTGCTTACTCCTTACAAGCACTGTATTGTGGTTCATTTCTACACCATTTGGATAAAATATTAAATTCCTTAGTGTTGTATAAAGCTTCATAACTTGTAAATTAATAAGAACATGGTAGATATAAAAATACTATCTTTTAACATATTTCAACTTGAAACCCTAAGGGTGTTTAAAAATATTTCTGTAGATTGAACAGAATAGGCTTAAGCAAAGAGTTTGTTAACTATTATTAACATTGTTAAAAATATATTAAAATATTAGGTAATCAGTAAGATATTTTATAAATATACAGAACTTGATATATATACACACATGTCTATAAAAGCATTTGTGTTTTATTCTTTTTTTAATATTGCTTTGCAACATCGGTTGCAAAGTCTCCTGAGAAATTCGGAAATGTTAAAGTATGAAAGTAAGCAAGAATGTAGGAAAAAATGCATTAAGACTGTATTGAGACATACTTGGAAAAATATCTCTCTTTTTGTCAATGTAGAATAGGCACAAAATTTACTGTAAGTTAATGACATTGATGGAGTTGCTTCAGGTTTTAGTATGTAAGTCTAACCTTGTTGATCTCTGTAATTTCCCCTCTTCTTCAGAATCAAGTTGCCAGATTATCTCATAGGTGGGCAGAGGTGGTCACTCAGAAATTTTGTGCTGCACTGCGATCTAGAGAAGTATGTTGTATTGCCCTTAAAGGAACGTTTATGATTATTGTTTCTGCCTCATCTTGTAATCTTAAAAACTTGGTTGTAATTTTTAGGCCAGCCACACTTAGGAGAGTAACCATACAATGTACTGGCCCTAAAACAGACATCCTTTTTTTCATCTCAATGCCTCATTTGGACTGTTCCGTGAAAGCATGCAGTAACCTTTTTTCCTCATTTTCCTGTAACTGAAGCTTTATTTTCATAATTTCAATCTTAGTAAAAAACATGAAGTTTTCAGACTGGTGAAGTTGCCTAACAAGATTTCTAGTTGATACCAAATATGCATACTAAAATGATAATTAATTAATATATTTAATACTGATGCATGAAAATACAACTTGGTTAAAATAAACCTTCCATTACACAGACAAGAACTTGTTCCATAGCAGCACAATTTTAGTGTCTGTCTGAGCAGAAGCTAAAGATAGTCAGGGAATAATACTAGTATTATGAATTGAGTTAATAAATAATGGTTAAAATTACAAATGGATAATCCAACATGGAAGCTCTTAGAAACACTTGCAAATTGTATACTAAATGAAGCTTTTTAAATGAGAGGCTTCAATATTAGATGAGGACTCCACTGGAATCATAAGTGTATCTTTTATTATCAGCGCTAAAAAAATACTAATCAAATTCTTGATGATGAGAAAGTTAAAGTTCTACCTACTTTTAACAAATTAATTCTAAACATTTAATTTTAACTGAAGTGGAAACAGATGCTTCCATTTAGGATTAGGTATTAAAAATAAATTATTACATTACATTTTTCTTTAATGATTCAAGATACATTATTAGATGATACGTTCTTTATTTCAGCAACTTTTAAAATATAGCTAATTAGACACCTCAGCAAAGGCAGAATTTGAAGGAATGCTTCTTTTGAACTAGAAATTATAGTGAAGAGAATTTTCTGTCAGTATAGATGTTCTGTGCTTTTCGTCTTTCATATTTGTTTCCCTTCTCAAAAGATAAAAACCATAGCTTCAGCTTGTGCAGGTGACTGAATATAGAGGAAAATAGCACAGATTTGCAAAAATTTTTTTCTACTATCATTTCACTACTGTTGTCATGTGAACACTCTACCTGTTACTTTAAAATGGGCATGAATTTGTTGGATCCCAAAATTCTTTTACTGTGAAACCTGAAAAGTTTTCAGCCTAAATAATTTGAAATAGATGGGCCTGGTAGTTGAAACACTGACATAAAAGAATATGTCTGTACACAAAAATTATGAATCTGGTAAATAATTGTGTGTATATAAAATGCTTTCTATAGCTAAAAATATATTCTTACTTTATTAATGTGTCAGTAAATGTAAGAAATTTAATTTTTACCACAGCAATTTCTGCTTTTCAATCATGAAATAGTGAGATAATAGCAAGCCCCAAAAGTTTCAGTAATTGAAACTTTTTTGATGTTCATTCTCATCAGCCTCTGTAGACATTGATTCAGACTTGTGTATACTTTCATGATGGTTTTTTTATTTAAGCTGAATAGAGTTGCATTCAGTATGTTATCCCCTTGAAATGAATTGGACTACGAAAGAACAGATGTTTACCCAATGTAAAAAGTCTAAGGATCTACCCATCATTGATGTTATTTTTTTAGAATTTTGTTAATGCATAGTACATTTATGTGAAATCCCTACCCTTATTATCTGAACTATAATGACATCTAACATCAAGAAACATTTCATCATTGAATATTCAACATGGTTATGTTTTATTAATTCAATCATAGAAAAAGTCATAGCAGGTTAAGAAATGTTGCATTGATTACAGTTTGAATATGGTATGACTTGATCCTGAACTTAAAGCTTTGCTCTTTTCCTTGTCTGGATTGTCAGACATCTGTGAACCCAGAATGATGGCTAAGACAGGCTGTATCTCCAAATTGTTTTGGTGACAAAAAAAAAGTAATAATTACTGACTATGCAAATGAAAACATTTAAGAACTCTAATAAATGTATGTGTGTATGTCTCTATCAGATTTTCTTTGGGATAATCTCTCTCCTCCCAGTCTAAATTTCAAGATATAGATATATGCTCAGAGTTATTGTAAAGAACATAGTTTAACAAACTTTATGCTCAGAGTTATTGTAAAGAACATAGTTTAACAAACTTTAAACTAAAAAGAATTAAAAAGAAGCAGTTTTCCTGAGGCTTAAAAAACATATATATATATATATATATATATATATATATATATATATGCACACATATAATCTCAGTGCTTAATAGACTCTTTCTCAGGCATTGGTACACAGGCAGGATGTAGTTAATACACCAAATTACACCAGATATGTGAAAACTAGTGATTTTATATCTCAGAGGTTATTCCAAAACTATGGAGCAAATCAGTTCTGTGGAGTTTCAGATTGTGGACCTGTGTTTCCATCCTAAAGAAAGAAGCAGTTCCCAGAAAAAAAATCTCTCTCCTACTGACATCTCTGTAAATCAGTGTTCATAGTGAAATTTAGGGGACAGGATATACTCTTTGGTTCCATATCCTATCTGAAGGAAAAGGGAATTAATTTAATGATACTCATGTAGTAAGGAAATTTGCTGCTAGTCTTCAGCAGAATCACATGGAACCAAATTCACATCCACTACCTTGACATGCCTAGGTCACAGCACAGTCACCATAGAATTATAATCAATTATCCAAATCACCCCATTGACAGGTTTCCCATAGCTGATTACAAAGTTAAGGTAGTTTTGCTGAATATACTTTGAGCTTAGATGTCTCTTGTCTGTCACCTTTGATTTCTGTTCTTTCCAGAGTGGTAAAAAAATGCAAAAGTGATCTCTGCTTTGAATAAGTTAGAAATGCTTGGAACAATGTAAAGTCTGTATTTTGGGTCAAGTTTCTCCTTCCTGATGTTTTTTTCACTCACATAATTTGAAAGTATTCAGCTCACTTAGGCTGAAGTTTTTTAACTACAGTTCTTTACTTTTACCATCGTCCTTATGGTTTGTTTTTTTCTCTCCTTGTCATAGATAATTAAGCCACACTTCTAACTACTGACATCAGTATGTCAAACAGAAGTAAAATCATTGAAAATTTTGTGAGTTAATACCCCCTCACAAGGGTTTTTGAGGTTTGATTTTTGTTGTTGTTGTTCTGTTTGAGGGGGTGGTTTGTTTGTTTTTGGTTTTTTTTCAGTATTGTCCCTTGCCACTATGTTCATGCCTAGGAGTGAGATGTTTTCCAAGTGTTTTCTTCCTCTTCAGAAATTTCCAGGAATACAAGGGGTAAAGGCTCTAATATGCATATACCTTGTCTGTGGTGGGTGCTGCATGAGATTGCTTTTTATAACATGAAAGCATAACTCTAAAAGGGCATGCATACAACTTTAGTGCACTGAAATATAGAACATATTTATCCAAAATAATATTTCTCCGTATTCTTGGCTTCTTTTCCCCTGCTTCATTACAGACATTACAGAATCTTCTGAGTTGGAAGGGACCCACAAGGATCAGAAAATCCAACTCTTAAATAAATGGCCTGTATGGGGATTGAAGTCAAAAACCCTGGTGTTATTAGCACCATGATGCAACCAACTCAGCTAATCTGCCTTTTAGATTTAGTAGAAAACTGTTAACAACATAAGGAGAAAAAATAATTAACTAGGTAAAAATTAACAGCATAATAAAACAATGCAGAATTCTTGCATACACCTATTTTGTCTGTTCTAGCAGTATGGAACCTTCTATTTGAAAATGGGAGCTTTAAGTTGGAAGGTTTTTTTGAGCATAAGTCAGAAAATGTGTTTCCTCAAAAGCCTCCTTTTTCAGACTGGTGGGGAGGCTGAAGCAGCTTCCTTCAGCAAGCTTTCTTTGCTCTCTCAGTCATCTAGGTCATTCCTCACCGACTTAGAGCCAATGCAGCTATCACCTAGCTCAGTAACAGAAAGGAGCAGCCTGTTTCTCTTCTCACATAATTCTCAGAGCACCATCTTACCCAAGTGTTATGGAATATGCACCATGTAACCTATGATTTTTATTTTCCCTAAAATATTTACATGGGACAAAGAGTCAGTAAAGCTATGCTACACACAAGAGGAACCCACTTGCCGCGGCACTTATATACAATCACGAACAGGTACGGGACATCTGGACCAGTGACATGAGCTTTTTATTTCAGCACATCAGTCTCAGCACATTGTTAGCCAATGGAGACAGGATGTTAACAGCTCGCTGATCTACAGGGAATGCCAAGGAGGTGTGGCATTACAGCATAGCATAAACCATCTCAGCCTAGATTTCAGCCAATCATACATAGAGCAACACATATTGACAAGAATTTTATCTAATCATATGAAACACACGTAATGGTAGGTAAAACAAAGACTTGTTCATCTGAGACAAAGAACAGAGCTCTATTCATGCTAGCTTTCTAAAGATATACATTAAATAACTGTTGCAATCTATAAGCCAGTTCTACAGAGGTATATTGTTATTTGTCACATATGCTCTACAGCTCAGAAAACTTTTTTGCTGTATTTGCAAAGCTAACAAAACTTCTGTCTACTCTTTTTCAACTATTTCATTAAAACCCTCTAACTTGATGAATTCCAGCAATTCCCCCTCTCTGTTGACTCAGAAGCTTTCATTTTCTTGTCGCTTACTACTTGCGTTTTATAGCTCTATTGTAAAATTTCTGCTTATTATCTGCTGGAGACTTATTTGCACTAATCTTAAGCATTGCTATATTACAGCACAGCAACTTAATGCTGTGAAGGCTCAGTCTTTTAAAGGATCACTTTTAACAATAGTCACAAGTCATTGTTCAAAACCTCTGGTCGATTTTAGGGTCTTAATTCAAAACCTTTGTTTATGTCTATACCTTCGTCTACCACTTTCGTGAGATTTCGAACACTCTCTGTGCTTCTACTTCCTAATTCTCCTGCTTGTATGACAAAAACTTCTCTGACCGTTTTGTTCATTATTCGCTGTACACAACAAAGTATCCAGGGTATCACTATCAATATCAATAACAGAACACTTAATACATAAAGACCTATCTTGCAAAGTTGTTCTTAGCTAAGGTGCAAAGCTCTATTTTTGAAAAAAAATTATCCAATTAGGAACATCTATCTTCTTTAATTTGAGCTGTCAGATCTTTCAATTTTTGTAAGCTTTTGTGAATGGATTCAGAATGATCAGACAAATTCATACAACACAATCTTTCAAATTCTACTGGCAACATTCTAAGGCATAAAATCACTCTGACAGTTCTCTTCATAAGGAGGGACAGCTCTCGTTCTCCTTTGTTTCTTTTTCATCACTGCTTTGGCAGTGGGGGCAATTATGGAGAGCATACCAATGCTTCAAGGGCCACCTTCAAGGTGGGCTGGAATGCTTTGCCAAGCTCTGTCTCCGCAAATGAACCAATACCCTTTTGGCAATTGCTGTGGATATTGATCCGTCTCAGGAAGCACATCCAAACTGTTTGAAACATTACGCCAAAAACTCAAATTATTATATGCAAAATAATGAGGTGTAACATTGTACTTTGGGGGATCACTTTTTCGCCAGGCACAAGTCATGAAAGTAAAACAAAAATCTATGGTCAAAGAACTAAGGATTTCTAATTCTTGAGGTTCAGATGCTGCCCTGAGAAGTTTTTTGGACCAAATGTTCTAATTCAATGAGGGATTGTTTCCATTGTCAATTCTACCTGGCCTACTATTGGATTGTTTTTTGACTAAAGGCAACTCTTTCACTGGCACACCAACCAGACAGGTTGAAAAAGGCTTTTCTGGTTCTGAGTTAGACAAACATATAGTATCTGAGCTGGCAGTTTTGGCTAAGGTCACCCAAACATTTTTTTTCGGTTGCTCTACAGGCAAGTCTGCACAACAAAAAACAATTAAAATCTACCAATACAAACATACAACTTGAATTTGCTCCATCTTTTTCATGAGCTAAGTTTTGGCAGAATCAGATTTCAGTATTTTGTCTGTTTGATTTCATTTCTGAAATCAAACAAACAAAATACTGCATAATCTATTGTAAAAGCAAAGTTACTGGCTTTAAAAATAGAAAAAAAAATCAGACCCATTGTTGTCCCACATCTCAAATTCATGACAGATGCTTTGTCTGTCCAGTATAAAATGAGAACCTAAATGTACAGCACTAATGATTATTGAAATCTCATCACTGAGAAACAAAACTTTTAAAAATATTATACCACTTTAATGCTTATAGAAGATAGCTGTTTGACTAATTTTAAGGACGCTGTGCAATGAAATGAGATTACTGTCCTTTGGTCTTGATAGATGTGCCAGACTATGTTTCTTGTAACATTTGTTGGTTATCAGATGCAGTAGGAAAATACTTCTTTTGATTTCTGAAATAGGACTTATAGAAAATATTTTAAAATAATCAGAAATATTTAAAGGTATCCTGGAAGCTTCACTACTCATTGACAAAAAAAGTCGCTTTTCAATTTTTGGGCGATTTTAAATGACATGATCCAAACAGGGGCTAGATCTTTTCTTTAGCACATTTTCTAGCCACTAAATACCCATGATGTTGATGTTAAAAAAGATGTTAATAATTTGGCTATGTATTTTAAAGCAAACAATAGTGAAAATACAAAGAGATGTTAACAGTGCAGTCATAGAGTCAATGCAAATCTTTATCCTCATTATGCAGTTTGTTACTTGCTTTGTAATGAATAGCAACCCCTTCCAATATAAAACCTAGGACACTTTTTCATGTCAAGAGTAACCACAACATCTCACCCAAGGAACATCTGTAACCTCTGTGGACTCTGGATACATCAAGGCCAAACTTGGTATTGCCAAAACTGCGACCATGACAGCACTTGGCACATGCTGAGCCTTGTTGTCTGTAGAGCTTATGACATGGTGGAAATTATTTTATTGAAAGATAGGCTTAGGGTAGTACATCTGAACTAGCCTGTGCTAGGCTTCATTTTACCTGACTACTCATTTGTTCTTCTTAGGTCATACTCATATGGAGAAGACAATTCCATCATTTCTACTCAAAATCTTCTGCAGCAGGAATGCCATTAAATATTTGGCCAGCAATCTTGCTTCATTTTCTTCTCTATTTCCTATAAATATATTCATTTTTATTATTCTGTTACATTTCATCAGTCTCACTGTTCCTTTTCTCTCTTTTTATTCCCCATTTTTAAATATTTTTCAGTCACAACTCAGGGGATTGTGTGAGTTTTCTTTTCCTCGTTGATTAACTGGCTCTACGATTCAGACCCAATACCTTGAAAAATGTTATTTTTTTCCTTTTCAGTCTAGACTTCTATACAAATAAATGTTGTGCTTTACAAATAAATTTTGGCCTCTGCTTGGAATCTTTGTGAGAGAGTCTGAAGGGACTTATTTGCCACATTGTGAATCTCTGATTAGCAGCTCACTGACTGATCCTTAAACACTTGCCCTTTCTCAAGTGAAGGGATTCTTCAACATTACATCTGGTTTTGTGATTCAAGCACTGCTCATTTTGCCAACCATTGCTTTCTTTTAACAATATCACAGGCTTGTCCTGATGCTGTTTCTATGGTAACATGCCCTCCTTTCAATTTATTTGACCAGGGAGCCTACAATGTAGTTCAATTGTGCAACTGTAACTTAAAAACAGCAGTGACATTTTAAAATAAAAGCAGCGAGATCCATAAAAATCACTAAATCCTGTCCCTTTATAAATGTGATCTCCAAGCCTCTAGATTTTTGAGTGGCAATATTTTTTTTTTCATTTGTGAAAAGTACAATGTAAAAAAAGAAAGGAAAGCATACACAGTGCAACAATTGCTACCACTACACTATTGGAATAAAAACCTGAGAAAACACTGAAGAGTATGTGTATATTATTTTCTGATTTGCTAATCTCTGGGGGTTTAACATTGAATTTAAGTCATTTTAGGAACAGCAAAGAAAATCCTATTTCTGCTATTACATTATATATAAAATAGCATATCATAATACAGTTTAATATAAAATTATATAATAAGACCAGAAAGTTAATATATTAATTACTGACTCATAGCTTCTTGTGACTCATAGTGAGAAGAATCGTACTTTACAGTGTGCCGACAAAAATGTAAAATTGCATTTTTATGAAGGATTTCCTTTTTCCTTTGTTTTTAGCATTGGGAAAAGAAATTACATGTCACGAATGCTTAGGACCAGAGCCATTCAGAATGGGAATATGAAATTGACCTGTGCTGCTCCATGCTGGCTTTCCTGCAGGGGTCTTCAGCATCTCTACAGTTTTCTCTTGAGAGGCTGCCATGGGGAAATTGGTGCAGTTAAAGTGATTCCCAGTTGCTTCTTCACCTGTGTTGGAGTAGCACTCTGTTTAACTCCTATCATATTCTTCTTAACTTACACCCTTCATCAGTTAACTGATTAATAAAACCACATGGTTTTAATCCTCCTAGGAATACTGGCTGCATAAGCAAAAATTTTGTCGAGATCTGTTTTATGTTTAATCAAATATAAAATTCTCCTTTTCTGTAACACATACCAGAAGTAAAAGCACTTAGGCTTGGACAAGTGGTCTGAAATTAATCAAAATTTCCGAGTATTTAACTTTTTTAGAGGACAGAAGGAGGTTTTGATGAAAGATAAAACATCTTTTATTCCCTCACAAAAGGAATCCTTCTCCTGTTGGATGCTGAAACACCAATTATCTGCATAACAGGTTAAAAGGCTTGCATAGGACATTCCTGAAATTTCACTTTCTTCAGATTTTGATAGGAAACATCCATCCATGAGATAGATGCAATTTGAAATGTGTAAAAGCTCTGAAACCTTTTAAATTAAAACTAAGCATGCCACACTGATCTTAAATGAGGTGCCGCATGCTAAAGAAAATTTACCTGCAGTTTGATTGCTCAATCGTGTTCTATGAGCAAATTTACTATCATCATGTATTTGACATGAAACTGTTTCAGATCAGATAAACAGAAATTATTTGTTTCAATTAAAATAATTATCTTACTTCTTATCCCTGTGCTGATATTCCCTAGGAAAAAAGCAGATGTAAAATGAATTTTGCTTATGTTCTTGCATGAAAATACATGACATACTCTAAGGAGAAGCTGTATGTGCTCAGTTTCCAATAGCTGGCTTCAGCATTGGTCCAGATTACTGCAATAGTAGAAAAAAAGAGACATACTCCCTCCATCCAGATTTAGCATCTACAACACATTATTGCCTCTGACATTCTAACCTGAATCAGGGAAACACTGAAACATGCCACATCTCCTGATAGAATAGAAAACATGAGATGAATTGCTGAAAACTGTGAAAACAATTTTTCAGACTCCTTACTGCGTGCATGAGATTTTCCATCAGCAAAGAAGTCATATTTTTCATGCTAAGACATATGATAAAGCACACAGCACAAAAGAAAACAAAAGCAATTTCATTAAGAAAATATATCATGATGGAAGTTATGATTTCATGATAAGACCATTTCAAGGAACAGTGCATACAGGAAAGCATCCTACAGTCTTGATGAGAAATTTTTTTTCAAAAACAAGGATTATTTTTCTTTAGAAGGTATGCAATTATTCTGGAACTGTAGTAGTTCTTTAGTGAGCTGCTTGAAGAGAAAAAGATAGACTAAAAATAAACTAAACCAAATCATAGAATAACAATAATGAAGGAAAATAGGCAATGGGAGATAAAAAGATCAGGCATCCAGGAAAAGGCAGGCACAGTACCAAAACAGACATAAAAGTTATGTAGGCATATATATATAGGTATGTCTATATACATAGGCATGCATATGCTCATATTTTTATAATATTAAATAGTATGTGACAATATAATACTGAAAGCAATTAATATCATTTATAACTACTATGATTTTGTGTATTATTTGGTCTATTTGTGAAATTTTGTCAGAAGATAAGTTTATCCTCTAGCATTCTGTTGCTGAATAAAGCTGAGTCTCAGGACAGGCTAAATTTAAATGATCATCAAAGAAGCACAGCTTTTATTTCATTTCTAAGATGTAAGTATGTGTAGCTGTACTGTGTAGGAGGGTAGTATTTTGCTCGCAAAATTAAAGAAATCCTTGGGAATTAGAAAATACAGAAAACAAAACCACGCACTCCATAAATTTGGAAATATAATTTTAAAGTACATCACAATTTAATTTAATTTTGAAAAGTGATCTGCATTCAATTCAATTAAGAAAAATGTCATTGCTGAAGCCAGTAAGTGCTTTCGGTGTAGGTATGTTTTACATGCACAGCCTTTTCAATCAGCTATTGTCATGAGTATCTCTTCTCAGAATTCTATTTCAGAGATACAGCCATAATACTGACTCTAATTCCAGGTAGGTTATTTTAAAACCACACTACATTCTTGCTCTGTCTCTTGGAATGCCTTCATTCCTTTTGCTTTCCTTTGTCTTGCTTTTCCAAGAAATTAAAAGAGAGTTGGAAATGGAGGATGGTCTGGGGTTGTCTTATGTAGCAAGAGTTCTATTATCATTATAGTGCAAGGATTCCATATTGCCACGTTTCACAGCTCCACAATGTTTCACACAGACTGCTTTTCTAAGCACCGACTCTTCCTGGCCCTTGCAGTAGTCATCAGACTACAGTGCCCACCAATCCACTCTTTTACAACTGTTCTTATTTGCTGCAGCTGTGGCCTGTTAACATCAGGCCTGCTCCTAATCTTTAGTAATTGGCTCAGCTGCGACTCTTTAGGGGATAAGATTACACTCTGTATCACCTTCATTTACCCATATTGTATCCCTCTATAGTCTGGAAGGGCCTCAGGTGTTTGGGTGTAAATTTGAAAAAAATAATAAAATAGGTTCTGCAAATATTTCTTATAAGTGAGAAAGTCTTCATACTTACTATTGGAAAAAAAATTAAGCAAAAAGTTAGTATCTTGAATAACACTTGAATGATGAAGTAAGTTAATTAATGTCTTGTCCCATAGTTTTCCTGTCTAAAGCAATTTTATTTAACTGGTAGAACAAAGTGAATGCTGCATTCATTTAGAAGCAAAGTAAATTATGAATACCGAATTGTGTGCTGCTGCTTTACAGCACAGGAAAAAGGACACTTCATTTAATTGTATTCAATCTTTGAGCATATCATGAGGATGTTTTTCTTTTTTTCATGAAAGACAAATGTCTTTTCATAGTTTTCTGGCTTTAGATAATTATTATCCCATAACATTGGATTCTATAAAGAAAAGATTTAAGTAAAAAAAAAACCAAAAAACCCTAAATATTTCTTAAAATGGAAAGTTTCACAACTTTTAAAGTTGGAATTTAATTCAAGGTTAATGTCCTATTCTGATTGGATGCTATAAAGTGAATTCACAAAAATTTTATTTCAAAGGAATTTTTAATGTGTTAATATTTTTTATAATAGATGGAATATCATTGTTTAAATAATCTTATTTAGAACTGAAAAAAATGTAAACTTTTCTTTACAGACCATTTTTTTGGTAAATATTATATGGCAAAGGAAAAAGATGCATGGATTAGCAGTCTAAAATGAGTAAAGGGTAATATCTTTATTAACTTGCGCAATAATACTTTATCCAAGTTAGCAGGAAGATTGGTTCATGCTCTCCCTAGACTTCTAGCCCAAGCAGCCTTACTCTGAAGTAAGCCCCTGTGGGCTGAAAGGGATCCACACTTTCTGAAATTGATTTGATAAAATTTTTGCTAGGACAAAGTACTTACTGTTTTTTAAGTAGGCACTTCTTTTCCCTCTGCTTCTACATTTGTGATTGCATATCATTATATTATTATAGGCAGTTGGAGAGGAAACACAGCAGAAACTCACTCAGTTCCATATTCTTAGTGAGAACAATATATACACCTCCTTTAAAAATGTAAAATATAGGTACTAAAGCTTTTTTAAACCATGTATTACATCATTCTGTTCAAAATCACCTTTCCTGAAGTCTTTGTTTCTTATCCTGGTTTCAAATAGCACAGACAAAAAATTGTCGTCTTCATTTCTTGCAAATGTTACCATATTTAAAGACTACATTATTTTCTTTCTTCAGCCTTCTTTTTTCAAATTTAAGTGACAAGTTTGTCTGTTTAGCAGACCTTTCTTGATTCCTAATCACATTTTTTGAACTACTTCATATTTTTTCAGTTGACCTGTATCTTTGTTGATGTGTTGTACTGAATAGGCATGGACTCCACTTAAGATCTTTTTGGGGCAGAATAGAACATTACTTTGAAAGTCTGAAAGAACCATTCCTTAGTTTTTTGGGTTTTTTTTTTTGTCGTTTTTCTTAATTTTTTTCATAAGAACAATGTTAATTGGTAATTGGTATTCAGCCTACACTTCTGTATAAGCACAAGACCTTATGTGATGCTGATGCTTATCCAGTCTTTTCCCTGTGAGGCACTTTTGCTGTCAACAGCAACTTCAGGCTGTGCACCAATCCTTAGCAGGATTTTTGATATTTGTTTAAAAATTTTATTTACTTGATGAAATTATTTAGTAATAAGAGTACTTGCAGCCCTCACATTCTCCCTTCCTCATGCCCTATTCATTTTCCAGAGGATTATCACCAGCTTTGAATATGGGTACTCTGTACTGCATCAAGATATTAAAAAGAACATTAAATAGTAAGAGGTCCAAAAGAACTCCCAAAGGTACTCACTAAATATGGAATTTTTATAGAATATAGAATATATATCTTTGTAAAATGTTCTTTTTTGGGAATATTTTAATGAGATTTTCATTATGCCTTCCATAATTATTTATTGTCTTAGATTCCCTTTATTACATATATGAATGTTATATTAAATTGTATATGTTGTAAATAAGTAAATTATCTTAGCAAATAAGGTAAGTAAATAAACTTACTTGAATATCCTTTTTTCTTGAAATTTCTAAATTCTATGATTATTTAACTTGGATTTTAAAAATTGTCTCTTGAGGAATGTGTGTTTCTTAATTTGCCATGTATAGGAAATTCAAATGCCTGCTCTGCATTTCCTTTGGCCCCATTTTACCTTCATTTGAAGCTGGACAGTATTTTTGTGCTTTACATATCTCCAATAATCCTGCCTGGTTTCTATGGATCCCTAAACTCAAAAGTCAAATGGCACTAATTTGCTTTAGACAGATTTCTCATTACACAAGAATGATCTTTATTAGACTTACTTAACTGAAGAAATGTACCTAACAATTTTTAGAAATTATTTTTCTCATTCTAGGTTAACCACATGTAAACATTTCAGCAACAGTAATTTTTCTACTTGGATAATAACAAGCTTTTTTTTGTTCTGTGGCCATTTATTTTACAGTGAATATTGATGCTAAATAACATTGTAAACTTCATATGGGCCATTTTTAGCTTTTAGTACCTGTTAAGCATGTTATAAAGTACATAAAACTGTACTTGAAGAATATTTTCCCTTTACTGCCTTACATTACATTCATTGTAACTCCTTGAGTCTTGTCCTTCTGACTTCTATACATTATAGAAAGTCTTATATACTAAACTCTAATAATATCAAATCATTCTCACATTTTATATCTCTCTATGTCAAGTTTCAGGTCAATTGAGAGCACATGAATTATCTGTTGTCCTTTTCCTCCACTTCCCTGCCTTCTCTTCATCTTCTCTAATCATCAATTGCACATTTAGTAACAACATTATTTTAAAATATGTCATTTTAAATTACTGTTTTCTATATTATTTTATTCCCAAAATGTTTCATATAGTTTCTTTGTTACTTTTAGTCTACTGATAAATGTGTTGTCCAAATCTGCAGCTACTATAGGTCTTCTTTCCCTTCCTGAGAATGAATTTTTTTATTCTACATTTATAGTCATATACTTCCCCTGTGACACAGTGGAAATCTTCCCTCTTGTCAGAATCAAATGGAGAGTCTGCTGCTCTCTACTGTCTGTATCAATTTTTTTTTTCACCAATTCATTCAAAAAAATTAATGAATAATCTATAATTTATATTGGTTTTGTGAACATATCAATGTAAATCAGAAGTCTTGTTACTGTAATATTTTTCTGTTTATCAGATTCTTTATCTTGTGGAAACAATTTTCTTCTCATTTTTCTTAAAAGGACAATAAATTAAAATGCTCTTAACTTACAGATTCCCTGTTCAAGAAAATTGTCTTCTGACTACATTCAAACTACTGAGTTAGTTCACAGTAACCAAAGAGCTCAGTCACTTATGCTGAATTGGACATTGTCTTTTTCAGTAATATTTAATATTGTATATTTTATTTATCATAAACATTCTGTAAGTACTAAATTGAAAAATTCAAAGAAAATATCGATTACCTTTCTCATTGTTAGCCCCATATTGATCACTGGTTTCCTAAAATGTATATTTTTTCTTTATGACTCTCAGGAGCACGTGCAGATCAATTGTGCAAATTTAAAGCAGATTTATTTGTAGAGTAAATAATGAAATTATGGTAATAGGAGATCCATGTGGAAGATTAATTTTATATATTACTACGTACTACTTGAGAATTGTATTTCACTCTGGTTATTGCCTGGCTATTTGCAATGGCTGCACGTGAAATTTCAGCTTGAACAACTAAAAATAGATTTTTATCTTGAGGACGGCCTTTATCATAAAAAAAGCCCTCTGAAACTGAAGGGACCAATACTGAAAGATTGCTCATCTTTGCTCATAATCAGGTATTGTTCATCTCATTTTTCATTAAAGTGTGAAGTCATTTTCCTAGAATTAAGACTTGATCTAGCACCAGTTATAGAGAATTTCTCTTTATATTTTGCATCATATCTTACAAAATACATTCAGGCACAGGTTCATATACTTTTTTTCATTGAAAAATTGAAAAATTTTTAAATGCATGTGTGATTGCAAGGGTTACGTCTAATAACTTAATAAACAAATATGTTGGAATAGATTGAATTCAGAGAAAATATCTCATAATTTACCAAACACAATTTCCATTATGGTGTTATTGTGCTCTGTAGCAAAACAGAAGAAAGTTTATTTCAGTCTTAATACATCTGTAGCCTTGACAGACATCACAGCACCATATAAGGTTCTTTATAGGTTCTTCAGGTTGAGGGAAAGTTCTACCTTTAAGCATTTACTTAATCTCAACAGATGAACTTTTGTCAGTCACAAATAGTAACAACAATTCTGACAGAACTAATTTTAAATAAATTGGGATATTTTGTATTGAAATGAGAAAGAGATATAATCAAAAGGAAGACCCACTCTTCTACATTAATACTCACTGGTTGGTTTTGGGGTTTTTTGGGGTTTTTTTAAAAGAAATACATCTTAATGAACTTCTGCATTGCAAATTTCATAAAATGTATCCTATCTATATCATCACATCTAGCAGGTATGATATTATTACATTAGCAAATAAACAAAGTGATGTATGATATTATTACATTAGCAAATAAACAAAGTGATCTCTCTGAACTAAGGAACACAAACTTAATAGAAAGTATGAAAACCAGACTGACCTAAATGAGCTACTGCTTTACAATAAGAAGGTCCTCCTATTTGGTTATAATATTGCATATGCCATTGGAAGAATATGTACTTGCAGCCTAAACAAAAAAATCAAATAAATTTGTTGGCATATTAGATAATGTGAACACTGTGGTTTCTGTTTTCAGAGAAAAAACAGATCATTAAATTGCATGATGAATTAAAATTTTTAGTGATGTTAGTACAGTGAGAGGCTAGACAGGAAGGAATAATCACTGTTTCAATTTGCATGAGCAAAAAGTAGTGCAGATGTGTGGGAAAATAATTATTTAGTCTTCTTTTCATTAAAAAAAGCTATTTTCAGGGGAAATTGTTGAAGTAGGCACTGTAAGTAATTCTTTTGATTCACACAGCAATTTACACATATTAGTTAACGTTATCAAAAATATATTTATTTGTAATAGCTGAGAATAGGGCTCTGGAAGAAGCATTCTAATTGTATTCCCCAGTTGTTGAAACTAAATTTTTTAGTTGTTTTTATGTAGTTTTCATTGTAATTCAGAGAATCCTCCTTAAAAGTAGTTGGTTTTCTTTGTCTTTCATAACCATCATCCTGAAAGATTGTCCCAGAGCTTTATAGGTGTGTATATATATATATATATATATATATATATTATGGACAGACTATTATGACTATTATTAGTTTTTATGCATGTTCCGGTGATAACTTCTTAGCATAAATAACCTAAGGACAGAAAATCAGACAAAGGGATTTTATCCTTCCTTGTGCTTATCTTGCTGTTACATTTATGGACGGAAATCCAGTTTGCTTTATTAAAATCACTGAGGTATTTTAGTTGCTTAATGTGACAGAGCTCATATTACATCTATTTTTATTACCCTGAATCAGCAGTATAATTTGGATCCCTTTGCCTTGCTCTGCTTTGCCTTGCTTTGCTTTCTCCTCTCTGAGGGAATATTCTCTGTTTCACAGGTGTTTCCCACATCTTCATTAGTGTTTCCAGATCGTTATGGGCCTACTCAGCCATGAGTCACCTTCCTTACAGGTGAAAGCCTGCCTATCACTCATCTCCTTTCGAGATGACTCCGACCTTCAGTGTAATTCATTTCCCCTCCCTCAGAGAAAAGGATTTCTTCAGTCTTAGTTCCTACACCTTTTGGTGTAAATTATATTTTCTTATGAACCGTGGCTGTACTGGGCCTGGCTGGTGTTTGGCTGGTATGAAGTTAGCTGTTTTCCATATGAACTTTTTGGATGCTGTGATTTGGACTTTTGGCTGAGTGTGGGTAATGCTCCCATGTTTCATCTAATGCTGTGCAGTGCTAGCACCCGGTCATGGCTTTCTGTGGCTCTCCCTGCCTGCCCCCTCGGGTGAGCAGGTGAGGAGCTGAGAAGCAACACACACAGGATAGCTGACCCAGCAGAGCTGACCTGAACTTGCTGAGCAACAACTGGGAGTTGAGGCTTTCTTGCAAGTTAGCCATTACTCAGCCAGGCTGCGCATTGATTTTCATGCGGGAGGTGTTTAGTGATTGCCTTTGCACGACTTCCCCCCACCTCCCATTTCCTTCACTTATTAAACTATATAATCTCGGATCAGGAGTGGGTTTTTTTCACTTTTGAGCTTTCTGTTCTCTCCCCCTCCCCACAGAGGGAAGAGGTAAAGTGAGTGACTGAGGGCATGCCCTGTGTGGGTGCTTAGGTGCTAGATGGAGGCAACCTACAAGAATTCATAGAAGTCCTAAAACCTTTAATACTTTGTGCAAAAGTAATTATCTAATAAAATATGAGTTGCCCTGTTCTGATCTCTCTTTGAAAAAGAAAGATTGTGTTTTATTTAATTTTCCTTTTATCTCCAAAATTTTATTTTCTTTTATTTGAGATCAAGTGCTATGTTTTGTGTTTTCATGCGTTTCCTTCTGTCTCTTATTCCACAGTCTAAAGTCTTGGTCCATGCCTGGCATGATCGAATTTAAAAATATTTCTCAGTGTATCTGGAATTTAAGCATAAATTCCTTTAGAACATGCACACATAAAATCAAATGTTAATGGCCTTAATTTATAAATGTAAAAGGAACAAAATTTTCTAGCATGAGAAATTGGTCAAAGGACTGACAGCAGATATATGGCATACTTCAGTAGGACATCAACAGCATGAAAGCAGTATAGCATCTGGGCCTTTTTCTGTTAATTTATAACATTTATAACATTAAATGCAGGAAGATAGTTGAAGGCAATTTATCAGTGGGGTCATACATTCACAGAATGAATTCCATATTAATTTTGTGCCCACATGTAGACAAAATTATTAATTATTAAAAAGACAAATTTATTATTCACTGATCATGGAAATTATCTGAAATTTATCCAAACTAGGAAGTAAATCTATATTGATTACAATTAGTCTAAGGGAAAGTAAGTATAAAATGTACCAAAGATGTAATAAGTATCTTGCCTTAAATAGCAGTTAATAGTGAAAGCTCAGAGAAAATTTAATGAGAAGAACGAGTAAAAATATTATCCCCACTGTATTCCCTTACTGTCTGGCAATCTATACCTCAAGAATTTTCTGAACTTGTTCAATAATGATGAATTTTTTCTGCCTCCTTTTGAATTTATGCCAGTGTTTAGTGTTCACAGCATTCCACAACAATCAGCTGCATATGGCATGAAACGTAATTTTCATGCACATATTTTGGAATTATCTTCTGCTACTTTCTTGTGATATTTAGACTACCACTATAGGAATAGGTGTAACAATCACTTTCTATAAATTTTCTGATATGATCAGCTCCATGAGTATCTCAGATTCCCACCAATAATCACTTGGTTTTTTCTTTGGAGAAAATTATTTCAATCAATCCCTTCATTAAATCTGTAACTTTCAGGCAACATGGTTTTTTACATTTTTTGATGAAATTCATAATGTTGCCTCTGCAGTTTTAAGAACAAGTAAAAGAGCTTCTAACTTCCCTACAAGGGCTAAACTGAACAAAGAGACAAAGAGAAACCTACACAGCCTAATTAGTACTGTTCAGTTTCTCAGCTGAAAAATTAGTATAGAGAGACAGTATATAGTGGTATCCAGTTGATCCTGCTCTAGAAACAAGTACATTCACATAAACATGAAACATTCTGCTATAACTATCATTTGCTGACCTGAATTAGATTGATGTTCACTTTAACCAGGTAAACAGAAAAGATGGACCTTTGGCGTCATTAAAGAGCAAATTCCATAGTGGAAGTTACAGTTTGAAAGCCATTTTAACTACACACAACTAGGCAATGAATATTGAAATAATATGTTGGAATTCACCTCTCAAGAGAAGTTTGATATATGTCCATTTTTCACAGATTTTTCTACTGAAATCTTCTAAGATTTGTATATCACATGGAAATTTGATTTTCTCTATGTAAATATACATACACATATAGCACATAAGTATCTAAAGTTTCAAGAGCTATTTTATTTACTTATAAGGATCTGCCTTTAGCACAGAAATTAAAAATATATAGTAGTTCTGGTTCTTGACTTTTATTGCAATTTCAGTGAAACACAACATACTTTTCTGTTAAAATTGGAATCTTAATTCAACTCCATTATGGCTTTAACCATACCTTGAGAAAAGCTTTGGGCAGGACATTTGGAAAGCAAAACCTTTAGGCTTTGAGCTTCTAAATGAACAGAAGCAGGTACAGACATGATACTGAGAGGTGTTTCAAAGGGTTTGAGGGTGTAATTTTTGAATTGGTGGTTTTTTACATTTTGGAAGAATTTGGGGGTGTTTTTTTCAGTATTTTTTGGTTTGTTTTTTTTTTCAGCAGCAGTGTTTTAATCTTGTGTAAGCGATACTCTTTTTTCAGACTTTGATCTGTAGGTTATATACAGAAAAAAGATTTTTCATATCTTCATTCCTTCATTCTAAATGATGATGCCTTGATTCTAAATGGAGTAAAAGCCTTTGGTTCAGCTGCATTATATTTCAGCAACTTACAGTCTCTGGAGAATGATGATAATAAATATAAAAAGTCCTAATTCCTTATAAAATTCTCGAATTTTATGGGGCTTTTAAATTTTTTTTAAAGGTAAACCACATCTATTGGTCACTCAAAAACACCTATCTTGGTATAAAATTATCTATATGCATTTTCTTCTAGTATTGTGAATTTAACTAGCTAAAAGTCTTTTCTACTTCATCACTGCATTTGTTGTTAGATATTGCATTATCCATCAGATCATTTAGGTCCTTATTTAAAATTGGTACAAAATCTACTCTTTTATAAATTTACTTAGGACAGAAATAATTTTTATTGTCTTAAATAGTCTTAAACTTTATATACATGGATTACGATATTTTGTTCAAATTTCCAATTTCTCCTAATTCTTATACTGTTATTTCCTGTTCTTTGAAAAGGCAACATTAAAAGCAATCATAGTTCCAATATCACTTTTTCATTATAATGAGCTCAAACTTATCTTCCCTTCCCTTCTCTTTTTCTTGCAGAGTTGAGCTAAATATCTTCTGTCTTTTACAACAGTGTTGCTTTTGAATTTCCAAGAAGTTTGGCATGATAATAGTGGTTGACTCAGATTTTTAGGTCCCACACCTAATATCTGACCATTTCTTAAGGACAGAACAGATAATTTATATTTTTTTTTACCCTTGACTGAATAATATTAGTCCAGAATGTGCTTTACATGAAGTGGCTATACTGTTCTGCAGACAATCAGCAGTGCTTTGGCCATGAAACAAGTTGGTAACATCACTATCTGTTTTGCCAACTTTCATTTTTCCTTACATTTTAGACTCCTGGTTCTGAGAATTTGTCAGCTAAAGTGAATCCTTCCCTCCTACATCCTCTGGCATGAATGGGATTATTTGTCAGAGAGTGCTAATGACACAAAAGTGTTTGGATGTAAATTGTGCCTTTCATGAGCACTCCAGAAAGCTTTTGAAAGTGTTATCCTCAGTGAATATGAATACCTGTGTAATGGTATAATTTGTAAATTATGTGCTGTGAGACCTCATGGACCTGTCTGTGGACAGAAAGTTCCTGAAGTGAGCAACCCTGGCAATTTTACTTGCTGTGAATAGGCTGACATGGTTTCATCCCAGCTGGCACCCACCAGCAGGATCATAGAGCGTATTGCAAGGATAAGAGAACATGTACATTGAGATAAAGACATTGTAATTGGAAAAGCAAACGTGGTGCACACAAGCAAAGAAAAACAAATAATTAATTCACTCCTTCCAATGGGCAGGCAGATGCTCAACCATCTCAGGAGTGCCCATTGCATGCAACAGTGACTTGGGAAGACAAATGTCACCACTCCAAACATCCCCTTGCTTCCTCCTCTTCTCCCCACTTTATTTACTGAGCATGAAGTCATAGAGTCTGGAATACCTTTTTGGTCAGTTTGAGTCACCTGTCCTGGCTCAGTCTCCTCCCAGTCTCCCATGCACTCGCAGCCTCCTTGATAGTGTGGCTGTAAGAAAAGAAGAAACCATCTTGTGTCTGTGTAAGTCCTGCTCAGCAACAATAAAAACTTCTCTATATTATCAACCCTGTTCATACTTTGTTCAGCCCAATCCAAACCCAATGCTATACCAGCTACTGTAAAGAAAATTAACTCTACCCCAAACAAAACCAACACAAATGACAAACAGAAAATAGTGATTTTATGAAGTTAGAAGTAGATGAGCAAAAAAGGATCAAGAGGCCTTTAAAAAAATCTTCAAATCAATATTGGGAGAGCAAGTCATTTACACATTTGGTGAAGACATGGGGATGTGGAACAGAGGGGTTTAAAATGGGGCCGAAGATATGATCCTTTTTGTATTCTAAATAAAATTGATATCAGCAGCAGACCTTTGGATGACATTTTAAATTATATTATGTCACGACTTGTGATGTTCTTACTGTGTAACTGTAGCCTTGCAACTTGTACTCAGCTTGAAAAATGTTTGTGAAGACACATTTCCTAATATACTCTAATCAAAATATTTTTGCCTCTGTGATATCTGGGAAATTCTAAAGCAAGATGATTTACAGAGTACTTAAAGATGCTTTATGGAAAAAATACCAAAAAAATCATGTATTATACATCACATACTGCTGTGACTCCTTTAAATCCCTGCATGAAATACAGAGAATTTATATAAAATCAGAAGAAGACTATATCTAATGTAAATTAAACAGTCTGTTTCCCCATCTCACAGTCACTTTATGTTTGGAGAGGGTTCAGAGAGAGACTGTGAAGTAGAATGGTGTGTACTATAGACTATAATCAATGTAAAATTATATTAAAATTTATATATATCTTCCTAAGTAAGCTCTGATATTCAATAATAGAAATTCAAATAGGAAAAGACTAGACAGGCCCACTGATCCAAATCAGTAAGTTTTAGGATTCATCATCAGAAAGTCCTTCCTGTAGAAAGAAGAATACATCTCCACTGAGGCCGCACTCAGGAATTCTTAATTTACAGAGAGGCGCTGTTGTACACTTTGGGGACAAAGTTAAACAACTGTGAGCCACTGAAAAACACATAAATACACAAAAAAGTAGTTAGTTGTTTAAGCAACTTAATTAGGAAAGTCTATGGCTATAAAGTTTAGAAGAAATTAATTTCAGGCATACTTTTCCCCTTTGTTCTGCATATCAAAAATATCCTGATAATATTTATTGTACCAAACAACCGTCTAAACAAAATCGCATAGTCCCTCCCAAGATTAGCCTGTGCAGTACATCTGGGGACATCCCACTGCCTCTCCAAGTTTTTGCTGTGGCTCTAGTCCCTTTGCAGGGAACCACTTCCCTCAGTTCCATGGAACATAATCCCAGATAGCCTGAAATCACAAGTTGAATAAACATTAATTTCACAATTACAATAAACTGCATATTATGTACAGAGGATGCTGCTGATATAGTTTTCCTGAAACAAAAAAGACCACTCTTAAAAGTACACATACTTTGATTCTGATCCACCTGGTTCAACAAGCTAAGAAGCTGTTTGGTTTCTTGTATGGTCACAGTTGATGCAAAATATTCTTTCTTTTAATACACTTCTGCACAGTGGATTTTTCTTAAGGCTTGGGAGATCACCACCCAGACTGAAACTTCTCCCCAAATGCTTTATATTATTAATATATTTGATGCTGAATCAAGATATCCATTTTTGACATTTCTCCTAAGTATTGACTTATGCTACACAGAATGTCTTCTGATGTGGACTGGCAATCTCCTAGCTGGAGAATAAATATATTATGTACTGGCCTAGAGCTTTGTCTTCTTAAATCCAGTAAAAGGAAGGGGATGTGAAAGGAAAAATTCATAAATTTGACAAAGACTTTAAGGTTTTATGTAAGTGTCTATTTAGCTCTGTGTTTAGCTGTTATAATATAGGCCTATCAAAAGTACTTGAATGGACAAAGTAGGACTCCTGTTTTGCTGCCAAGAAAGTTGAAAATGTCAGCACTACATATTAACAGTTTCTTATCCTTTTAACCATTTACTTTGTTTTAGTTCTTTATACAGTTCCAACCAGGAAAAGATTGAAAGCTACTCCATGTGTAATTTTGTTCTTTCTGCCTTCTCAAATGAGAATTTAATTTCCTAGATTTCAGCAGTTTCCCAACTCATCACAAAATGATGTTTCACTTCTTTCTTTTTCACAGGCTATGACTGAGAAAAGATAGGTGATAACTGCTTGGTGATGGCTGATCAGAACCAAACTACAGCTGAGCTGATCACGAATTTTTGCAGCAGAAGAGGACTAATATTTAAGGGAATTCCATAGTGACCTGTAGTTAAAAAGAAATCACATTTTCAGCATATTGTGCTCAACATGGATCTGTTTCACAATGTATCATACTGAGCACAGCCGCATAGTTTGACTCCAGTTTTTGCATGCTTTTGTGAGGAAGGGAATGTTATTACAGTTACATAAATTTTTGGCATAGAAAATAACTCAACTCATAAGAAAATTTCATTTGCTTGAATTTTCAGGACCAAAAAAAAAGTTTCTTTAGCAGATGTATTCAAAATATTTGATGTAAAAATGTATATTTTTGTTTAAAGTCTGATCCAAAAAAAGAAAACCCGTGGGTTGTAATTATTTTTTTTCTCTTCTTGCATTCTTTTATTCTTCAGGATCAAGGGATTGTCTGGAACTGTCTCAACAGTTCCTTATGTATTTTGTGATAGGTTTCCTGTTGTTAGTGATACCTCTAGATCTTAACAAAGCATCTATGGTACCCTCAGGAGGAGAAACAGAATCAGCCATTGTTTTTTGTCTCCAGAGTATGATTAGAATTTTATGAGTGTTGTACTCCTAAAACATCAGACACTACTTTTCATCTCCTGGGCCTTCCTGACTGACTTGCTCTGTCAGTCAGAGCAGGGTTTCCCAAGTCTTTACTTCTGAGAGTTCAGTTTTACAAAACTGCACTAAACAATCTGCCTGAAGCTTAGAAATTGTGTGTTTTTTACATAATTATTTTTTTACTTTCTTTTGTCATTTTGCAATTTGCTTTTAATCCATTTGTGCTTGCACAAATTCAGTACAGGATATAAATAAAGATAAAACCCCCAAATAATTAAATACATAATACTCTTGCTACTTTTCTGTGTCATTCCTTGACAACAGTAATTCATAGAATATATCAGATATTGTAATTCTTACACTGGTAGTGTATTCTCTCTGCAAATGTTTAACAGCACAAAATGTATATGAAGCTATCTGTGTCCATGAGACCTGCTGAAATTCACATAATTAATAGTGCTAACATATATCATTATGCATAAATGTGATGGGTACCTTGTCTAAGTGCCAAAATCTATCCAGCTGCTCTCTCACTCCCACCCCCCAACAAGATAGAGGGAGAAAATAAGATGAAAAAAGCACATGGGTCAAGACAAAGATGAAGAGATCAGACATGAAATATGGTCATATGTAAAATAGACTCATCTTAGGCAAAAGCTGAGTGGGGTTGTTGTCTATTAGAAAGTTTCCCTGCCTGTGGCACAGGGTTGGGAACTAAATGATCTTCAGGATCCTGTCTAACCCAAACTATTTTATGATTCTAACATTCTATGTATTGGGCATCTCACATTTCTCTCAGACATCAAGGCTGAACAATGCTTTTCTGTTTAGTCAGGTGATGTATAAGTCTGTCATAGGCAGTTCCAGTACCTATGGTGACTGATACATACTTTATCTTGTTTGCCTATTTTAGGATTAAATGGATAACTATCCAGAGGTATTTAATTGTTTCTATTGATTAAAATGGGGGCATCACTCTTAATCATTGGGTAGAGTGCAAATTGCAAGTTCCATTTTCCTGAATTGTTCCCATGTTTATTCCTTTTTTATTTACCCTATTAAAAAGAAAACAAAACCAACAAGACAAAGCCCTTTATTGAGTCAGTCCTAGAGTAATATCTTTAACTATTGCATTTAAAAACAATTGCTCTCAGAAGTTATGCAGTGCCAAAAGAACCCAAATTATTTACTACTGCGTATTTACTTTTGTTACTTGTCTGGAAAGGGAGAAGAAAGAAAACGATTATCATCAAATGCACCGAGATCTCAGCTGGTGATCTGGAGCAATAACAAACACATTACTCTTAAGCAGGAAACAGCTACCTTCCATTCAATAGTTTCCAAAATTATATGTTAAGAATTTTGAACTTTGTCTTTTTCTGGTTTAATTGAAGACAAAATATTAAGAGATAAATCCACAAGATAATATGTGGGTTTTTTTATTCCTTTACCAACAGGTATCTGTTACTGAAAAAACTACATCAGAGCAAAGTTCCGGATCAATCCTTACAGTGAAATGCCCTCCACTGTGAAAAAATAAATGGCATGTGTGAAAGATAATTAGATAGTGACTTGGAAATAATATTATATTATCATAGCAGAGAGTCACAGGTCATGCCCACACTGTGCAACAGAGGGAAGTGCAGACTTCCTTAACTGGTGCTGACTGATTCAGCTCAGCAGCAAGCAGCAGGAGAGTTAAACCCAAGCTGTATTCTGTTTGGGCTGATTAATCATGCTAACAGGGATATAGTGTTACTGGGACTGAATCATAAAAACATGCTGGGTCTTATGCTGCACCATGGAGAAATGATTGCTTGAGCCAATGAGAAGGAATATCTCTATTAAAATATTGCATTCTGCAGCACAGTCTTTATAAGTTTCAAAAGGGACTTTTGCCAGGATTTGTTTTATTGTAACAAAATAGATTTGAGTTGGTTCTTTCTTTTTCAATAGGAATTATATGGGTGTTTTTATTAAAATCAATTAAGGGATCTCTTAACTGGAAGTGAATTTTGAATAATCCAATAATTGTTTCTCCAAATTTTAGTGTTTCTTGTGATAATGTGGTTTTAGTTTGCTTTGAATAAACTGTCTTCTGTTGTTGCCATAACGCCTCTTAGATTTCGGGGCTTTTGACACAGTTTTCAAAAACAAGTCAGCCATATTTCATGTAGAATCATTGAATCATATAGAATTATTGAATTTTGGAAAGATTGAAAAAGTAAGATCATAGAGTGCAAGCTTTCACTGAGCATCCCTCTGTCAAGTAAACCATAGCTCTAAGCACACTGTGCTGTTTTATCTTGAATACTTCTAGGAAAGGTGTTCACCTTTCTTGGTGTCCAACTACAAAGCTTAATCAACCTTTCAATGAAGAAAAATTTCCTAACATCTGATCAAAACTTGGTAAAGGTTGAGGACATTTCCTCTCATCCTGTCACTTGTTACCTGGGAGAAGAGGCTGATACTGAGTTCACTACTTCATCTTTTTAGGCAGTTGCAGAGAGTGATACAAACTCCCCTGAGCCTGCTTTTCTCCAGGCTGAAAAACCCCAGAGGCCTCAGCTGCTCCTCATAAGACCTACTGTCTGGACACTTCTTACTTTGCTGCTCTTCTTTCTTTCAATGCAATCCGTTTTAATGTCTTTCTTGCGGTGAGGGGCCCAAAAACAGTACAAGGTATTTGAGATATGACCTTACCAAATACAGGGGGATGATCACTGCCCTTGTCTTCTGGTTGCACGATTGGTGGTACAAGCCAGCTGCCAATGGCCTTCTTGGCCACCTGGGCACACTCTGGCTCACGTTCAGCTGCTCGTGTTCAGCTGGCTGTCAACCAGCACCCCAGGTCCTTTTCTGCTGGGCCACTTTCCAGCCACTCTGTCCCCAGTCTGCATGGAGCCAAGTGCAGGACCTGGCACGTGGCCTTGTGGAACCCCATGCAATTGGTCCCAGCCCATTAATCCAGCCTGGTCAGAAACCTCTGCAGAGCCTTCCTGCCCTCCTCAGGCTGACGCTTTCACCCAGCTTGATGACTGTGGATGCCTTCTACCCCCTCACGTGGCAAGTTGATAAAGATATTAAATGTGGCTGGCTGGGTCCTGGGGAATATATTTGTGACCAGCCACTAACTGAATTTAACTCCATTCACCACAACTCTTGGGTGAAGTTCTCACTTTTCCCAAGCATACTGTTATTGGAATATTATTAAGTGGAAGGGACCATAATTTTATATCTTCTCAAGACAAGTCTACGTGTGTAAACGTTTCAAACAAATTCCATACTAAAATCCTGAATCAGAACAGTTTTACAGCAATTTAAACACTGATTCTCGTACATTATCAATTCCTTTAGCTCCCCTTTTCTTGTCAACATTTTGAAAGTAGGATTGGACAGTCAGGCTGGTGACTGCAGTCTGTGTCCTAAGCAGAGCCACTTAATAGTGATAATAAAAGGTGAGCTATCCTGAGCTTGCACAATATTACTGCTTATACTATGCCAGATGTGTGCAAAGCACACTAAATTTTCCTTGTGCCATAATATTTGTTTCAGTTTCTTTAGTAGAATAAAAATGATGCATATTTTATAGGCTTCTAAATGTAAAACTTTCATAAAGTACATTCAGTAAGTTGCCAAATAAATCAGGAACATATTTTAAAAATGTATGAACATTTGCCTGCTTTCAAATATAAATTCACTTTAAAAAATCTGTATATGTCAATATAGTAACTGAATTAAAGCTGTATATCTAACCTACAGTCCTACTTGCTTTGCCGTAAATCTTCTTCATTGTCAGAAAAACAAACATTTAGGTGAAAACTTATGATAATGGAGACTTCTTCCTATGGTAACTTTTTTTTTTTTTTTCAGACAGTAGCCACAAAGTGACATACAAGGTCTGAAAATATCACCTACATCAATATTTAATGAACTGCGAATGCTGACTTCTTTTGCTTGAAAAGAAATGTTTCCATTGTAATTTTCAACCTGTATCCACATTTATTAACACAGCAGAACATCATGCTGGGGAAGGGAATGGGAAAGGAATGGAAGGGGAAGGAGGAACCAAATGTAGAATCAAAAGTGTATTTTACAAATATAGCTGTTGCCAATTCCATGTTAGTGTTCAGTTTTCTTAAGGTTCAGTTTTCTAGTTCTCTTTTGCATTTACAATACTTATTCACAAAGCCTGGCTAAAATCTCTCTAGCTATGGAGATGGTTTTCATGTATGCAGGTGATTGTTATCAGCATCAAAGAGAGCTACACAGTCATCAAAGGGAGTGAAGGCTGTATTTAGGGCTCATTCATTCTTTTTGTACATGGCAAATTTCTACATCCTTTGCCATCACTTAAGAGCACTCAGTACAGGGATGGGCATACAAAATCACTTTGTAATCCTGAGCTTGAGTAATGGGCTTATCCACAGTGTATGCTGAGACTGGTGTTCTATGTATTGCCATCTGACACTCTTCAGGTGTCAGGGGATCCATTTCCTTCTCTTTCTCTGTAATAATGACAATTAAGATCAAGCCAAAGAAAAAAACTTGATAAGGTGTCCTTGAGGGCTTCTTCTAATGGTTGGTACAATGGCCTCTATTACTCAAGCAGGGCAAAGTTATTCAGGTGACAGCATAATCCAGACCTTGCAAATGTGTAAAGACAGCAGGGAATATTTTCACTTCTTGCTGTAGCCCTAGCACAGATGAAGTATATAAGTTTAATATACATAATTCAGCTTTTCACTGTTGGAAAAAATGTTTATGTTGTTGTGACTCTCAGCAACTTCCAGCTGAAGAAAGATGAGCCTGAGATAATTCAGACGTTTAAATTACTATAAAGGGCACTATGATAGACAATCACCAAGATGTGAATGAAACTATTGCCCTCTTCCTCTGAGTCTTACTGACACATCTTTGTGAATATCTTCATAATTCTGGGTAGCTCAAATGCTACTGGAAGTTTCTAATTTCTCTTTGCTGCTCATAATAAATAGTATGTAATAATACAGATCATCCTACTGAAATTAACAGTATTTTTGTTAATGGTGCAAAAGTCACAATGAGATTTTATCCCATAACATCCCTAAAATCAAAATAAAAATCTAATTTTTTTAAAGAAATTTAGTGAGTTGAAAAATTGGATGAGTTGCAGAACTCAAATAGTTGTATTTAGTTCTATGAAGCCAAGATGATTCTTCGCTTCCTGTTTTGTTCTTTGCAGAAAAGGACCTGGAACCCCAGTGGATAAGTTAAACATGACTCTCTGGTGTAGCTTTGTAGAGGAGAAGCTCTGCTTGAGCATCACAAGATGAACCAGTAATGCCATCGGGTTCAGGGTGGTGATTTCTCCCCTCCATTCAGCACTTGGGAGAGTAGTTTTGGGCTCCCCAATACAAGAAGAACATTTATGTACTGGAACAAATCCAACCAAGGATTTTCAGGATGCTCAGGAGCTGGAGCACGTGATGTGTGAGGAGAAGCTGAGAGCTGAGTCTAAAGTACAAGGAGATACAATTGTGCTTCAGCTGCTCAGTGGTAAAGCAGACGGGGGAAGCACTTGCAGGTGCAGAGTCTTCCTGAAGTTGCACAGTGATCAGACAAGGGGCAAAGGAGACACGTATTGTATTGTATCCAGTTCTGGGCCCCTCACTTTAGGAGGGACATCGAGTTACTTGAGCGTGTCCAGAGGAGGGCAACGAGACTAATAAGGGGCTTGGAACACAAGCCATACGAAGAGCGACTGAGGGAGCTGGGGTTGTTCAGCCTGGAGAAAAGGAGACTCAGGGGTGATCTCATCGCTCTCTACAACTTCCTGAAGGGTGGCTGTGGTGAGCTGGGGGTCGGCCTCTTTCTCCGGGCGACAACAGATAGAACAAGAGGACACAGTCTCAAGCTGCGTCAAGCGAGATGTAAGTTAGAATTAAGAAGGAAATATTTCATAGAAAGAGTGGTCAGATACTGGAATCATTTACCCAGTGAGGTGGTGGAGTCATCATCCCTTGAAGAATTCAAAAAAAGACTGGATGTGGCACTTGCTGCCATGATCTAGTTGAACAGTTAGAACATCGGCTGGATTTGATGATCTTATAGGTGTCTTCCAGTCTTGAACTTCTGTGATTCTGTGATTCCGTGATATGGACACCATATAGGAAATTTCAATTAGATCTGGAGATGTTTTTTCCATTAGAGTGGTCTAACAGCATGACAGACTGCTGAAGAAATTGTGGAACCTTCATCCTTGAAGATGCTTATAACTCAGCTGGTCAGAACTGGAAGCAACCTGATCTGTGCTGGCTCCTTTCTGAGCAGGTGGATGGACCAGATGTTCTCCACATGACCACTTCAATCTAACATGTTCTAAAATTATATGAGCATATGATTATATGATTATGTGAAAACTTTCAGGTCTGGAAAGTTATCTAGTGCTGTTTCTGTGACATGTCATCTATCAAAGTAGTCATTTCCTTACAGAATTTTATCAAATCAGTCAAGCATGACTCCCCCTTAGTGAATTCATGCTGACTATGCTTGGTGGTTTTCTTGTGTTCGTATGTCTGAAAATGGCTTCCAGGGATAGCTGTTTCATGAAATGTTGTGTGTATCAACTACATTCCTAAGTTAGTTAAATGAATATATAAATTAATTACATACATTTGCCATGTATGCAGATTTGTATTTGGTTGAACTCCTTTGAAACATAGGATCATTGAAAAATTATCATTTAATTTTAAAATTTAAAGTGGCAGATGTACTAGATAAATCCTTATCCTAAAATATATTGAGGCACAAATTTACGAGACACATCTCTGGGAAAAATATATGTTAATAAATCATCTGGTATACAATATGCAATTCAATCCCAGGTTGGCATAGAAACCAGCCTCAGCATTCTTCCTAGCAGAGAGAAAGCAGTACAAAATCTTTAACATTTACAAGCTGTTACTCTTAACTGCCTTATACTCTCAAAACTGAGGTTTATTGTCTAGAGACACTTATAGAAAACTAAGCCAAATAAATCAAGATTACTCTAATTCTTACCAGGAATCCTTACTGGCTTCTTTCCAAATAACTATAAAATGTTGCAATTGAGGGTTTGGCTTTACTCTATATTTTGTTTTTATTATTGCTTCAATCCACATACCAAAATCCCCTGTTTAGCTTGTGGGATCCTTCAGAGTTGAGCTAATTTGATCAATACTGGTAAAGTGAATGTTGCTGTTGCTCAGGATAATAATACTTAGGGGACTACAGCAAAACTTCTCATTCTTTATATGTTGTGTGATTTTTTTCAGTGATTTCACTCACCCTGCTTTGATCGAGTTTCAGTAACTTAAATGTGCAAATGTGATCCAAACTCTGTAGTGCAGATAGATTGAGCATAAAAAAAATGGATGTGCTGTCCCATTAAGGGAGATAACATTACATATGTAAATATCACCATTGGACGTGGTTTTTGGCAACCAAACCCCCCATTTATTACAATCCTGTAGTCAGTCAGCACAAGATAGATAAATAAATCAAGTTAGATAAATACAGTCTTCAGTTTGTGAAAACATTCTTCCAACTATCAGTAATGAGAATTATAGAACAATAAAAAAGTATAATGGTAGACAATATTTAAGGAAATGAGCAGATTTATCTTATTATTATTATAGGTACTATTTTTCAGGTATATATTTTGATTATGTCCAGACTCAATATGTCAAAATTACTATGATTTCAGCTTCAGGGATCAAGCTCTGTTATACCTATGTAAAAGCTCTTTTAAAAATTTAAGTGGAATAAAATAGATTACTTTTAATAATTTCAAAAATCACCAATGTTAAATACTTATTAGAATAATGGTGATTTTAAGGTCAGATAATAAGGTGATTTTCTTGTAACAAACCAAAGTTAGTGTACATTTTTTTGTAAAGATTAATATATACTTTATATATTACTTGTATAGATATATACAAACATTTTTTCAGGTTTAAAAGAAGAGTTAATAGTGACCAGAGAGCATATTAGAAAAAGGGCGAGATGGGAAGTGATAAATAGTAGAAGCTTAATTTCTGCTTCAATATGAAAATATTCCTAAACCTGTGCAGCTCTACTCCTTGGTATGAAAGATTTGAAACTGGAGAGAATAAATGTTGTAATAGGAAATGTTGTTATATTGAGAAATGGGGATATAACAGTAACACAGTAAGGAGTACTGCTTTTCCATTCAACTATAAATAATCTTTTTAAGGAAAATTACTTTCTGTAATTTTAAGTGGAAAAGAATTATTTGTGTTTCTATGAACATATTTAGGAAAACAGTTTGGTTATGTATTTTAAATGCTTCAAGTATATGAATTGGAAAAAAAGAGAAACTGTTTAATCTGGGTTTTTTTCCAATTGTGTCCATATTTTCCCCCTTTGATGGACACAGCCTTGATGGCTGGAGTTGGCTCAGTCTTATGCATACCATGCAGTACCTAATCCCAGAATTCAAGATTATGTCCACCAAAGGATTAAATGGTATCCACACATAAAATCTTTGCTATTTCACAGCTTTTGTTAACAAAAGTTATATTATATATAATGCAATGTAAAATTCCTTGAATTATTAAAGGCCCAGAAAAATAGAATATAGTGTATACTTTATCTGTACAGTAGGAGGAAGGTAAGAGGAAATAATTGCATCTTGGGAAAACTCAGCTGTGCTATCTCCAGGAGAACTGCTGAAGGCACGTCTTTTTTTCGCCTTATGTAATAATTTAATGCACTTAATAAGACATAATAATGAAATAAACATTATTATCATCTGACACATAATTTTTTTTTTTTGACAGAAGTAATCCTTGAAGTAGAGTGGTTTTCAGCTTTGTGGACAGTTTTTTCCCTTCAAAGACTGAAGCAGACTTCAGTCAGAGGAGCAGGAATCACACCACTGTTAATGTACAACATATTTTAATGCTCTGGCTCCACTCAGGTACTACAATAATTATTATGAGAGAAGGTTATGAACATTTTGTATATTATCTAGAATATTTGTCTCTTATATTGGTATTTTTGGACTGCAACAGATGAAACACTGATAGTTTATATTTCTTATTATTTTAAGATGTACAAGGTTTGCCTCAAGCCACAACGGTGATTCTCAAAATGATAGGAAACATTTAATCAGATGAAAGACTCTGCTGAAACAAAATATGTAGTTAAGTTTAGAATGATTAGAATGTTGGAGTTCACACATCTTTCTTGAACCATGAGGCAACACAGGAAGCAGAATTTACTTTTACCTTCAGAGGGGTAAAAATCTATGATTGAGTCACAGTCCTTTAGAGTTTCATGTTGTTTCAGGAAGGTATCTACATACCATATGGGTAGCTTTGCCATAAGATGTATTTACATTAAGTAAATTCTACACATATAATGTAGGAATACAAACACAGCAGAAGGTATTTTGGCATTTTGTACATGTTTGAAATCCCTGAAGCCTAGCTTAATCATCGCTGCAATGACTCAAAGTCTCTCGAGGGCTTTTGTGAACTGTCCAGTTATGGTGATCAGAGAGAAGATAAAAGCAGGTCAGTTGGGAAAGAGTAGTAAGAAACATTGTCCAAGAAACTTACTATGAAAATAAAGGGTAGCATTGGCAACAACTATTAAAATCTCTCACCTGAAGTTCCACCTATCTTTTTCCACTTTCCGTTTGTATAGATTTTTGGCTTATTCACTTTATTTTGACTCTGATCTAATGTTATTTGTCTCAACAACTTGTTTGCACACAGAGATTAGCCTAATTCTGTAGTAGAGATCGCCTTGTTACCCTGGTTTTCCTTGCAGCATCCTTTTCAATTTGTTGCAATTTAACCTCAGCCAACAACTGAGCCCCACCCAATTGCTCAATCATTCCCCACCAGTGGGATGGAGGAGAGAATTGGAAGGTTAAAAGTGAGGAAACTTGTGGGCGGAGATGAAGTTTAATAGCAAGGCAAAATCCACACACAAAAGCCAAGCAAAACAAGGAATTCATTCACTGCTTCCTGTGGGCAGACAGTTGTTTAGCCATTTCAACAAAAGTGAGGGTCCCTCAAGCTAGCAGTGGTTAGGAAGACAAAAACCATCATTCCTGCTTCATCCAGTGTTGTATGCTGAGCATGATGTGATACAGTCTGGGATGTTCCTTTGGTCAGTTGGGATCAGCAGTCCTGATGTGTCTCATCTGAACTTGTGCACCCCAGTCCCTGCACAGGTGGGGTGGGGGGGGAGGCAGAAAAGACAGGTTTGTGTGAACACTGCTCAGCAATAATGAAAACATCTCTGTGTTTCAACACTATTTCCAGCAGGGATCAAAAACACAGCTCCATAACAGTTACCATGAAGAAATTTAATTCTATCACAGTCAAAACCAGCATTAAGTTCTAGATGAGTAAGAAGGTGCTCCACATGCCATATTTTGTTGCGTTCAGCCGGGCTATGGATTGCAATGTCAGTACACAAGTAAACCTTAAATTTTCATGAAAATATATCTCATTGTTCTAATGAGTGAGCTGAAAGGAAATCAAATCAGAACCATCCTTTACTAACTTGTCTTTGTTTACTGACTTTATGGTTGTGACAAATAAACTCATGAATCTTTGCTCACTGATGGCAATAAAAAGTAATATATCACAGTTAGTGGAACTTGAAAAGAATAAAGAAAGGCAGAGTTCATTGCAAAGCCCTTGAAACAAGTGGAAATACTTTTGTTGTCCACAGAAGGAAACGGCACTGGTACTATAATACAGGAAATTCCTTGTTTAAATGTCATGGTATCATCCTCTAGAATCAATTCAAAAATATAGTTTTTTCACTACATTAAGAATATGGTTAATAACTTTATGCTGACTAAGTGAGCAGGATGATGAAACATTATTAAAAGGCTCAGAGAGTACTTGTTCTAAGCAGGCAGCTAAGATCCCTCTTGACACTGGAATGAAATCCTATAAGTCTCATACGAGTTTTCCATTAAAAGCAATGAGTTTTGTCTCAGGCCTTAGAAAAGAGACTGAGGTTTGTTTATTTTTTATTTGTTTGTTTTCAAATGTGAGGGTGTGTGTGCATATATGTATCACAACACATCCTTCATTCTTTCAGAGAGGCATAATGTTTTAAAAAAAAAGAGCATTGGGTAAGAGATAAAAAGAGAGCATTGAAGTATAAAATATATTCATTAGCAAAGACTGAACATCTAGAATCCAGGAAATATATGTGGCAGTTACACTTAACCCCCTGTACAAAACCTATAACATGCACCTTTTTTTGCCTTCTCTGATTTCAATTTTCTGTGAGTTGATATCTAATATTTGGTATCCAAGAGAAACAAATGTATACGGACTTTTTATCTTTTCTGTGCTTCTCAAAACTTAAGGTATTTGTGAAATTCTTTAGCTGCCATGAATTTCAAAGTATAATTAGGTCAACCACAACATCATGGTCCTAAAATGAAACAAATTAATAATTTGTCTAATACCTCACATATTTGGCAGGTGGGTACCCATACACCTCCTACTTCTAAGGCTACAATCAGCTTTTGAAATACTAATATTAAATCTATAAGAATAAAAAATGAAAGAGCAGAAGGGGAAATTCACTTTTTTTACAAAAAAGTGCAATGCTAAAGATTCTCAGCAGATTACAAGAAAGTAGCAACTGTGATGAGCTGTTTGCTTCTCCAAGAATGCTTTCTTTCCAAGGGTCTCCTGCACATTTCAATAAACTCATTCTAAATAATGTACTTGATTACATTTTTTATATCTAAAATATGGTATAGAGTTTATACTGTATATTCTTTAACTCAAATTCAATTTGTTCTATAAAGAGAATTTGTTTATGTAACTGATTAACTGGCATGAAATTAGGTCAAACACTGTTGACACAGTTCGGAACTGTAATTGGTTTCTCTAATTGGTAACTATAAACCAGAAAGTAATCAGCTCAGAGTAAGTACACTGTGCACTATTAACCAGTAAAGTTTGGGATCTCTTGGGAAAGCTTTGCAAACTGTGCGCTACCAACAGGATTAAAAGTCTATCAACCTCATTGTGCTTTTCTGGAATTTATTTTGTAGAGTCAGCCTTACAGAAGTGTAAGAACATATTTTTATAAAACAGCAAGCAGTAATGTTAACAGCTCTAACTTGATGTGGAAGCCTCCACCTCAGAGAACAGATTTGAACACTATATCTTTTTCCTTGCTGTAGCTGACAAACCAGTTTTCAGATATAGTATTCCTGGATGAAATGTGATCAAATTATGTATATCTTTTAAACAGCTCTATCTCTAGTTAATTGAGTTATGCAGAAGTGCCAAAAAACCCAGGGAATTTTAGCCTAAAAAGCTTTATGCAAAATCACTTTAAAAACTAAATGTCTGCTTGCTTGTTTGAGATGATGATGAAGTATATATTCTACTCTCAGGAAAAACCCACAGAAAAAGTATGTGACCATTTCCAGTGACTGGAATCAGACTGATGTTAATTTGCAAAACATCATTGTCTGAAAGTAATATCCTCCATATGACTACTAATTGAGGCTATACTATTTCTTTGCACAAGTCATAAATTCTATGGATATGCACGTAAGACTAGAAGGAAACTCAAAGGTTCATCTAGTCTGTGTAAAAATGGTGGGTTTTACTTATATTTTTCTAACACTGTCAAAACCAAAGATTACTCAACATTCTTAAAAATACCAAGGTTTAATTATGCTTTCCCTTCCCTTCCCTTCCCTTCCCTTCCCTTCCCTTCCCTTCCCTTCCCTTCATTTATGAAGTTCATAATTTCCTGACATTACATTTTCTTTCACCTTCTCAGTGAGTTCTTTCCAACTTCAGAGTCAATCTAGAACACCTTTGTGATTTGATTGCTGCTCCTTTGTATCAGTTATTAACAAAGACTTTCAAACAGGAGTGGGGTGAGAATTCACCATTATAAGCCCTGCCCAAACATAGCCAACCAGCTCTGAGATGCCTCACAGAGAATCATAGAATCACAGACTTTAAGGATCATCTAGTGCACATCTCCTTGCCATAGGCAGGGACCCCTTCCACTTGGCCAGCTTGGTCAAAGAACCACCCAACCTGGCCTTGAATATTTCCATGGCTGGGGAGTCTATAGCTTCTTAGGTAAACTTTTCTGTCACCGACGTCTTTTCATAAAAATCTTTTCTTTAGGATTTTTCCTCTTCTGGGAAGCTGAGGCCCCAGAAGAAGAATGTAAACAATTGTTCTCTGCTGCTGTGGAATGCAAGAGGTGCAGCTGTGATTGGTCTTCTGTGAGTGTTTGGATTTGCTGACCACTCACAAGAGAGTTGTCCTTGTTTTCTGGATGGACACAGAATTTTATTGTTGATTCCTATTCTATTCTTAGCTTAGCATCTTCTGAACTTGTCTCTCTATTCCTCTTAGTATAGTCATAATGTAGTATATATCGTATATCAATAAATCCAGCCTTCTGATCATGAAGCAAGATTCTCGTCTATCTCTCTCACCCTGAGGAACCCTTTCAAAGCCATGCAACACTTCTTCTGCCTCATGACCCTCACAGAAAAGGATTTCTGCCCAATAGCTACTCTACAGTTGCCCCCTTTCAGTTTGAAGCCATTGCCCCTTTTCCTATCACTTTCTGGCCTTGTAAAAGTCCCCCTCCAGCTTTCTTGAAGGCCCTTTCCAAGCATTGAAAGGTATCATATTAATGTACAGCTACAGAAGTCATTTTCATGTTTCTGTGGTCAGTTGTATCAGATCCTTCTTGAAGTTCAGGACTTAAATGACAAATAAACAAGACATTCTAGAGTAGCTCAGCAACATTTTACTATGAGCTTGGGTCAATCTAGTTTAGAGAGTAGATGTCACCCCGAGAGAAAGCCTAACTGAAAGTAGTGTCTGACAAGGTGTATGGGGTTGTAGTCATACTTGGGTAGATTTTTGCACTCTTTCTCTATTAGTTTTCTTATGAGATAGTAAATGTGTAGAGGCCTGTATAGTTATGAATAAAACTCAAGAATAAGCATTTGTCCAATATTGCATAAGCATTTTGCTGTAATTAGGCCAAAGTGAAACGTCTTGTTCTGGACTACTCATTAAATTATGGCTATCAGTTGAATTTAAATTTCTTATGGTTTGGGTCTTTTTTTTTGCTAGAATCTTTCTAAAATTGGTAGAGGACAAATATTGCTAATAATCAGCATTTTTCAAGTGAAGATAATATTATCTATGCATGATAATTAGTAACTTAAGTATTGGATGCTCAAGGTTAAATATTTTTGAAAGTTTCCAGTTTTCAGAAAAGAGTGCAGTCTTCCTTATCAAATCAGGCCTTTTATGAACAGAACAAGAGTCTGTACTTTTTTTTAAAAGAGCAGTTCCTGTAAACCAGCACATAAATATATTCATTAATATTTTAAGTTGAAAGTATTTCTAATTCTTTGATTCAGGGTATAAATTCATATAGATTTTCCAGTCTATGGGGCACAGAAATAAAATGTAATTAGGACCAAAAAACAGAAAGACATAAGGGACTCTGAGAGATCATCCAATCCACTGAAAATGTCCAGCAGAAAATTGAAATATGTTGAAAACTTCTCTGCAGGACTTTTCATATTATGTACAGCCTTCTCCTAATTATTTCATTTATAGATCAGAAATGCATCAGTTCCTATAAAATATAAGAATAAGGATTTTTTTTTCTTTTTTTCTAATATTTTTAAAAGTAGTGAAGGAAAGATCTTGACCTGAACTGTGACACACTGTCCCTCTTTAAATAAAACAATTTTGAATATCGAAGCATCATGTCATATCTAAGAAATCAAATATACTCTGAGTGTTAAGCCTCAGTAGATTTGTTTTATTTATTCATTTCAGTTCGTCTACATTCCTTCAGGTTACAGATTGCTTAAATCCTAGAATGTACCATAGCTTGGAGTGTATAAACCAAATATTCAAATTCACTTTATCTTCTTTACATAATAATAATTTGTTTGCTCTCAACTCTAAATCAAAAGAGAACATTGAAATATTAATGATGCCCATATTATTCACCATGGAAAGCGTATGCACCTAACAGGCATGTGAAGTGTTGAATACAACAGATTCATTTCCTTGGGGCCCTTTCCTTTTACAGCTGTGTCTATTTCAATTCATGTTTATGCATTTATCTCTAGAGAGGAGCTCTCTGGTATTCAGTGGTGTGAGAGGGTGCTATGACTCACAGTGAAGACGCAATGGAAGGGTCACAGACTCACTAGGTAGCATCTCCAGACACTTTTTCTTTTTAAGGTATTATTGTCAATACCTTTATAAGGCAATTAATAATTTGACTTTAAGGACTGTCTCAAAAGGGACCTCCAGATGACATTTTTCTTGATAATAATATGTATGCACTATGGGGCATAACCAGATTTTCAACACCAATTAAACAAAAGCACACATGTGTTATGAGTTAAGAAATTCTTGAGGTAACATTGAAAAATAAGCAATAAGGAAAACACAAAACCAAACAAAAAAAAAGACGAGACAAATTTTTAAATGAGAAGTAAAATGCCTTAGTCCAATAAACCTCCTTTCAATTGTAGCTGTAACATTGTTTAACAATTTGGTCTGGTTTAGGATTAGGTTGTTTATTATCTTTTTTTATTGAAGATCTTTGTGTATGTCTTTTCTATATATTTTTTCCAATCAATAGGATAGAAATAACCCTACTTGAAATCAAGACTCGCACAACTCAAAATTGTATTAGAATTTGGAATTCAAATTTTGCCTACTGGAGACATGATACTTGGAAAATATTGAAAGAACTCCATGCCAAGAAAGCAGTGGAGAAATATGACCATAACATAAGTCTGAAAACTGTAGGAATGTCTTCTTTGCTACAGCAGCAAATGAACACCACTCTAGGGGTGAGCTAGTGCTGGAAGGAATAGGTGACATTTTCCTAGATTGCTGATAAAAGGGAAGCAATTTCTTTCAGTTATAAATGTTGTGTTGCACTGAGGGAGCCCTCTCAAAGAAAAGGGGATGGCTGGACAATAGTTCATTTGACGAAGTGAGGAGATATCATCTCTGAAAGCAAATTCCCTCTTTCAAACAGCAGAGATTTTAATGGTACTAGATGAAGGAAAGTGGATAAAGAGAAAAGAAGGTACGGAAACAGAGTAAAGTGATCCTCACACTCCTCATGTGAAAACAAAATGACGAGGTGTCCATTTCAAGTATTGCAGCACAGAAGCATGAATGGTAAAACAGAAAAATAATTAAAAATTCATTAATTGTGCAGAGTCATGATATCTGTGGGGTTAGAGAGTTTTCATGAGATAATACAAATTATTGGAGTTCTGCACTGCATGCATACTGGCTCCATTAAAAGAGCATGCAAGCTAGCTGTAAGAATTATAATATTTCATAAAGATTAGTTGAAAATCTATAGTAAAGTTAGGGAGAAAGATCCATCTTTCAGGTGCACAGTAGTAGGAGGCAATGGACACACAAGCTGCCGTCTGGAAAATTCCAGTTACATGTGGATATGTTTTACTGTGAGGGTCATGAGACAGCATAAGAGGCTACTGCAGATGTGGAACCTCCACCCTTGATGATCCTCACAACTCAGTTGATCAGAGCTGTGAGCAGCCTGATCTGTACCAGCCCATCTTTGAGCTGTAGATGGACAAGATGACATATAAATGCCCATTGCAACCTGTTTTATTTTAGAGTTCTACAATTATTTTGCAATAAAGAATTTAGATGTATGTGATTTTCAAGAAATAATAGTGCTATTTGCCAAGGAAATAATTAATTCCGAGGGGTTCTGAGGTTTCCACATTTCTGCTTTATGCACTTGCAGGTTGATCAGTAGAGGCTCCAATGATGTTTTCTAAGAATATAAGAAAAAGCATATACAGTACAATAACTTGTTTGTTACCAACTGCTTTTACTTTTCCCCATCTTATTAATTCCAAACTCCTCTTTAGGTATAAACAAAAAAATCATATATATCATATCATATCATATCATATCATATATCATATCATATCATATCATATCATAATGATTTTTTTCTGCTCTGTGTTTATGCATAGCAGAATTTCCTTATTTTTATTTAATATCGAAGTTTAATGGAAAATCTCACAAATTTTTAGGTTCTTTTACTAAAAGTTTAAATAGTCCAGTAGAGTAGTGAAATAGAAATAAATTATAATTATTAGCTAGATATTCAGGTATTAGTACCTGAGCCACTTTAAAAGTAGAGCAAGGTATTAGAGAGTAGAGTGTTATGGAATTAAAGTGTTATGGAATTAAAGTGTTATGGAATTATGTCCATTAAAGTGTTATGGAATGTAGTTCTGTAAATACAAAATACAAGTTCTAGTTTCCATATATCTATTACTTCTGCAATAATTCTAGCTGACTTCTACATAATACCAAGATTTGGAATTCATATTGGGTCATTTTCATGAGAAGCTACTCCAGATATCTTTTAGACCCAGCCTAGGAATCATTTTTACTTACTGATTATAGTTTTTTTCAAATCAAAGACATATTAGGTTGTCTCTTTCTATTTGTAAATGCTCAGGTTACAGGTTTCAGAAGATAAGAAACCAAAGATAAGAAACATTGATTTTATTTATTGTATTTTCCGCAGAAATTGTCTGGACCTGAAAGTTTTCTGCAAAGAAGGTAACAGCATTGGGTTCTAATAGCTGGTATCTGATGAAAGGCATTTTTTTCTCTTTTCCCAGACTGTAATTTTATTACTTGTCAATTTGTTGGCAGCTAACACAGTTGGCTTCATAACTTGATATAACTCTTGGGTTCTAGGCCAGCGCACACAATATCTTCTAATAATTTTGTAGCAATTTGGGGTTAATATCATAGAATCATCAAGGTTGGAAGAGACCTTTAAGATCCTCAAGTCCTACCATCAAGCTGAGCACTACCAGTGTAACTCCTAAACCAGTAAAACATATCACCCAGCACCAGATCCAGATACCTCTTAAACACCTCCAGGGCTGGTGACTCCACCATCTGCCTGGGTAACCTATTCCAAAGCCTGACCACCCTAAATGTTTTGGTGTCTTAAAAATAATATATGGTTATATAAATAAAGGTAATATAGCTTGTATGTAATTAAAGTTTCTATGCCTTTATAATGATTTCTCTGTCTTCAACTGGTTTTTGAATAAATCTACCAGTTTCATGATAATCCATTATGGGAACAGGCCTTTTTTCTTGTACCTCCTCTTTCAGATTGAAAGACCTATTTTTCAAGGTGAGCTTTTCTAGTGTTTACTTATCATTTTATATTCAGTCGTCCCTGGGTCTTTAGAACTGGAGCTATTCCAAAACCTTCTACTACTATACTTGATGACTGATGTCTAACTGTCAGCATGATCCACATCCTCTAAAGAATTTTTTAAAACTTCACATTAGTTCTTAGCATGATATGTTGAATTCTTCAGTTTTAAAAAGTGTCTGCAGCTCATTTATTGTTTACACCAGTATAAAGATTTGCTGCTGTTCTTGACACAAAAAAAACTTGAATTGAGAACAATACAGCAAATTGCAATTGATCATGTATTTAAATTTGACAGTTTTTTGGATACCTATTTTGCAGTTCTGAGACAAACATAATATTTAAAATATGAAGCATATAAAAAGCAATATTTAACCTTAATAATCATTAATAACATATAGAAAGTAGATCTGTTGAATTAAATAATGTGACAAAGTTTCAAAGCAAATAAATTTGAAGTTTTGTCTATGGTACATCATAAAACTTCTTTTATTGGTTTATGATATGTTAGGAGAAGATAACAGATAAAGCTGCTGGTCATGAATATAGCCAGGAAAATAAATACCACATAATACTTAAAATTACTTATAAATGAAAAAATATATAATTATCAGAAGACACTTTTTCACAATTTCAAAATCACACTGGATATTACTTGAACTCATTCAAATTGTTACAGATGGTGGAATAGATTCTTATGGATTTTAGTATGTATTTGGCTTGAGCTAGTTATTTTACATTAGAAAAACTAAAAAAAATTGGAAGTGAAAAACATTGTAAAAAAGTCAAAAAACATTGAGTGTGATATTTGAAGCTGAGATTCATTTCACTTAACATTAGGTATCTAAAAATTAAAGATCTCACCTCAACTACATTGACTCCACAGACACTGAAGAGGATCTTCACCTCACTGATCAGAAACATCTTTTAGGAGAAGGTTTGTGAAGAACCTTATATCTATCATGTGAAAAGAAAAGACAATTGAATAACTGGTGACAAGGTGACAAGTTTTAAAATGAGCTAAAATAAGATAATAAAATTTTTTCTCAAAGCCATAGGAAAAAAAAAAATAAGTACAATATGCCTGTAATTTATTTAAGGTACTAATGTAATAGTTTTACTTCCATATGTCACCAATATGTAATTGTAGTACATCAGGTATTTATGTACCATTGCAATATTAGAAATTAAAACCCTCCTAAGGCTTTTACTGTGGACGAATGAAATGTTAGAAGAGTAGGTTTTTGCAGCTTATTGTCTTTTGGTTTTCTTTGGCCTTACCACTGGAAGTAGGGTGGGCCAGTTCCCATTTTTTTTCTCCAGAGGTGGGTAGCACATGGAGATTTCAGTTTTGCTTTTCTGTTAAATTCATGTTGGACTGCCAGATCTATCTTACCTTATTTAATGAATAAAGAATAATGATAAATAGCTGATTATCTTGACCAAGAACAATATAGAATTAGACAATAAAGATTCTAACTGTAGTGGCCATAGGTAGACCTCACAGTTGTGTCTACAAGGGACAAAATTAAGCAGAATTATATGCCATAGTGTGGTTTAATAGAAAGAATCAAATATCAGTCCAGCTGAATTTATTTCACTATTCCTCTAAAGGAAGAAAATAAAAGAAAAATTGTGTAAGACAAGAAATTTGCCAACATATTCAGATTTCAACACTAACCACTGAAGTTGTCAGTTATATATCATAAAAATAAATATGTCATGTGTTTATTTGGTTTTGAAAATGAATATCCAAGTCTTTTTTTTATAGCTGTAAAAATTTTCTTTAACAAAACTAACAGGAATAAAAAAAAAATCATTTAAATGAGTCACCTGATAGGACTACATTTAAAGAAATACCATGTTAGATTCTGTATCTTCATTAGAAAAGCAGTCTTTTATTAGCAAACTATCTAAATCTAGCATGCAAATTAACTTTTGGGACGAATTAGTGAAAGCAGTAAAAAGGCTAAAAAGGGAAGCTGCTGTGAAAGTGAATTAAAATGGGAAAGGAAATTAGCTGTGGCACTGCAAACCACAGGGGCTTTTGTGCTGTGTGCAGCTCTGTCGCTTGCACGGCCAATGCTGTGTCTGCAGAGCTTACATTCTCAGCAGCAGCAGCATCTGCCATTGATGTATTGCAGAAAGGCTATCCTGCTAAACAGATATAAATACACCGTTTCTGGGACTAAATGGTGCTAGCACAATACAATAAACGGAATTAATCTTTATCCAGATTACTTAAGCTAAAATATAGGACTATAAAAACTGATTGCATGAGATTGCTGCTTTACAGAGGGAAATAAAATCTTCTGTAAAATGTCCTTTGCTAGGAGAAAATAAACTAAAGGTGGTCAAGCAATGAATTGTGATGTTTTTGAGAGGACCAAAATTAAATGTATTGTTAAATATCAGAGTATTTTAAGGTGGTCTTTTCAAAAGATGAGCATAGAAATTGCTTTCTTTCTGTTTCTTAGTTTTAACTGTAGTTGAATGTCTCTGTGTTTCTGGAGGACTGTCTTCTGAAGCCTTTAGAGTGAGAGTGTCAATCTCCCTGGAAGATTTATTACTGAATCAATTATATTTGATTAAACAGGCACATTTCTTCAAGTATGCCAGAATCTTGACACTGCTTTTCTTCCTACCAGATATTTTAGCTCATAGGGAAAAAATGCAGTGAAATAAAAACAAAGAAACCAATGGCAACAAGAAAATATTAAGGAAGAAACATTCTTGTTTCCTTTTTTCTGGAAAATCCAGGCAAATTCCATGCAAGATTTTGGTCTATCAGAAAGTGAAGGGTAGGAATGTTTTAAGCATGATGCTGTCACAAGTTAGAACTTCTCTTTCAGATAAAGATTAAGATAAAAAAAGTTGAATAAATAAATAAATACTAGAAGTAGCCTGGCAATAATTTACTAATAGAATTCTCCATTTAGATCAAGTCGATTATGGACACTGAAGTATTTCAAGGACTTGACTGAACAGTGAATATCAATTTGTCTCAACTTTGATAATGCTACTTTCTTATTCAGGCATTTCTAACCTAAATTCAATGTCAGTGAAATAATCAATATTAAGAATATCTTACAAATAAAAAAAAAATCCAAACTTATTTATTCCATTTGGCAAATGAAACACAAATACATGGGAGGAATAAAATAAATAATGTGAATAAAATGGATTCTTTCTTTGGACATTGAAAATAGAAAAGAGTGGAGTGATCATCCAGTGATCATCCAGTCTAATTGCCTGACCAATTCAGGGCTGACCAAAAGATGAAGCATGGTACCCAAATGCCTCTTAAACACTGACAGGCTTGGGACATGACCAGCTCTTTAGGAAGCCTGTTCCAGGGCATGATCACCCTCTCTGTAAAGAAATGCTCCCTAACATTCAGCCTAAACCTCCTCTGGAGCAGCTTTCAGTCATCCCTATGTGTCCTCTCCCTGGATCCCAGGAAGAAGAGCTCAGCACCTCCCTCTTCACTTCCCCTCCTTAGGAAGGTGCAGAGAGCACTGAGGTCGTCCCTCAGCCTGTGCTAACTAGACAAGCCCAAGGTTCTCCACTGCTCCTCATCATATAAATCAAAACGGGTTTCCTTGCACCGTACTCAAATTTTGGTTAACATGGATATCCTGTAATCACATAATACATATATGAGATAAATAATAGAGAAGTTGAAAGCATGAGAATGTTTTCAGATTGTATTGCAATTGTATTGCAATCTGTGGAACAACTCTGCTTTTTTTTTATGACAGTTATTTTTATGTTAGAATGAATAACCATTTCACTCTACAAATTAACTCACTTAGAAATATATATTTTCCCTAAACCATGAAAGGCTTACCCTTAAAAGGAAACCTGTCACTTACAATGATCAATCATTTGAGACTACCATTTCAGGTTTTAAGTGGTCCACAACGAGCTTTGAAATCTTGTTTAGTTCCATTTGTTCTATTAGCTCTATCTTCCCCTACAATGATCACTCTAGAGTTGCTATTGAATATTTAATCATAATAATGTTATTAATATCTGACTAGAATTCAGAATTGTAGGAGAAAATATCTATTATGCAGTGACCTTTATGTATAAGCACTGAAGGCTAAATGTTAAGAAGGTACTTGGTCTTTGCCTGGGTATGATTGATTATCATGTTATCACATCCTGTCTGAATAAAACAAGTTCATGTTCTACTTCACAGAGCAAAATTTTCCATCTTTGAGATGCATATATCATATCCATGTGCTTTAGAATTTGTTTGTGCATGCAGATACTACAAGTTATATATTAAGCCAATTAACTAAATTATTAAAAAATAATGTATCTAAAGTGATACATTTAAAGTACACTTGCTGTAAATACATTATTTAATTTTATATTAAAATATTTTTCCCTACCATAAGTAACTTCTCCTAACTCACCATTCATTTTTTCATTCTTCTTGTGTACAGTAAGAAAAACATCTGAATAAAGTTTAGTAGTATGATTTTTCTTAAATTCTTCAAACTCATTCACTTTCCCTTGTATTTTTATCATGTTTTTCCTACTTCTGTGAAAATTTTAGATAAGTAGAAGACAGGGAAAAAGAGAAACAGTTGTTACATTCTGTTGCCAATAAATGAATAGAAATATAAGAGGAGAAAATGGCCAACATACTAAATCTCTTGTTCTTAATGCAGTCCAAGGGCTTTTTGCCATTATGGTTAGAAGGTTATAGGCCTCTTATACCAATCTGAAAGTGCAAGATCTTGGCATTTATGTGGACTTCCATTGATCTGAAACAGTTTTACCTAGTAATGGTTTAGCAGCCAAGTGATAGCTACCCAGCCTATTCCACATTAAGGTCAGGAAAACCTTATATAATGTGATAAACCTAAGCAACTGCATAACAAAGAACAGCTTGCATACCAAATAACAGATTTTGTGTGTTTTACTGTGCAACTCTTTATCGGGAAATATAAATGAATGAAAAATATTTTAAGCCTCAAGAACAAGTAGGAGAAAACTGGTGTGAACACCAAAACTGCTTCCTGCAAACTCAAAATGCTTAAGACTGTCAGAGACAATTTTTCTTTACTTTGAACATTGATACTACTGACCTTAGGATTCAGGAGAAACATAAACCTCTTTCTCTCCATAAACCCATTGCAAACTTCTGATTCCACAATACTTGGCCAACTTAGTACCAAAGAGCCAAGGCCCAAATATACTATGCCAAAAGTGGGTAGTTTTGCCTGAGACTGCTCAAAAAGAGCTGTGAGAAAACCTGTCAAAGAACAACAAAATAATATTGCAGGCACCAGGAAAACTGTTGGCAAGGGATCTTTAATAATTCAGAGCATCAAAAGAAGGCTCCAAAAAACTCCAAGAGAAAAATAAATAAAATCCTAAAGGAAAAATAAAACCACCAAAAACCCAATAACATCAACAACATCACAAACAAAAGAGCAACTTTCCCCCAAAAAAAACCAACAATACAAAGGAAAAAAAAAACCCCAAAACAAACCCAACAAACCACCCCCCAAAAATACAAGAAATGTAAAAAGTAAAGCAAGTTATTAAAGCAAATTATTCAGTCAGTTCAACAGTACTTACTATTAATTATACTTAGCAAGTATTTTATTGTAGGATTCTAGAAACAAAAGCTTGCTGAACTGAAGGACAAAGCAGCATTGTTGGAGTGACTGTCCCCATTCCTGCAATAAGGAATAAGAAGGTATCAATGACGAAATGAAGACAAGGAGCAAGGAGGACTAGGGTAAGGAAAAAAAAAAAAAAAAAGAAAGACAGGAGTCAGAAAGAATAGATTGTGTCTGCAAGGGTGAGGTAATCCAAACAAATAAACCAAACTCCCTTAGAAGCACAACTGTCATCAAGTGGCACAAAGAAAAAGAAAAAACACCAGCAAGTCAAAAATTGATGGATTTTATATACAAAGAATAAACCACCAGTCAGGCTAACAGGCTGGTTCTTTGTCTCCTGACTGACTCTTGTCAGGCAAGTAACTGCAGCTCAATTGCCTGGACCTGACATGGACTGACAGCTGCCATGTTTGATGCTTCATGCCTCAGAAACCCCAAGTGATTCTTGCTACACATTTTTATGTTACTTTCCCTTGTATTCTCTGCTTTAGAATAAATGTAATCTCTGAATGAAACTGTTTTTCTCATGATTGAGACATCTAAAACATTTTTCTTTCCTTTATCTACTGACTATCATGGTATAAATTCAGGACTAGGATTTTAATTCTGTCCAATCAGTTTTTGTTGTCTTCCCTCTGACTACATAGTTCTTATACAAAATATCTTGTGAAACAAACGAAAAGAAACCTCAACCAGCTGCCTCATCCTATTTAAATATTCAATGATCTAATGGACTACTGAAGACAGCAGAAGAAAGCAGCTAAAAGCAAATTGATGAGGGAGTCATATTTCCATTGAATGTAAGATAAAAGGAGAGAGAGGAGGAGATAATTTGTTACATTGTGTTTAGGTATGAAAAAATAGCGCATAAAAAGGCAAATATTTCAAACTTGAAGCTCTAGTAAGTTTACAAACTGAAAAAATCATATTTATTCTTTCCTCAACTGTATAGATGGCTTCAGAACTGGAGGAATTGGAGGCATTTTTAAAGGTGTTGGAATATAAATTAAATTAAACAGTACAAATAAAAGAGAAAAGAAGTCCAGTCCCATTAAAGAAACACAAAATCGATTGTAGCTAGGACATATTACCTCATTCCATCATTCAGGTAGGGCTAGAGTGAAAGGATAGTTTAACAGAATTGTATAGCCATGGACTAAATGCTGCTAAGCCTAAACAACAGACTAACTTTTGCTAAGCTGATCCCAAATATGTGATTGTTCATTTTTCATGACTAGCAGGTTGAATAACTCATTTAATCTCAGATTTTTTACATATCTCTATAATATGAAAAATTCTAAAAATGATTTTTTTTTAAGATCAAAGACAGAATTGCTGCATTTTGTAGCCTAAAAATATTGACTATTCAATACCATAATTTCCATGAAAAAAAAATTCAGGAAAAAGTCATACTTGACAACCATAGTCATACTCAGTAGATGTGCAGATGTGTAAGTAACGTCTTGCTTGTAAAAAAAAAATAAATATACAAATATAATAAACAAATAAATCAAACTTATGCTACTACTGATGCTACTATCTAAAATAGAACATTACAAAAAAAATTATCTCAAGATCATTCTTGTCTAGCTATTCATAATGGCAACAACAATGAACCTTAAAAACTGACCAAATCTATGGCCTTGTTCAAACACTTTCATAATAGCAAAGCCAAGAGGAAGGACCATGTAAGTGTTAAACTGCAGCTGTGGGTTCTGGAACAAGTATTTCTAATAAAAAACTCTTTGAACAAAAACTTTCCTTAAAACTTTAAATATTTGTGAAGAGTACAACGGTATTATAGCTATAAGTTATCTTTAAAAGGCCTCGTCCAGAATGTTTCTCTAAACAAATTGAAAAAGTGGTCTGAGAAATAAATGGGAGGAGTCATCCCAGACCGAACTTCTGTCATGAAAATGAAGCTACAATATTTATTTTCCTTATAACAATAAAATCAATAAGTATACTTTGTATTGTACAAGAAAAGTTTGAAAAGGAAGAAATATTACCCCATCATCGTAAAAGAATAGAAATACATCATAAAAGAAAAGAAAATTATTTTTGAAAAGATATGTTATAAAAATCTCTACAAAGTCTTATAGAAAAAATGCAAAAATTATGCAAATATTTTTCTATTTTTCAACAAGAAAATCTATAGTAAATTATTAATATCTGGATATTTGGAATAATACACAGAATATTTTAATTATTTAAATTTCCATTAAAATTATGCATTTTGGTTTTAAAATTAATTACTTTTGCCCATTTTTTTTTCAAGTGAAGTCAATTATTTCTAATTCCATTCCTGACTCTATATTTTTTGTTTAGTATTACTGAAACCAGTTCAGCTAAGGACCTGATGGTAAAAAAGAGAAAACTTTGTTGGTTTCATCTAAACTTTACTGCATTCAAAGGCCAATGAAGTCAATAGAAATCTTTCCATTACCTACAGTGAGCTTTTGATCATGCCACAACTTCATACTTCAAAGGAGAGCTCCCACTTACCCTTTAAGGATTTACCCTCTTTTAGGCATCATAATTTTACTTCTCTATATGCCTCCTTTCTTGTATTTTTCTCAGAAAATTTTGGCCCACTTTTCCTTCTTTATTACAGAATATTTTATGGAAAATCCAGCTGATACAATTGCACAAAACAAAATAACTTTGCTCACAGCAAGAGGCAGACTTCACAACTTTTTGTGAGGGGCAAACTCCACCTATACTCTGCTCTCCACAAGAGATTTAAAACTTTTCCTTGTCCTGATGTATTGGTTTTGCATGGCCTGGTTTTTGGTTACAGGGCGGGCACAGAAGTGGCTCCTGTGAGAAGCTGCTGGAAGTTTCCACCATGTCCAGCAGTGCCAATCCCTGATGGCTCTGAAGATGGAAAAGCTGCTGGCCAAAACTGGACCAATGAGAGAGGCTGGTAACGCCTCTGTGATGACCTATTTAAGAAAAAAATTGTAACAAAGGACACACAGATTTTCTAGCCAGAAAAGAGGAGGAGGTGACAACACCTGAGGGGAACAACATGGTGACACCAAGGTCAGTGAAGAAGCAGGGCAAGGAGGTGCTCCAGGTGAGGGAGCTGAGATTCTTCTGCAGGCCATGATGAGACCATGGTGAAATAGCTGTGCCCTGGCAGCCTGTGGAGATCCACAGGGGATGCAGAGATCCACCCACAGCCCATGGGGATCCATGGGGAACGCAGAGATCCACCCCCAGCTTCTGGGGAAATGCCCAGGCCAGAGCAGCTGGATGCCTGGAGGAGGCTGTGATTCAGTGGGAGACCTGGAGGACAGAAGGGTGCTGGTCCCAGGCTGGAGCGGCCTGCCCTTGGAAGACTGCAGCCTGTGGAAGAGTGACCCACAGCTCAGCAGTTTTGGGAGGACTGTGTGCCCGTGGGAGGGACTCATGTTTGCAGCAGGTGGGGTATGACTACCACTCGTGAGAGTGGACCCGCACCGAAGAAGATCATGGAGAACTGTCTCCCGTGGGAGGGACCCCACGGTCTAACAGGGGAAGGACTCCTCTCCTAGAGAAGCAGAAGAAAATCTTGCTGATGACCAAAACCCTCACACCCTGTCTCCCTTCATTGTCAGTGGGAAGGAAGGAAGATCTGGGGGTGAAAGGTGTTTCATTTTGCTTCTCATTATCCTCCTCTGTTTCTGTTAGTATTATGTAAGTTTTCGGTGCTGTTTAGGTGACCTGGAAAGGCCTAGGGATGGCCTTGAAGAGCCTGGAGCTTCAAAGGACGAGGAGAGACTTCTGATCTTGTCTCGGTCTTGGTGTTTATTAATTGTTTATCTAAAAGATTTTCTTTCAGCCTGACAGAGGTCTGCACAGCAAGTCAGCCATGGGCACACTGTGAGCCCCCGGGGCGGTCACTTATCTTTATACCTGAAGTTACATGTACAATATTTATCATTTTTCCCCAATACCTTCTACCCTTATTAACCGGTGCACTTTTAGTAATAACCAATCCCAAAGTACCACCATCACCACAGAAGATGGAGGCCAAGAAGAAGAAGAAGAGGAACAGGACACGCCCCAATTCCTCCATCTTACTTCTTTAGACCCCCCTGTACCAAAATCCTAAACCCTGTGTTTTACACTTTAACTAACTTATCCCTTCACCATTCACCCAGTGAAACCTTCCCAGTCCTCATACAGGCGTCGTCTCCTGTGTAGGATCAAAGTCCAGCCACCAGACACTTCTGGCAACATTCCAGGACTCCCGAGCCCCCCTAGGGTGGTCTCGGCCTCTCTGCACCTCCATCCTGAGGTGCTGAGATCCCACAGTATGACATTCACTTTGTAACTTTAAGTTGAGCCTGTTTTGCCCTTGAAGATTTTCTTCTGGTCCTTATCTCACTCATGAAACCTTTGTTAAATTTCTTTTCTCTCTGCTGCCCAGCTGTGGCAGGGGAGGGTGAACAAACGACTCTTGTGGGTGCCTGGCATTGGGCCAAGGTCACATCATGGCGCCTGAATACCATTCTTGGTGCTTATATCCAGAAACAGATACTTGTACATGGAAGAGATATTTGTGAATTTTTCTAGACTCAGCTACCCCTCTTTGTCTGAAATATTTGTATTGTCATTTAGAAAGTGGTACTCTCAAACGTAATGGCATAAAAAGTAAGACATGTTGATTATCCTAATTCCATTTATTTTTTATAATTTATTTTATTTTTTTAATGAATACTTTAATGTTACATGAAATTCATCATCATAAAGTGAAAGCATATCCCCCCAGACAGATGGCTTGAAGTATGACAAGTGTTATGTAAGTATGACATTTCTTACAAAATAGAAGTAACTGAGAACAAGGGGAGGGACATATTACGATAGAAATAATAATTAAAAAAAAAAATAGGTCCTTGTCAATAAATGTACTGACAACACCCTAACACCCTTTAATTTCTTTTTATGTCTGCTAAAATGAGTGACTAGAAGGTGTATACTTTATGTATACGTAGGAATATATATGTGTGTGTGTGTGTGTGTGTGTGTGTGTGTGTGTGTGTATTATATGAGGTTTGTGTTCAAGTAGAATGAAAGCTAGATTTAGAGCTATTTTAAGCACACCAGTTGGTACTGCACTGAGACAAAGGAATAACTTCTTAGTATAAGGTGTTATACTAAGTAAAGAGAACTTCAAAAAACCCCTTAAAATGTGAGTCGTTATCCAAAATTACTTTCTGCTGTACTCAGCTGTTAGTTAATGCATTAGCAGCACAAATCTATCAATTATTTTCACAGTCTTCCTGTCTGTACTTTATGGAGTACACTCTTAACAGAGAGGAAAATTTATAAAAATAGTTACAGAGTTCTGTCAGAAGTCTGCGAGCTAGTCAAATTCATATCTTTGATGATTATGAAAGATGTGGTATTTAAGTAGGACATATTGTGGAGGTAATGACTAATTAGAGTTCTCAACACCATTAAAACTTAAACAAGTTTTGTTTTCTGAGCCAAAATAGGCCCATTAATTTTAACAGTAACTTTGTTTCTTTTAACTATGAGAGTCTTAAAAAAGGTATTGCCTTTTCCCACTAAATTATTTAAATCAATAATCATTATTAATGTCAGAATAGAAGACATTGTGGGAATTTTCAATGTAAAAATCTAACTATTAAATGTAAAAATCTAACTATTTTGTATCAGTTATGTCTACAATTTCACCCCAAGGATAAGGTTTTGGAATGACAGCATACAATACAAAGTAGGAATAAGGGAAAAAAAGCAAACATTGGATCAGATCCCTCAGGCACATTTAGCTGTCTCTTTTAACCAACAAAGTGAATTAAGCACCTACATGCTTTTGAAGATCTTGTTCTTAACAGATTGTTGTAGTTGAATAACAAAAAGCACATGTTACCAAGGAAGTAGAGAGGGAAGTTGCAATAAAAATTCTGTATGCCCAGAGAATATTCACTAGACTCTTATGTCAAATAAGTCTAGTTTAAAAAAGTAACCAAGAATTGTGTGAATTTTGATGCTTCTGAGCAAAAGTAGACAAATATTTGTTAGTTTTTCTGTGCTGCTCCCTGAATTCCTTGTGGACTGGAAAGGGCCTATGCTTCCAAGAGAAGCAGCACCAGTTTACCCTGATGACTGAGACAAAGCAAGGGGTAGATGTGGGACTGCTTTTCTCTGCCTCAGTATTACGCAGTGGACTGAGGGAACCAAATCTTTAGTCTAATGTCAGAGATCAATGATGTGAGGGATGTCCAGCTACAGTTTTTTTCCTAACCCTCCGTACATATGCCTTTTAGAGAAAAGCTCTCTAGCAAGTTATTGCCTACACTAATTTCCTTGCAGTTCAATGAACACCTCTTGAACAAGCACCACAGAAGGGAAACTTGGAAAAAATTTAAATCATCCACAGTCATCTACTTGTCTGGAAGACTCTAGAGTTCAGCCTCAGACTTTATTGACATTTGATTATTTGAAAATAATAACCTGAAAAATTATATTTATTTAAAACCCAAATAAAAATTATTTAATAAATAAATATCTACATTTATTTAAAATTTAAATAGTTTTCAAAAAAATTAAGTCAGTTTGACTTTATATTTTATATTTAATTTAAAAATTCCCATATATCGACAGAAATTCTGATTATAATTTCTGTCCTGTGATTTTGTCCATCTAATTTATTCTCTATTTGAAAGTCTTCACTTGAATTTTTATGCATAGTATGCTAATAAATTAAAATCAACTAAATTTGTGTTTTATTAAAGGAAAATGCACATTTAGAGGAAAAAGAGCAAATACTCTGCAAAACGTGTAAAAGATGGATAACTTAGTGGCTGCAGCAGCTACAATACTGCATTCCCAAAAAGTTATGCTAGGGGACTTTAAATGAAGTAATCAATGAAAGTAAAAGTTCTCAAAGTTCTTGACAATGGGTAAATCTGATTAAGAGGAAAACGACAAGTCCAGTCAATATGAGGTAATCTTGGGTCCACAAATTGGAAAGACATTCACACTTTTAAAGTTTCTCGTGCAAGGGAAACTTTGTAAATGCTATCTTGTCCTAACTGATTCACACAGAGGAGTCCTGACAGAATAAAGAATGAACAGGAAAGGTCACTTTTTTCAGCCCTCTGAAACTGTAATTTGAATCTGACCTATCTCCCTGCTGTATAGCAAGAGTGTTATCAGTTATGAAATCACTTAATAGGAGTGCTTCACTCTTAATGACTGAGAGTTAACCAAGGCTGCCAGAGTTTGCTGCAACAGCTGTATTGATTTAGAGGGATAATTGGAAGCCAATCTAGGATTATGTGAGAGAAAGAAAAGTCTCTGGAGAAAAGAGGTCTTGCAGTTGTAGTATATAATACCAGTATAAGTTTCAATTTTGTGAATGCTCACACTCCTGCAAATTAGACACATGTGACACAGAATTGACAGGTCTTGGAACTAAAGAGGCATTTTGGATAAAGGAGAGTTAGTCCTTCATGGCAGTAAAGAGGTGAAAAGAGTGTAAAGTGTGAGTGTTATAAAAAACAATAAACCAAACCACCAGAAATATCAAAACTGTTTTTGGCAATGTAATATCTAGGAAATAAATAAATCTGCCAATCTGAAGCAATATATATTTCACTGTTTGTTGTAAAAATATTTTGCACTTTCAATGGTCATATGGAAGGAAAATTTTATGTACTGAGGGAAGGAAGAGAGAAAGTGAAAGAAAGGCTTAAAACCTTATTACTGTAGTCATTATTCAATATTCAAAAGCTTATACCTTGATAAAGTCAAAACCAATTTTGTCTGAAAGCAAGGTACTTTTAAATGAGAATTATTTCCAAACCAAATTCCATCTCAAAGCTCTCATCCATTTCAGCTCTAGGGATGTTTATAAAGAGGTTACAGGCTTCTTCCCTTGCCCTCCTGCTCAGTAATGGTAATAACAGATTTTCTTCACTTTCCCCGCATTTAAATATTACAGACCTACTTTTGCTCAGACTTTCTATACAGCTGAACATCCATGCAAAATAAACAAGAAAAATTTCTAAACTGAATGATTTTATGATTATCTATAGCTAACAACAAAGGCAGAAAACCTTGTATTCTCTTCCTCTAAGAAGTGCAAATCATCCCCCCAGATGTTTTCATCAAGATTTGAAAAAAAAAAATATTTTTTTCAAATGGATTAACTGATTTATTTTTTTTAAATGAAGCAAAGCATAAAAAGAAATTATTCAATAAAGAGTAAAGGAATTAAAAATATATTGTGGGGGAGGAAGAGGGATTTAATTTTTACTGCCATATAGAAAATAAATTATAGACATACATTTTAATAGCAAAATTTCCAGCCAAAATACTGCAGCTGTCTCCTTTGCCTATGTAAGAAGTTATTCCTACCTTATCTATACCAAAATTCATGTTTATTAGGCTTCCACAGACTTAGCATATTTACATATCTTCTGTCATTTTTCTAGCATACTTAGAAACTGATTCAATATCAGGGATAATCAAGGGGTCAAAAATTTTAAAATTACTTGCCTTTAAAATAATGTTAATGTCATCTACTTTATTTAGAAAATAAAATTTAAAAAAACCCCACACCTTCCAGTTCTTTTCCTTTAGAAGTCAAACAGAAGCAAGCAAATACATTATTTCTTTAGACACAAACAGTAAAACTTCATATTAAAATGTGCTTAAACACTGGAGTTTTACAAGTTTTATAGCAAAGCATCTTATGTTACATATCTAATTTAAAGCATCTTATCTTAAAAGCAAAAGCTCCTTTTAAAATAGCCCCTTCTTTTGACCCTACATTATAATCACTAATATCAGTTACCAAATTCAAATTGAGTTTATAATGGATGATGCTTTACTTAATTTTTATTATGATAGTAAGCACTTATCAAATATAGAACAGATGAATCTAAAATATCTTATGATTGTATAGACCAGTCAAGTAATACTTTTCAAGCCTTGGAACATTCCCAAGGCTCTGGAGAATCTTGTTTAATGCTGGTGTCAGGTATTGACTGAGTGCTTTTACCATGCTAATTAATGCTATCTTAAACTGAATAAGAGACTTGACCAGTATTTTCCCTTGCTTCATGTATTGTTGACTACTCTTCATTAGTGATAGAGATTCTCTTAAGACACTAACTTAGACCTAGATTAATATTTGTTAGACAAGTAAGGTCAGATATTTTGAATCTCACACAGTGTGCCCATAACTCAGTTGGAATATTTGTTTAAACTAAGTCTACAAAATGATCTCATTAATCATATTTTCTTATGAATTATTCATATAATGCTTCATGTGATCTAATTATGAAATATCTACATCTTTGTCCAAATCAAGCTAGGTGTAATTATACTTTACTGGATTACAGGCAATTAGTTTTATTATTACTGCAATCAACAGTACAAATGCAGAAAAAACAGTTTTTCAGATCTTCTATATTAACTGCATTTAAAATGAGGGGAAAACTCTTAAAGGCTTGTTTTCAAATTATATCTCTACAAATTCATAATAAGTGATTAGAGGTCTGAATGCAATACTTATGTTTCAGAAAATTAGTTACAAGTAAAGCTAAAAAATATCTATGACAGTAAACCTGTCATCAATCAAGTAGAGGGTAGCAATTAGTTACCATGGAGATGCAAATAACTCAATTTTACATGTCAAGTATAAATATTTATTTTAATTTTTTAAATAGTTCTATCTCAATTTCTGTACTTGCCTGCTATGTTTTGGTATTTGGTTTGTGTGGCCAGGTTTTGGTAGCAGGGGAGCAGCAAGGGTGGCTTCTGTGAGAAGCTGTCAGAAGCTTTCTCTATGTTCGGCAGAGCCAATGCCAGCCGGCTCCAAGACAGACATGCTGCTGACCAAGGCTGGGCCAATTAGGAATGGAAACACCCCTGTGTTAGCATATTTAAGAGGGGAAAAAATGTTACTGTGCAGATAGAACTGTAGCCAGATAGGGCACCAAGGTCAGTGGAGAAGGAGGGCATGGAGGTGTTCCAGGTGCTGGAGATGAGATTCCTCTCCAGTCTGTGCTGCAGCCAGTGATGAGGCAGCTGTGCCCCTGCAGCCCGTGGACAAACACAGAGGTGCAGAGATCCATCTGTATCCTGTGGAGGAAACCCACACCCCAGCAGGCAGATGCCTAAGTGGAGACTGACCCTGTGGGAGGTCCATGCTAGAGCAGGCTACTGGCAGAGCCCTCCAGACTTGTCGAGAGAGGAGCCCACACAACCAGCCCAGATTTTCTGGTTTGCTGGCCAGACTCATGACCCTGTTGAGGACCCATACTGGAGCAGCCTGTCCTTGAAAGAATGTGCCCCATGAGAGAGTGAGTCACATTGCAGCAGTTTATGGAGGACTGTTACTCATGAGATGGGCTCACACTGGAGAAGCTCTCGGAGAACTGTCTGCAGGTGGAGGGATCCCACACTGGACCCAGGGAAGGACTCCTCTTACCAACCAGTGGGAGCAACAATGAGTGATGAAATGACCATAAATCCCATTCCCTGTCTCCCTGAACCACTAAGTGGGGAGTTAGAGCTCGGAAGGAGGGAGGGGTAGGGGGTAAGGTGTTTTAAGGCCTTATTTTACTTCTCATTATTCTGCTCGGATTGTGTTGCTAATAAATTTGATTATTATCTCTAATTCAAATTTGTTTTGTCTGTGATGGTGTTTGGTGAGTGATTTCTGCATCATTTTCCCAACTTATGAACCTTTCCTTATATTTTGGCTCCCCTGTCCAGTTGCAGAGGAGAATGAGAAAGAGGCTTTGGTGGATGCCTGGCATCCAGCTAGGGTAAACGCATTACAGTATTGAAGATAAATAGGATAACATTCTACCAGCACTAGGAGTGGGTTATGCTTTTCTAGCTCCCCAAGGACCTGCCAGGGGAGCTTGGATGCTAGAATAACATGTGCAAGTCTGAAACCTTTTGACTGCCTTCCCCACCTGCCACAAGCATTCAGTTGCCTGCATACCATGGGCCCAAGGCCTGAGATCTGATACACACAGCTTTGCAACCTTGGCTCAGACAACCGATAAAATTGCAGAGTTATGAGAAATAGGCATCAGAAGGCCTGTGAAAACATTAAAACATCTGGATGCTATTTGACAGCTGACTGGACATAAGCCAGTGTGTGCCCAAGTGGGCAAGAAGGCCAAAGTCATCCTGACCTGTATCAAAAGTACTGTGGCCAGCAGGACCAGGGCAGTGATTGCCCCCATGTACTTGGCAATGCTGAGGTCATACCTCAAATCCTGTGTCCAGTTTTGGGGCCCTCACTATGGGAAAGACATTGAGGTGTTGGATCATGTCTAGAGAAGGGCAAAGGAGATAGTCAGGAGTAAGTCACCATCCCTGGAAGTGCTCAGGAAACAACTGTGCATGGCACTTAGTGCTATGGTTTTGTGGACATGGTGGTATTTGGTCAAAGATTGAACTCATTGATGTTGGAGGTCTTTACTAACCTTAATGACTCTATGATTCTATGATTCATTAGTAGATTAGGTATTCAAGAGGAAAAGCAGGAGGAGGAAAAGGTATAAAATCTTTAAAATGAAAAGAACAAAATACTCGTTTCAGGCACTGCTAAAGCAGATCATTAAGTGTCCATGTCAATAGAGCTGGCAGCAGCTGACTGCTCTGCGGTGTTGTTGAAGGGTCGAGTTCAGGACTCTCAGTGGTTGAACCTTCTGCTTGGACTGTTGCTACACCAGCAAAAGTATGTAATGTGCCTAGTGCAGGTGGAGCATCTCAATGCTTTGCTTCATACTTTGCTGAAGCCCATACAAGTTTCATGTCAGGCAGAGTTACACTGTGTGCTTCTTGTATTCTGCTAATAGGCAGTTTTTGTGCATGGCCTTAACAATCAAGGAGTGGGAGGCAAAAATGATGAGCACTTTGACAGAGAAAATGGAGATCCAAATATATGATGTATTTGTAGTAAAGAAGAGCTGGAAACTTGCAACTAAGAGACAAAATTGTTGGAAAGTGATATGGTCATTCATTTTAGTCAGGTTTGGAGGAAAGCAGAAGATAACGAATTCAGTATAAACTGAATTCAGTGGCTTGGAACTTGGAACTTCAGTACATATCACAAAAATAAACTCCCATCCCAAATCCAACAAATCAATGATAAAGAAGACAACAAAAAATTATCTACTTCAGCTAAGGTGCAGTGGAGTGTTAGTATTTCATTTATTTATAGGCAATTAAAATATGACACTCTGAAAATGATTTAAAAAAGCATTATTATAAAGATCTAGACCTGTAAAACAGCAGTACCAAAACTCTGTTGCTCTTGGGGTTGCACTGGGTTTAAGCAACAAACTTGGTAGCAGTGTGTCTGCAGCAATGGCTTCTGTGAAAGAAGACCAGAAACTACTTAGACTATTGAGAAGAGACCAGAAACATACATGTCAGGTAGAGCAAATTTAATCTGTGCCCAAGATGGACCAGACCTACTGGACCAAATGATGCTGATAGTCCCTCTGTGCATAAATTGTTTAAGAAAGTTTAAATAGTGCTGAGTGACAACTGGGAGAGAGGAGTGAGAAAAAATGTGAGGGAAGCAGGATTAAAGAAAATCACATCAAGGAAGAAAGAGGGGAAGAGGTGTTCCAGGTGCCAAAACAGAGATTGCTGTGCAGCCTTTTGAGAAGACTATGGTGATGATGTTGCCCCCTTTTAACCCATGGAGAGGCCACATCAGAGGAAATTCTCACTGCAGCCCATGGAGAGCTCCACACTGAAGTAGTTGGAAATGCTCTGAAGGCAGCTGCCCATAGAAGCCCATAAATCCATAAAGACTGTCAGAAAGGATAATTTTCTTTGCTTTGCTGATAAGCAATATCTAATAGACAGACAAAATTAATAAAAGGGTATTTTTTAAAGCATATTGGTTAAAGTAACTCATTGACATACTGACAAAACTGCAGAACTGCTAACAGAATAATAAAAAACCACCTAAAATATTTAAAGACGAGAAGGGGCCAGGGAGTATCAGTGGAGGGAGAAGAGAGATAGAGAATAAAGAAATATCTGGATCATTATCTCTGGCTCTAATCAAATATTTTGTAATTAAAAATCAGATTCCAACGCTTGCAATTTTTTTCCCCACCCTCAGAGCACAGGGGGAGAGGAATCAGAAAAAAAAATCTCTGCACATTTTTTAAAAACATAAGTTATTCAACATGAGCAAGTCTTTTGGTGGAATGACTTTATTTTATTATTTTTATTCATTGTATCTAAACTGTTGTAATAATATTTTCCGTTTTTTATACCTCTACATCTACATGTAGATAAAATCACAGGGATCCAGACCACTTCCTGGGCACTGCTAGAGAAGTCTAAGTGTAAAGAGAGTAATAAACAAAACTGATTAAATGTAGGAATAACATTCATTCTTAATAGGAACCACAAATTCTGGTGCATCTTTCTGGCACCATGTATGCTGTGCTGAGTGAGGTTCTTTGCCAGCTCTTTTCTGAAATAATGCAATTAAGAATGTAGAGAGAGCACTGAGATCACTTCATCTCGATATTTCCTTCTGTCCCTGAAGATTTTTGGTGACCTAGAAATATACCTGAGATTTCTACAAGACTCTATAGAGAACAAAAACTTTCAGATTTCCAATTCTTCAGCATTTCTGAAGTGCTGAAATTATTTTAATTTCTTCATCTATTTCATCTATTCCCCCATTTTTACATACATTTTCTCCTTGAGTTGTATGACTTTCATTTACTTAAAAAATTTGCAGAATTTTCTTGTTAGAGGAAGAGACAGATTTATGAGTGCTGCCTTAATTAAAGTGTATATATTTTACAGATGTAAAATATTTCCAGATTTTAGCTTAGACACTACCTAGTGGTTACTTACACTTAGTTGTAATAGAATCTCAAAGACTGCAGTACACTGGCTAAAAGTGAGATAATTTTTACCACTTGAATGTAAAAGACAATCAGAATTACAGATATCATTCATGTAGTAGGGGAAGATCTGAGAAGAAAAATTGTAAAGTGAATTTGAGGTACAATCCTAAAGATGGAACAAAGTGCTTTCCATGATGTTTTACAATGTGCTTTTTTGTTCTGGAAACTTGTTTAATCCCAAGTTTTTATTTTACTGGTATTCCAAGACTATGATCTTGGGATAAAATAGCAACAGAAAAAAATTGCTAGAAAATATATAGAGATGAACCCAAATCAGTTAGAAAAATAGAAAAGTTTTATCCTTACATTTTGATTCAAAAGCTATATAATAAAACAATATTTGTATTGAAATATTTCAACATTTTATAAATATTTGTATGATATACATGTTGAAATCCAAAGTAAAGAAATTTGAAAAATATTATAAAGTGATTTGTGTATGTTTTTTAGAAGAATTTCATATACATTTGAATATACGAAAACTTGTCGCTATTAAAATTCAATATTATACATATAAATTTATAGGTAAAGCAGCAATAAAAATTAAGGGGAAAAATCCTGTGTATAAAATTTCTATTTTCAACATTTGTCTCAGTAAAAATTTGTGCAGTTTATAGAACTTTGATAAGAAACAAATTGAAAAACTGAACATTAAACAACAATTTGACATTTTTGAGTGTGAATTAAATGTGTGTGCTTATGTGTGTGTGCATATGAGTATTGTAAAAAATGGATGCCATGACCAACTTTTTAATCACTAATATTTATTCAAGTATTCAAGAAAGACAAGACTTCAAATTGTTGCCAGAGCATCATGAGATTTTTCTTCACAGGATTCCACTTGACTTTCTAGCCTCTTGTCTCTAGCTGAGATTACAAATGACTCATTAATTTAGTGCCAGGAATTCATGCAGCATATGTAGCAAAGGATTAAGCAGTATCTTTCCAAGCAAGTTTAAGAAAATAAAAAGCAAGCGTAATCTGAAACTATGCTAAAGGGAGAACAATAGTTGAGTAGTTATGCTGTTGTCAATTATAACCAAAATTTGCATTTCAGAAACTAACATGCAAGGAAATTTGCCCTTAGCAGTTGTACTCTATTATAATTTAATTTGTCTTCTCCCATACAAAAAGCATTGTAATGCTATATGCGAGCAAAGTCTTTTTCTCAACTAATAATAGCTAATCTGCTGTCCTTGGCACTGAATTTGAGTTCAGACAGAGCACTGTTCACTAATGCTGAAGAACAAAGGTGAAGGTTGTTATTTCCGGGTGATGGAGCAGGTAGATAGTGATGGAAGAAGATCTGCAACCTACTCTTGTGTAACATATCGTCTTTCCCCAGGTCACATGAATCATATTGTTACTGTCTCTTAAAAACATTACCCCCTCTCTGCTTAATAAAAAACAAAAAATACTAATTGTAGGATTATTACTTTTTCCAGGAGCCACAGAAATTTTCAGTTTTCCACCATATTTAGATGCTTAGGCATTGTCAAAAGCACCTTTGGTATTTGGGGATATACAATTAAATAGAACTTTGGTTTCAGGACCCAGAATTTGTCCTGTGAAGTTGCATCGTAATTCTTTCAGGATTCTAGTGATGCACGTTTTAGATTTTAGGCATTTCTTACGCCACTGCGGGCTTCCCATGGGGTTTCAGCCTCCTTTGAGCATCCACCAGCTCCAGCATAGAGTCCTACACAGGATGCAGCAGATCTCTGCTCCACTGTGGACCTACATGGGCTGCAGAGCAGAGCTGCCTCACCATGGGCTGTCTGTACCATGGGCTGCAGAGCAGAGCTGGCTCCCCATGGGCTGTCTGATCCTTGGGCTGCAGAGCAGAGCTGCCTCACCATGGGCTGTCTGTACCATGGGCTGTCTGTACCATGGGCTGTCTGTGCCATGGGCTGTCTGTACCTTGGGCTGTCTGTACCATGGGCTGCAGGGGCACAGCTGCTTCACCATGGGCTGTCTGTACCATGGGCTGTCTGTACCTTGGGCTGTCTGTACCTTGGGCTGCAGAGCAGAGTTGCCTCACCATGGGCTGTCTGTACCATGGGCTGTCTGTACCTTGGGCTGTCTGTACCATGGGCTGTCTGTACCTTGGGCTGCAGAGCAGAGCTGCCTCACCATGGGCTGTCTGTACCTTGGGCTGCAGGGGGGGTCTCTGCTCTGGCACCTGGAGCCCCTCCTGCCACTCCTTCCTCGCTGGCCTCGGTGTAGGCTGGGCTGTTTCTCTCATGTAGTCTCCACTCCTTTCTCCCTGTTTGTGTTGTGCAGTATTTTTACCACCTTCATAGCCACATTATACCAGAGGTGCTCCCGCCATTGCTGATGGGCTTGGCCTTGGCCAGTAGAAAGTACATCTTGGAGCCAGCTGGGACTGGCTCTGTCAGACACAGGGCAAGAAGCCGCACAGAAGCCACCTCCTGAAGGTTCTCCACTATGAAAACCTTGTCACCCAAATCCAGTACCATTAAATGAGTGTAAAAATCATTCATTTTTTGTAGTGTCCAGCAATTTTTCAAAATTCAAGTGTTTTTAGAGAATTGTTTATATAGATTGTATGTCATGTGGTCATGAGAACCTCATAGGATATGTCAGGAAAGCTTGCCTCTCCATATGAAAGTCAGAGTAAATTTCTACTATATACTTAGAAAAACAGGACATTTTTTTATTTACATTCTCTGGTACATTATAGACAGTTGAAAATAGCAGTTGTCAAAGAAAATTTATTCAAATGCAAGAGAAAAAAAAAGTTTGCATCTTAATCTTGACATTTGCACACAATCATCAGTCTTTTTCTTCTGAGATTCGCATTCTCTATGCAAACAGATAAATGAAAGGGAGAAAACCTAATAAAATCATCAATAAATATGGTCACTAGACTTGATCAAGAATAATTTCTAGTTTTAAGGATATGCTTCATTTTAGAAAAATATCTGAACACCATGAAAGACTGTATTTAATTCCAAGATTTAGGAAGCTGATCTCTGCAAAATATTTGAGTGCTTCATCATTGAGTCATAACTAATTTTAATCTCAAGGAAGCATTCCTTCCTCAGTGCACTTTGGTGGAAACTTGGTCGAATTAATAGGATGGAGGAAGTAGGTAAGCTGTAGCGGAAAAAATATAATAACACAACTTAAGTACCTCACTCAGGACCTCAGAAGGTAATCTTTTACAAGTCTTGGGAATAAATATGTTTTATACAGTCGCTAATTGGTGTTTATAAAATATGCTCAGTCTAAAAGTAGAAAAAACTCTTGTAACTGAATGATACATGTTGTTGCTCATTTTGCCAAGTTAGATATATGCAGCAATTAAAGTTTTGTTCATCTGTTGGCTTGCTATGTTGTCTGCTGTATGACTACAAGCTGTTAAATCTAGCAGTTTCTTGAGCATACAGAGGAAAGTGTTCAAAAGCTTGAATCAATCTCATTTAGCAAAAAAATGTGAAAATACAACAAACAGTGTAATTCTTGGTAAATTTCATACTATCCTTTTCATGAAAAAGCAGCGGATTTATAAACAAAAGAGAAGAGGAAAAGGAGCTGTAGGTCACCAAGGGAAAAAATAAAAAAGATGAGTTCTTCAGGCAAGGAACTTCAACAAGGGAACTTACAGAAAAGGGTTTTGGGGGCACTTGACAGTGGAAGAGGGCAAAGAGTAATTCTAGAGGGAATTCACTTTTATAGGCTGTTTGATAAATTAATTGGTGATATCTTCTTAAATAGAAGTTTCACCTACTCATTGACACCAAAATCTGAAGAAATCAGACCTTTGCTAAGTAATGGTGGTGCCAAATAGTAGGATAAGAGGCAATGGGCAGAAATTGCTGCACAGAAAGTCTCACCTGAATATAAAGAACAACTTCCTTAAAGTGCATGTGACCATATGCTAGAACAGATTGCCCAGAGGGGTTGTAACCTCACTAGAAATATTGAAGAACAATCTGAACATCATCTTATTTAACCAGATGCCTCCACTAGTGGTCCCTCTCAACCCTACAAATTCTATGATTCTGTAATTTAGGTCCTACTCTCAATAGGTAAAGTGACTTGTCTAGCTGAGCTTGCTCTAAAATGGTATAGCTCAGTTACATATGAAAAATTTTATGCCGTGAAATTTTTTCTTGATACATTATTTTCCTGCCATTCCCATACTCTGTTGCTCCTGAAAGCATTTCATGTGGGTATTCATTTGCTGTTCACGCTCCATGACAAGAAAAATTTCTAGGATGCTTGTATGAATTTGCAAGAAGGGAAAAAATATCCAGTAGGATTTTGACAAAGTGACTTGTAGTGAGCCCTGACTTTACTTATTAAGGTAATGGGTTATAGAGATAAATGATGCATTTTGTAAAAGGAATCTGAAAATATTTTAATGTAAATATAAAAAATATTCTTTTGTAGTTTACAATCTTGTTGTGTTTCATTTTGTGACAGCAAACTGTATGCTACAGCTGGTCTATATCAAAGGAAAAGCTTGTTTGTTTCAGATGTACAACAAGATTTTTCTTTAAGTTTAAACTATTAGATGGAGAAAATGTCCTCCAGTTTTAGAAGCAGGGAAAGATAAGAATTGTCTTTTTTTAAGATATGGATCTGACCTATATGTCTTATAACACTACTGAAAATACTGTATGCATTAATCTTGAGCAGTCATGCAGCTCTGATAGCGTGGAATGCACTAATATCACTTTAATTCTAACTAATAATCACCTTAATTAAGTTTTTAAATACCCTGTAACAATATTTTAAGATATTTATATGAAGCCAGTCAAATAGAAGTTGGAACTCAACAGCTGAATCTTTCTATAACCTCTGTCACAAAAAATGATTCCGTTTTAATCAATGATTAATTCCTCCTTTAGAAAGAAACGTAGTCTCGTGTAAAGAGGATGTATATTTAAAAAAAAGAGGCAAGTTTGTGTATTCTTTAACTATACTGATCTTGCTCTTCCTTCAAGCCATAAGCCCACTTAACAAAATCTGATCCAGTACAAATTAAACTATACTCTATTTTCACCCTTGAAAATTATGCAAAAGCTAATCTGCTCCCATTCTCTAGGTCTGTAAGTATGTGTCCTTATAATTTAATTTTAATACGCAACTATTAGCAGGATACTGATATTACTAATACTAAAAACTCCATACATCTTTAATATAAGCATATAAAGTACTTAATTTCAAACAAATAAAAATAAGAAAAAATCCCTCTGGAAATTAATTTCCAGATTATTAGATCAGTTTCCTCAAAAACTTTGGCAAATAACTTTAGAAATGAAAATGCTTCTCACTTTCTCCCATGCTCTTTGTTATCTCCATCCATGGTAGCAAATACTCTTTAATAAGTGTTGTAAAATTAATACTATTAAATAAAACACAGAATGATAATATTTTTAATGTATCATATATAAATTTGTTATAGTCACTACTTGAAAAATATATTTTTCTTGATCTATATAGCATTATATTTAGCATTGGAAAAACCATAATTAAAATATTTTTAATGCAAATTTTGTTCTTGCTTAAAAGTGTTCTGATGATATTTGCAAATTATAACAAAGTAGTTTACTTAGAGTATATTTTCCAAACTGTCTTTGTAGAGTTATCTTCTTTTGAGTCTATATCTAAAGAACACATACATTGTGAAAGAATATGGCATAAAATCCATGATCAGATCCTTAAATATAGACATAATAAATGTCAGATGCCTGACTATAATAAGTGACCATTAACACTAACAGCAAACACAAAGTTCCTCAGGGTTTTGTAACCAGGGTGCTCTCAGACTGAAGGGACTTAAAAATCTCACTTTTCACTTTCCAAGAGAGGCTTTTATCGCAAACCTATGAGCTATTTCTGGAGGAAGACACAACAAGTAGATCTATTTCTGCAAAAAGAATTACTGTAGGTAAAAAGTATAAATCTTTTGGCAAAGGGAAAACACACAGTAAAAATTTTAAGATCTGATAGGTCAATCAAGGCATGGAGAAACCACACAGAAATGTGTCTCTATTTCACATAGAAGACCCAAACAGCAGAAATAATGGCCTTCCAATTCTAGGAACAAAAAGTTGTGTTGCCCAGTGAAATTTAAACTAAAGACCATTAAAATAATTTACGCTCATAGAACCAACAACGAGTTTATGAGCTTAAAAGTAGAGGAAACAAAATTCTAGAGGACTTGGGAATTCAAAAATTTCAAAATTCATGGAATATAAACTATTTTGTTTGAATTTTTGGGATACATTGATACTGTCTAAAAATATTTTTTCCCCTGAATAGTGGGAATTGAATAAAGATGATGAGACCATAAGTTTAGAACTATTTTTACAGCATGCCCAGACATGATGAGTATGAAATATTCTTCTGAAGATGAAAGAAATACCTTGTCTCCAGCTGAAAAAGTGAGTTTAAGGGGTACAGGATCCTTCATAGCTACAAGTATGTCAACTGAATATTTCTATAGTCAACAAGGTAGATACAAGTCAAGTCCTGATAATAGAGTAGGCCTGGTTTAGAGGTTAAGTACTCCATAGGTGTTCAAGATTAACAACACTCAGTGGTTAAAAATCTATCCAAACTGAAGCTTTCACTAAAATTACTTCCTTTAACACCTGCTTCCACTTCAAACTTCATTTAGTCAAGGCAGCCTCTACTGTTCCCCTCAAGTGCTCGTCCTGTTTCTGAGAATAGCTTTCAATACAGGGGAGAATGTTGAGAAATATTTGATTATAGGCACTCTCTGCAGAAGGCTGAGTCTTCAAAATATAAGAACTTCTCATGGTTTAACACCAGCTGGCAAGTAAGTACCACACAAATACCCACTCACTCCACCCCACACCACAAAAAAATTGGGAGGAGAATAAAAGAAACCAACAACTAATATCCATGTGTTGAGATACAAGCTTCGTTTTAATTAAGGGAACAGTAAGAGAAATAGAAATCATAAAGGTTTTGGTAAATTAATTTTTCCCCTTCCTTTCTGCATGTCAATTCTGGCCATACTGGTAAAATAAAAATTCTAAGTGTATATATGTAGTATGTATATGGGAATATAAATATATATATGCACATATATCTATATATTTATAAAATTGTGTCAGATACCAAAAGCAAATATAAACTCTATTACAGATTGTGGTTAGTTGCAAAATGTTATTTATAGCATGTCATTTCAGCTGCAAAATTTACAAACCAGATCTCATTTTTACCTAGCACCTTTGGATAGAGACATTATCAGAAATTATTGCAGGATCTAATAAGTGTGCCCAAGGAATTTCATCCTCCAGCCTTTAAAGACCCTGAAGAACAAGGTAGATCATATTATGCAGTTTTATGGGTGTAGTATAATACAGAGGGTGATGGCTTGCACAGTCAGTCTCTTTCATGACTCCAGAAACATACTTTTCCCAACTGATCTCAGCCTAATGAATTGATAGGAATACTAGAAATTCAGATAGTGACTTGAAATAGCTTATTGAATATTTTTCCATAACAATTTAAAATTAGGATAGAAAAATAGATTAAAATCTCTTTGCATATTATCTTAACCTCCTGATTTTTCTAACCTATGATAGCATAATTTTAATTTTTTTCATTTATTTCAACTACATGTTAAATACATTAATTCCTATGAGAATTTAAACTTCACGGTTCATTTTCCTAAAACAGGAATGCAGTCACATTTCTCTTACCTATCCTTCCCAAATAAAATGTGTTGACTTCTCAGCAATTTTAAACCAAAGAGCTGTTCACTTTGATGATTAAAATTCATCACTGAAGTATTTTAAAGACATTTTCAATGAAGTCATATTTATCTTACAACTCTTGCTTTGAAGAACAATTTTTAAATTGCATGTGATTAATAGTGACTCCAATTTTACCAATACTAAATCATAGAGTAATAATTGGGATAGACTTCATGCTTTTTTAAACTTATAATGGCTGTCCTTCTTTCCTATGATGAAATTTGAACAAGGAGATTGTATGTTGCAGTGTTATATCATAACAGTAGGAAGAAAATTTCCCTCGATATGACCCCAAAGGCAAAAACCTACCAGTGGTTTCACATATAAATTCTTTTCATACAGGAAAAAATGTACACAAACAAGCAAAATTCAGAATTTCATTTCCCCATCTAACTTTAATTTTGTTTTCTTGTGAGGTGCTATATGCTGAACAAGTCTAGATTCTTTTTAGGAAAGGTTTATGGTACTTCGTGTTTAGCAATGTAAAATTCAAAATTATTCGCATAAAGGTCTTTTTGCTTTTCTTTACTCTGAACTGTGATCTTAAATAATTTAAATAATAATAATAAATAATAATAACACATGGCATTAAATAATTTTTAAAATAAGATTTAACTGTTTCTCTTGTGCTTTCAGTATGCTAACTTTTCATTTTCCCTGAGCTGAAGAGTCATTGTAGAGTCCCTGTGACGGTATTCACAGGGGTTTTCAGGTGAGGGAAGAGACGAGAATGTTGACTCCATGTTCAGAAGGGTCGATTTATTATTTTATGATATATTTATTATATTAAAACTATACTAAAAAGAATAGAAGAAAAATGTTTCATCTCAGAAGGCTAAGAATAGAAAAGAAAGAATGATAACAAAGGCAGCTGCCTCAGACCCTCTGTCCGAGTCAGCTCTGGTGTGATTGGCCATTAATTACAAACAAGCACATGAGACCAACCACAGATGTGCCTGTTGCATTCCACAGCAGCAGATAATCATTGGTTACATTTTGTTCCTGACGCCTCTCAGCTTCTCAGGAGGAAAAAATCTCAAGGAAAGGCTTTTAATGAAAAGATATCTGTGACAAGTCCCCTTCATGACATTGTCAAAATTCCAACTCTCAGCCTCCAATAAGCTATCTCTTGATCTGTATCCCAAAATAGAGAAAATTATTTAAAAGACAGCATTCCCTTACACTGGCACTAATACACATCATTGTCACTCTTAGGACATGGTCTATCGTTATCCTGCAGAAGAAAATAATGAAGTGAATTCCATTTTATGTTCCACTTGGGACTCTGGTGAGAGATCTCTAGCTGGAATACCAGTTGTTCTTTCATCACTCCTTATAGCTGCTGATATTTCAGGGTGGTGTGGGGTGTATCCACTGTGTTGTTCATGCTTTTGCAGCAATATTAGCCTGGTTTTTTACTGTTTGCATTGTCATCCTTCCAAAACTTCTCCAAAGAGGAAGAATGAACTCTGTAAAACAGGAGCAGCTATTTTACAGGGGAATGGAATTCTGTAGGCCAGTAAAATAACTGTTTTGCAATACCATTCCCTCAGCTGAATCTCAAAGATTGATACAAGCAATACTACTGTGCCAGTCCTTTTAAACACAGAAGTGTATTTCAACTGGAAAGGATCAAGAAACCAAAATATAAGGATTTCAACATATTCTCACCAAGATATTCAGAACAATTTTCTAAATTCTTTTGCAGTGATTTATATGTTGTAAAAAGATGGCTTCATTTGATTGAGAGTGGTTATTGAATTAAGTCTATTTTCTAATTGTTGCATGTCCTCAAGTACTTACATATTCATACATTTTCAGGTTACTTTATAGAAAAAAAAAAGAGAAAGTTTCATATTTTAAACTGTCACTGAATTGGATAAGAGACAGCAAAGCAGAAGTTTGAAAAGTGAACAGTCCTATTGTTTGGACAGTTCCAATGATTAAAGAAATCATTCTTTTATACAGTATATCAGTTGCAGATTATAGAAGTAGTACTGTCATGCTTACCTGCAGTTATTAATCTGCCAGAGACAGTAACTTGAATATCAACAAACTGCAAATATTCGATAAATTGTTGAACCTGGTGCATCATTTTACTGCCAAAGTTTAGACAAACATGCTGTAAATTAATATGGTTTAGCTGAAAGTCAGAGTACGGAGCTGATAGCATGGAAAATTGAAATTTCAGATGTCAGTCTCTGCATTGCCAGCACTGGAATGTGGAAATGTTATTTATGTGGGGCATATCAGGTGTTCAAAATTTAGCTCTGGAAGGATGATCCTAGCTTAGGCTAGCTTAAGGAAACACAAATTAGAGTTATGATTTTAAGGCATTATTCTTTATCTAGGAAAGCTTACAGTTACAGAGAGAAGCCTCATGACCAAAAGTCAAAAAGGGCAAATATTGCAGAGGATCACAAGAGTAGAAATAAAGCAGTAAAAGCACACCTGATTGGAATGAAGGTTAAATTTCATCTTTCTCCCCTGATGAATGATGGTATGTCACTTTCTTTGACTGATAAAAATCACAAGAGTGACAATTTTTCTACTATTAAAGTATTTTGTCAAAGAGTTTAAAAAAATATATAGCAGATTAGATTTCTGGTTTTGAGAACTTTCCTGCACACTTTGCCCCAGGTTAAGGCTTGTTCTGTTTCACTTTTTTTCTACTGATTGTTTTAGAAAAAAAACCAACAGAAAATAAATACTTTGGTCAAGAATTATGTGCATGTGAAATAAACCAGGAATAGAAAATAATTAAGTTAGGAGTGAGAAAAAATTTGGTACAGTTTCATACATATAATATTGTATGTATCTAAAATGAAATTAATTAGTCAAATACTGTAGATCGCTCTGAGGCTCATCCCTTCTAAAGAACTTTTAAAATTCTTCTTTAGAATCCAAATCTAATCCAAATCTTTTGCTGGTAACCACACTGTTCTGGAAGCTGTGCCAATACTTTCCATTTGCAGAGTCTTGGACAGATCAGAAAAAGAAATACCTGTTGGTTTATCTGACAGGTCTTTCCAGGTGACATAGTTCAAGCTGAACAAATATGTTTTAAAAATGAATAATCAAAGAAAGAAAAAATAATTGGCAATAGAAAAATAAGACTTTAAACACAGTATGAAGGTAAAAAAACCTAGAACATATATGAATTTACCTGTCATATGAAATTATATTTTCTGTGATACTGTGCAAGATGTACTGTAGATTTATCATTGTATGCACTTAATTAAAAATTTACTAAAGGAAAACCATAATTAAATTAATTTTTCACAGAGCTGCAATCAAGTTATTTGGTCTTGTATAAGAAAGAGAGGTTATTCTGCTATTTATTTAGCTTTTTTTTAAGCAAGTAATTATTTAAAATCCTCAATTTCATGATACTATAAGTACAAGATCTTGCTGAGCAATGCTGCTTGTAGTGTATCATGAGTTTTGTATAATGTAAACCAAAACCACTTCTATTAATTGAGGAGGCATAATTTTGGAATTGCAGGAGGCTGTCCATGATGCATGGATAAAAGGTAGGAGTAATAATCTCTAAAGAATACTTTCAAGATCTTTGACATCTTGAAAGTCATTTTGCATAGTGCTGTTTTATATACACAATCATAATTCATGTTGTATAGCATTTCCTTTCAAGATCCTTATTTCCAACACATATTCTTATAAAACTCTACAAAAGAGCAACAAAACAAAAAACTGTGTGGAAATTCTGTTAGATCTTTAGATTCTATTAGGTCTTTATTTTCCTATTCCCACTCAGCAATTCACAGACACAGGCACAAAGACAGTATGAACTAAGAGCATTCTCTGATTGTAACAAAGAACCCGTGTTTCAGCACATGGCATCTGTGGCAGAATTTGCTATATCAGCATCTCATGCAAAAATAATATTGGATTTTTTCCCCAGTTATATTGATTATATAATTATAATTATTATTCACTTATGGCAGGGTATAGCATCATGATTTTTGGTCTTCCCTGAAAAGAATAGCTTTAGACAGCTCACATTCCAGAGAATTCTTCATTTTCAGTTGGTCTGATACCACACAGCCTATATCATGTGTCCTTAAGGGAGCCAGCATGAAGATTTATATTTCATCATTTTTTGTATTGACCACAGGCCATAGCTATACTCATTACCAGTGAATTTCACGTTCACGTCCCACAGGACATTCCCTCTCAAATGCACCAAGTCATTTATCTTCATTCTGTGGTTGAAATCCAATGTGAATCTCTTGTCTGTGTACCTTAACACAGCTTGACCAGGCTGGCTGTGACATAACTAGTACATCAAATCAGGAAGCTTTGGTATTTTATTAAAATAGGTCTATATTGCATTTAGAATATGCAAAAAGAAGGGGCAAAAAGTGGGGGAAATTAGGGAGAAAGAAAAAAGAGATAAACTTACTTTTTTAAATTATTTATGGTGGGGTTTTAATATTTTGAAAATGAAAATTACTATTTTCCAACTCTCAGAGGTTTAAACCTCATGGTAATCTGTTTAAGTCTGAAAATAAAACTTACTGATTTTGCAAAGGTGTCATGTCCATTTTGTCCTTGTCCCATTTATACAAATCCTCTATAGAACATTTGATTTCAGTAAAGGTTAGCACATTTACACTTCTGCTACTGCCCATAAAATTTGTATTTTCATATTTTTCTATTTCTTCCTTCTTCTTCACTTATTTCAAAGAAGTAGGATATTTTTGTGTCCTAGAAGTAATTTGCACTTTTGAATAAGGAAAGTGGAAGAGGATGTTTTTCTCTAATAATAATCTTTTAATTATTTTATGAGCTGTATTTCACACTTGAATTTTTTTCCTACCATATTACAGAAAATATTACTTGCTGTTTCTCTATGTTTCTTAGAAGAAAAAACAGCTTATTGCTCCTGCTGTCTGATATCTGTACTAAAGTGACTTTTCTGAGTATAATCACACAATGGGATAGTGACGTCCTACTGTGGGCCTAGACCCATGTTCACATTCCAATATTATCTAATTATCAATTTTCTTGACTGATCAAAGCCCTAGCAGATATTTTGAAATATCACCACACAGAATTTACTTTCCAGACAGATATGGCATGGAGTAAATACCAAAAATATATTTTTTTCATTATATGGTGTAAATGTTTCTTCAGATTCAAACTCTTTTTCATTATTATTTATACTGTGACTTTTAAGACCTGCAATTGCTTTCCAACATACTTTCCATTCCTTTCTGCAGACACTCATTCTTGGTCCTTTAAGTTCAAAAAATAATACCCTGGACTGCTTTTATTTTATAATTTCATTTCTTCTGATTTAATGATCACTAGGCCCACTACAATGCTTGAAACAACAATGTTATTTTAGCAAATATTTTAAATATCTTTATGCAAATTTCTTTATTCAGAGAAGTCATTTTTTTCTAAGCTTTAAGAACACAGTAAATTACGTTCACCAGAAAAGTATTTATTTAAAATAGATGAAATATTTAACAAAAGAAAAAATAAAACAAAGCACTTAAAAAAAAACAAACCCATGCACAAAGGAAAGAGATATGATCAAGGTTTGTAAAAGGTAGGAAAAGCATAGTTTTTAATCTGCAGGTAGAAGAGTATTTATTCATAAAAAACATTTAAATGAGGAAGTAATCTGCAACCTCTTGTTACCTTCAATGCTGTGCAGTAGAATACTAAACTACATTCAGCAACCAGAAACGACCTCAGGCAGAAAAGCCTACCCCTGGTGCCACCAAAGGAGTCTCCCTGTCCCATTCCCTCCAACAGGATACTGGGCACTTGCTGTAAATTGTGCTTTGTACAGTACTGACCGTTTACCTGACATGAAGTGCTTAGGTTAGGCAGGTAAGATCCTGTTCTGGTAGACTGAGTGGTCTGTGGTCTCTGCTAGGAAGTGGTAGGCAGATGCTGACTTATTCAGGACTGATATTGGTGTTTTACCAGGGTCTATCCATCTGGGCATCCTCAGCCAGACTGGGAAAGCACCCCGTCCCCCACAGTGATGTCCAACACCCCAGGCAGGTGCTGAAACAAGAAAAAATGATTTAAGAAATTTTGAGGTATTCAAGACCTGTGATTCAAAAATTGCATTCTCTTAGGCTGCTCCTAGGTTGTATACTACAAGCCTATTCACCACAACCACAAAATTATGGAAAAAACAAGACAGAAGAGGAGCTCCAATAGGCAGAGTTGTGCAAACAGATCACCCTGACTTGGCCACTCCTGCAGCTGTCAAAAGGTGGAAAAAGCAGCCCTGGGCCCAACTATGAAATTTGCTTGGAGGGGCCAGGCAAATTCTCCCCAAAATCTCTTTCAGGCTTTAGATTATTACCTAGCAGTGTACAGGGCATGCTAGGTGAGGCTGGCAAAAAGTATTTTGGGAATGTGCAAAATGAATGGAATGTTTCCAGGGATATTATAGAAGCAAATGCAGCAAAAGGAGGGATAAGAGTGGGGAAACAGGGGAAAGAGAATAAAGAAGCTAGTGAGGTGTGAAAAGAGGGTGGTCAGGCCTTGTGCCCAGCTGTGTCTGTATCAGCCAGTGCTACCTCTCCTTAATAAAAAAGAAAAAAAGCCCTTTTAAATAAACTCCACCAGGAGAATTTCATGGGCAAGAGCTTCCCGTTTGTCATGCCTGTGTGAGAGGGATGAACACCCAGTCTGCCACAGTGCTGAGTGCTGAAGCCAGGAGCTGGGTGCTGGTACCAGGAGACACTGGGGTGTGTGTACTTTTCCTTGGGTTACCTTAATTTTCTGTGTGTGCATGTATGCATGTGCCACTCATAAACAAATTTCAAGCCATAGCAGCTGGCACAAGATCTCTGAATTCCAGGTATATGGGAGACTAGAAGGCTGGAGGAAAATGATATGGAGACAAAGGTCTCAGCAGAGATCATAGGGCAGAGCTGCTGCCTCAGGAGTATGAGCCTGAGTCTCAGCTTCTGGGGAGACTGTAGGTCTGGATCAGCTCCTGGAGACAGTTGTTTCTGTTTATAAATGTGTGTGACAAGAACAGCTGGAGTGCAGCTGCAGTCTCCAAGGTCCACATGACCCTGGTGCTACCAACTGGGCAGATTGGGATCTTGGGGTAGCTGCTGTGGAAACCAGCTGTTGTGGACTGAGCACTGCAAGCACTCCCCATGGAAAATGGAATTATAATTGTTTGTTTTGTAATGTTAATGAGTTGATAATTCATCAGGCAATGAATGAGTTGATAGATGCTGTGCAAAATGTTTTTGGTTTTTCTATGCACCAATTAGGAGAAAGAAATCCTTCCCTAAAATATTGCTTCACAAGGCTTGAAAGGAGTAATTTTTAGAAGTAGCAGTCAATCTATTTACTTGACAGATCTGAATGGCTGTTTTTACAGGCATTTTTTCATGATTTAGCTGTGATATCTACACTATGATTCAACTGTAAGAATTTAACCATTCTTTGTAAATACTTCACTCATATAGCAATTTGTTATTTCAACAAGAATGATCAATTAGGTTGATTGTCTTCTCACAGCAGCATTCAGTAACACTCAGCATTATCTTTCAGATTAATAAATGCTTGCATTTCTCTTGGTATTATAAAGTGCCATTTAAGCCCTACATTTACGTGTTTCTAAACAGATTTCAGCCAAATCATTTTCAATTCAATCAGTGATGCTTCAAACTAATAATATGAAACATTAAGAAAATCAGTAACTATGCTTCTAGTTAAGATGATATTGCATCCTAAAATATATATTTAGTCTAAAAAATCCATAAAAGTAAAATGCATTTTGGTGAGCTTATAAACCTTGTTCGTTTATGGCTATTAGAGACCAGATTTCAGATGTGTGGCCATAAACTTTACACCACCTCATTTTTTCAAAACCATTTTACTCCCCTTGATAAAGTCTTATGGAGACTGAGAAGCAGTTTTCTGCAAGTACATACTAATTTTGGAAAAAATACCTTCAAAACTATTGATAGTCCTTGACTAAACAATTCTGATGAGCTTTGGATTAGATCCTCTACTCTCTACATATGCAAATATTAAATAAGATAAATTTTAAAAAATATATATTTGACAATCTAGATATATGACAATATTGAAAAATACTTTCTCTTTGGTTTCTAAAATGGGAATGAGTAAGTGTGTAATGATAAGTAGGTGCTAGTGCTGATCCTCTGAGACTTTCATAGTTGAAAAACCAATATAAATATGCATCTGATTTTGCCTGTCTACCAGTGTAACAAAAACCAGCATGATATTTCAATGTTTCAATCATTCATTCAAAACATTACCCAAAATTCTGAAAGGGAACCTATATTTTATGAAACTTTATTACTTAGAGCTTTTTCCTTTCCATTGTATATGACCTGACAACCATTATAGGAGTACCATAGGAAAATACTTGCTTTATTTCAGTCTTGTATAATACCGGGCTAACCAGTCACTGGAAAAGAAGTCCATCTGGCAATGATGACACTATCAGCACCATGCTCTCGTTCTCTGAGCTAATCTCAGTTGTTAATAACACACCTTAAAAATGAAACCAACAGCAGGCAGAGATGGCTCCTGGTGAAAGGGGCATTGATGTCCCCAGGCGCAGCAAGTGATGACCCAAGGCCTTGGTGGGGTGGGGACAAGAGGTGATGGGACTGGAGACCAAGACCAACTTTCCTAAAATATTCCTGGGGGAAGGGATGGGTGGCTGGGCTGGCATGGAGTCCTGGGCCTTGAGCAGGGGTGGGGAGAAGCTCTGGGTGTGCTGGAGAGGGACTGTGAGGCCCAGGTTTTCCCTCAAAGCACTGGGCTATTTTGGGCTATTTTGGACCTATAAGAGCGTTAGCCCTTTTGCAAGACTAAATTAAGTATATAATTTACTTATCTGTGTTATCAAGTATATTAAGTTATTGATGAACATACTTCAGAAGAGTCTTGAAAAAAATATTACTTTTTTTCTATATGTTAGTAGAATGATACCTATGATAATAAAAAAAAACCCCTAAAATTAAGTATTTAAAGATGTGCATAAATTCGAATTGCATAGAAATTCCACTCGTGCTACAACTTATGCTACCATGTGTTTAGAATATTGTCTTAATTAGATATGTAACTAAAATATTTTAAAAATATAACTACAATAATTTAAAGCTGATTAGCTATTAATAATAAGAAAAAAGTAGAAAATATTCAAGGCTCTAGGTTAACTGTTAATTTTAGGAAATTTCTAAAGACAATGTTGATGGATCATAGAAGATACATGTGCTTACATTTCTTTATTTTTCTCTGTGAAAAATAAGCAAATTTTAACAAGCTAGAGAAATTCCCTCATTTTCCAATATGACAGACGGAAAAATTGCAGGGCAGGAAAAATAATATACCAAATTCTTTTGTCGTCCTGCAGCTCAATAAATCTATGACTAAGAAACATCCCTAAACTTTGAGAATCAGGTTACCTTTGAAACTTCTATACTTCCCAGAAAATCTTCACTTGTCCAGGTACTCTGTGTAGACAGGCAAAACCAAATGCATATCTAGTACATTTCATAAACTGCTTTCTGCATTTTATAGAACAAAACTTGAAGGAAAGACCTATTAGGAAAAATTATGTAATTTATTTACATTTCTCCTTTAAGCAACCGCTGAAGAAAACCCTTTTATAAAATTAGGCAGAATGGCAAAGTGCAGCTCATTTTCTTTTGTCAAATGCAAAACATAAAATTAAGTAATTGATTTTTCTTGATTTTAATTTCCATGAGATGTAAAAATGAATGTAGTGGGTTAGATGCAAGATTAACCCAGCCCATCAGTATCAGTCCAATATTTAAGGACTAAGAAAGAATATCGGGGTAAGAGAGGAAAAACAATTTCTTTTTCTTCTTCTTTTTTTTTTTTTCTTCTTTTTATGAGGCCATTAACGAGTTTACAGAAAGATCCTTCTCTGAGCCCCTTGAGAAAACATTATTTGTTTTGATTTTTCCATGCAATATCCCTGTCTGGATTGATATTCTATATTGTGTAGTTAGCAGAATTTTCAACATCGAGAATATGGATTCTGGAACTCTGTAATGACTTTGTCATGCTACTCACAGTTTACCTCTGTGTTCTGTGAGGGGCTTCCTATTTTGAATCTGCAGGCTGACAATGTCTTTGAAGCATTCTGCATTTGAGGAGAAAGTGATCAATTGTAAGTGGTCGGTTTCTTAAAGATATACATGGTCTTATGCTTATCTTATCTACTCTAACTAAATGATGGAGAACATTTTTAATTTAGCTATTCCCTTAAAGTGGTTGTATCTTTAACTGTTTAACTCTTTGTCTGTACCTGACTCAGATGGGCTATATAAATTGTGGTTACCATATTCAAATGGAGGCCACATAATATAGTTTCTAGATCTCGTTTCAATATTTCTGCTAATTTTTAACAGTTTTTGTCAATAATTCCTTGCTGTATCTCTTTTTTTCACCATTATATGACAATTTTGTATTTTCATAGAATGCTCTTGGATAACTTCAGGATATCATTCAATAAAAGTATTTGTCTGGTTAAACACATTATCAGATGCATAAAAATAAGAACATTATATCCTCTGTAAATTGTTTTTACGTTCTTTTTGTGCCTAATTTAATCAACATTTCATTTCTGAGCTCTTCCACACTGATAGGAGTCTTCAATCCTTCATAATCTACTTAGAACAATACTTCCACAGAATTCACAGAATGACAAGGTTGGAAGAGACCTTAAAGATCACCGAGTCCAATGCATCCCTCAACACTTCAACTAAACCATGGCACCAAGTGCCACATCCAGTCTTTTTTTAAACACATCCAGGGATGGTGACTCCACAACCTCTCTGGGAAGACCATTACAGAACTTAATCACCCTTTCTGTAAAAAACTTTTTCCTAATATCCAACTTATATTTTCCTTGATGCGGCTTAAGACTGTGTCTTCTGGTTCTGTTGGTGCCTGGAGAAGGAGACCAACCCCACCTGACTACAACCACCTTTCAGGAAGCTATAGAGAGTGATAAGGTCACCTCTGTATCTGCTTTTCTCCAGGCTTATATTATCATTAAACAGTGTCTGTAAGAAAAAAAAAAACAAAAAACATTATGAATATCTATTTAAAAATACTTTCATAGATAAAAAAGCCCTATATTTTTTCTGCATGAGAGTCTTTTTTAAAGTATGACTTTTGCAGGTGAAAACTGAGAATTAAGTGGAGTACAAAGTTTCAGAATAAAGGAATATTCCTTGCCTGAGTTTATTCTGTGAATCTAATTGATGACATTGTGTCTTGGAGGTTAGAAAGAGTTTTAAACAGTTGGGGGAATTCTGTTGACAATTTAATTTTCCTAATAGCTCCAATTTTTATCTTTTTTTACTTGTAACATTTAGATGGAGTTTAATTTTTAGTTCAATTTATTTTTCTTATATTTTGTGAAAAAAGTTTTGGATAACTGTAGAAGGAAGTGTGAGTAAGAGACATTAAAATAATCTAGTATACTTGAGTTACCTAACAACCTGAAGGGTTATAATTCTTCATTAGTGTTTCAAGCTCAGAATTCTCTTCTGTCATGTTTTTCATTTAAAGTAGAATACTCCAGTATGGGTTTCTGCACTGAGATAGTAATGATACAAGTTCCTGCAGTACCTGGCCTTGCAAGCTGCCTACTTGCATGTGTTTTCAAATGCAGACATTGTTAATTCTTATGGGAAATCCATCCCTTACTTACATAATGCTAGATTATGAAGCCAAATAGGCCTTATAAAGGAAAATTTAGATGATAATCATTGAAAAAATTCAAAACAACCTTTATATAAAGCCAAATTCTGGGAACATATTCCCCTTTCACTTTTCTTTCACAAAATATATAACCAAATGGGAAGATGCACTCTCCAGAAAGATAACCTGTGTGCCTGCAAAGTTATACACCACGCTTATCTTTTTAGGGGCATCTCTGGTAAATGTATTCCAACATTGTTGATGAGTATAAACACTATGAATTAATATTAAAATGTGAATTACTACTGCACTGAATATGAATCAGCATATTTACTCAATTTGCTAAAAGAATATTTCCTTGGATGAAGGCATCCAATGAATTGAAAATGAAGCTTCTTCATTATAGCCCAGTGCATTGCAACTTATACACCCCTGCAGAAATTCAGTTTACATTTCCCTAAGCCATTGCAGAATGAGAAAAAACCTCTTTTCCAAACTGTCAATTTATTAAAATAATTATGCTTGAGAAAGAAAAATATAATAACACCCTGCACTTTCTGTTCTCTGAAGTATTCATGAGTCTTTGTCAAGGGAGCTAGCTTTCTCATTCACATGCTGTTGCAGCTTATTTTCTGTTTATTTGAAATCTTGTACTGTCTTGAGCATCACCTGGGAAATCAAGGTCCATGTCAGATGTGTTGAAGCCCTGATGATAAAAGCTGATGATTGGATGTGACTGAGCTTGAGCACAGTCAAAGGCTGTCTCAAGATAAACATCTGATGTTAAAAGACTTGGAAGATGAAACTGGTGATGTCCTTACTCTAATTTTCGGAAAGATAAAGCAGAGAATATTTTGCAAAAAAAAGCCATATCTCAAAATCTCCATTACTGGGATACCAAATTGCCACAAGAGATATCTTCCTATATGTTCTCAGGAAGATATGCATTAACATTCATTCAAAATCTTACACATGTCAAAAGATATCACATCTTGGATAATAAAAGAGTAATTATTAAATACGTTCAGCAAAAGAAATAGACCAAAATGGAAAAAAAGAGAGAAAATAACAAAAAAATACTTTTAAGTATAAATTTATGTTGAATCCTTTTTTTTTTTTTTTAAAGAAAGAAACATGTGAGGTTTTCCTTTTCTTTGGCCTTGTATCAAAGAAATAAGTGGAAGTTTCAATACCACAAATCATTTGTCAAAAATTTGTAAAAAAATTATCTGGGACATAAGTAGAGCTTTCCAGTTTAATACTCTGAGATCTTAACAGTTACTACCACTGACAGTTCAAATTTGTTTATATATCCACTCTTGACAAACTCCATGTTAATCAAGTTTGTCCCAGTTTGAGTGACTGTCCTTGCAATTTACAAATAGCTTCACCAATGACCTTTTCATGTTCTTTCAGCACCTGGCCCTATTCTAGAGGGTTTCATGGAAACTTTTTGGTGGTAATAACTTCCTTTCAAAATTCAGATATTTTTAAATGTTACCTGACTTCCAGAACACTATTGTGGAAAAATCAAATATTTGTTTATGTTGTTGTGCTGCTGGGATCTCTTTAATAGTGTTCAGATATGTTGACCTTTCGCTGTAATTACCTCTTGAAATTTAGTTAGCCTTAAATTATAGTGAATTTCTCTGTTTGTGACAGGAACATGTTTTCTGGCTTGCCATTTTCTTCCTGGTCTTCTTTAATATATGATGAAAAGATACAAAGTAGGAAAAGTTCAGGTAACATAAAGTCCTGTGGTAAAAAGAAAGGAAGATCACTGTGAGTTTGATGTAAAAATAATCAGAAAGCCTTTTCTTCCATGTATGTGTTTTGAATTAAAATTCATATTTTTTAGTTTATTATGTTCCTGAAATCAAAATAGTAGAAGAGGAAAAGAAAAAGAAACAAACTCACTTCATCAGGACTGCTTGAAAAGGAAATCTCTTTAAAAAAACAAAGTTCAGCCTAAGAGTCTGACTTGAAAGGAGTAGGATCCTTTACTGAACTGCTGACTTATTTTCAAGCAGGAAATTGTCCTTTCTGCTTAGAAAATATGAATTCCTGTTAGGAAATTATTATGGCCTGAGTCTAATCAATTCCTCAGTATTTGGAGAATGCGTTATCAGATTAACAAGGTAAATATTACCTACTCTTTTTTTACTTATTTCTATCAAAAGAAACCTATGTTACACCTTCACTTCATTAGAGATAGCTAACAACATATAGCAACAGCATTATGTCTGGGCAATCTGTAGACATATTTTGTTTCTAAGACTATAAACTATATGATTCTCTACTTAGGATGAGGATGATGATCTTAACCTGATGAGCAGAAGCATCAGTTTTATTTCCAATTTTTTTGCATGTCTCAAGTTTTCCCTCTGCTACCCAGTCCTGACACAAAATTGTTTTTTAAACAAAAGTAGTGCATCACTTTGTGAAATATCTGGGATTTTTAACTTCTTAAGGGAATTCCCCCATAGTGGAGTCCTTTTGTTATGCATTTATCTTTTCATTCACTGATTTTTGCTGGTATAGATGACATTATTCAACTGACCAGAAAGTGAGCATGTTCTGAAGCATATGGTGCCACAATAATTGTTCACATTTCAAAAGCCTCCACACAGAAGCATACTGCTTCTTCTCATGAATGACTTGATCTAAATACTTTCCTAATGTTGTCTTTCCCTATTTAAGTAGCTTTACTCTGCCACATGGAACTTCTATTGAGCTAAGCTTAACTCTGTAAAAGAGGTTTCAGGGTTTTAGCATACAAAAGTCTCACAGGATGACATTAAATATCTCCATGGTTTTAGAAATTAGTCTAAAATAGATTTTTGAGATGACTGCCTAAACTCATGGAGATAAATGATGACTAAAGTTATGAAGAGGTTTCAGGAAATGTTAGAATTTAATTTACACACCTGAAGTTCTATGAAATTTTAGATTAATTAGTATTTTTTGAGAGATTAAGTACGAATGTATTGGACTGTATTTTACTCACACTAAGAAGATTTTGAAAAGAGGCTGAGTTCTGGACAAAAATCAAATTTTGGAGGTAGGGAGAAATTTCAGTATCTCATTTTCATATATATATCCACATCTGAAAAATAACACCATTCTGGATAAAAATTTTCTTATGTTATGACTGCTGCTTTTTTACCTACAAATATAATTCTTCATTAACATTTAATCATACTAGCCTTCATGCACTCTGAAATATGATAAAAGAAGATCAGTAACTTTTTAATATGACCTTGAACTGATAAAAGCTCTGTATCTGTGATGAATGCAAGTTTGCTTTTATAGCATGACTGCACTTTCAGTTGTCAGTAAAATAGTTTTATGAATGTTCAAATGAAAAAAAAGCAAGATCTTGAAGGCTTGCCAATATTTCATTCATAGTAGGTAGAAGACACATGGCTGGCACAGTTTTATATGTAAGTCATATATCATCCACATAAAAGTGCTGTTGGCGATTCATGTAAGTATCAACATAAGAGGACATATCCAAGGTGAATTGGAAAATCTCTCTCGTCACACCAGTTTGTAGGCTGTAGGTGCTTCTTTCAGGAACTGACAGGCCTAGTGATAAGTTTGGCATTTAAGTATATTCATCAATTCATTTTCCAAGCTATTCAAGGGCATGAAACTGAGCTAGTAAAATGCAAATACTATGAAGTTTCTAATAAGAAAGTATGTATTACTTTTGCTGAATATTTTAATACTTGTTTTATGGACAAGAAAGGGGAAGGAAAATTACTTCTTTTTTAAAAATATCAGGATTCACTCAATTAACTGTGGCATCACTTCTCATTACAACCTTAACAATATCTTTATTGGAATACAAAGTTGTCTAGCACTGCTTTTCCTGATAAAAAGTCTTACAAAAAGGTATAATATGTCCTTGTATCTCTGCAACACAACACATACCTTTTAGAAAAAAATAAGCTATTCACTCACCCTCTGAATTACTTAGGAAATAGTTCTGTTGACTGCCCATACAGTGAGTGCATAACTAAAAGACATGTGTCTTCAATAACAGAGGACTATATTGCTTCTTTGTATGTAGAGCTACATCTTTTACCCAGGAAAAAAAAAAAGTATGTTGAAATATCTCCATTTGAAGGTTGTGAAAGAAAGAGAATTGCTAGTTTATTGTGTGGCTTTAATTTTCACTAAGGAGTCTACAGTGGGAGGTGGAAAGCAGTCTTCCATGCTGCCATTTCCAGCGCCGTAAGTCCCAGAAGGGAATTTCTTTTCAAACAGGGAAAAGGAGCTTACTGGGTTTGCGCTACCGAGCCATCAATTCCCAGTGGAAGCCAGGGAATGGGAAGGAAAGCATACCTTCCTTTTGCCTGAACAGTTTGGTGGGGGCGGCAGGGAAATGGTTTTTGGGAGTTGAAACTGTGATCCCATTCATTTCACTGAATTTGCAAGCACCCATCTTAGCGTAATAAACTAGAGACTATTCCTTTTGAATAGGTATAAATGTGTTTTTCAGGATTGGAAAGCAAGTAAATTCAGGATATTAAGTAGTCTGTAAGTTTATCTAACATCTTGCTTAGAAAATGCTTCAAGAAATTCCTTTCCATACCACATGGTAAAACCCCAAGTGACAACGAAGTGTTATCCAGTCACCCACTCCTGCCCCCATCCCCCATTGCTTGCTGGAACTCAGAGCTTAATCTTTGAATTGAGTACCTATTAATATTGAACATCTCAACCAAGATATCTAAAAGTCAAATTGAATCTCTACAAACACATGCAAATACAGGGTCTAGTTATTTATTTATGTTTTTGTGACTGAAATAGATGGATTTTCCCTTATCAGGAATACTGAGAAGCATTTTACTGCACAGGAGTTCTAATTGTGTCTTTCAGCACAAACAAAGGCAGCAGAAGTGTATGTAGAAGATGGAAGTCTAAAGCCCATAGATAACTATTTTTAATTTACAGAAAACCTTGGACCCAGTTAGCTTAAAAGTAAACACCTGCAAGAAGCTCATTGAATTTACTAGGAAAGTAACTAAATAGAACCCCTTTATCCTAGCATAATGAGCTCCATATCATGCTACCCTAGTTTTATATGACAGTGCAATATATTAATTTTCTTCAGTGTCTTTTTATCCTTGTAAGGCACATGGCAGAAGAAGAAAAAAAAGTCCTTACCTTGCAATTTCAGATTTACCAGGAAAATACCTCTTCCTAAAGTTAACATATCAAATGAATTATTTGGTTATTTAAAAAAAAAAAATAAAACTTCTCTTCTTGGAAAACTGTCACAGTTTTATATTATCCCTATGGAATTTTCCTATACATGAAATATCTGAGTATACAATTCTAAAACTCCATCGCAAATCCATCGCATAAAAGATATAGCATGTTGTAGAACATCATAAGAATTTTGTGCTTTGTAAACTGCACTATTATTTATCTGTAAAAACATTTACTTTATTTCCTTATACATCCATTGTACCTGTTTCAATTCAAAAGACAGTAATTTGCATGTACACATAAAAATAATAGAAATTCCTGAAACCATTCAATAAAAATTGTTTTATAAAGAACAAGAGAAAAGAGAAAAAAAAAAAAAAACAAAAAAACCAAAACCCAGAGGTTTTATTTAAATACAAGTGGGTTTAATGGTAAAAAAATTGCTGTAAGAAATATATGGTGGTGGTAAAACCTATTTAACCTAAAATAGGGACTAGAAGAATTATAAAGCATATAAGAGGTATAAAACACAGTTTAATATCATTTAATGGGTGACTTGAATGAGCACTTCTCAAGTTTTTTGTCACTTAATCCTGTTTTAGGGATTTCTGTAATCACATAAACAGGCACAAATGAACTTATATCCCATAAAAAGTATAACAAAAATATAGAATATGCTAACTTGGGAGGGACTGTAAGAATCATCAAAGTCCAACTCCTGGCCCTGCACAAGACCACTCCTGTATAGACCCTGATGTTTCTTTTTAATTCTTTTCATGAACACTAGAATTCCCTTTATTCCTATAGCTATATTAATCCCTTCTACAATTACAAAATTTGAAAAACATTTAAAAATTTATCAATTGGGTTTTCATCTATCTAAAAACCAATTGAAAAAGTATGGGGTTTAGGTTGCTCACTGGTAATCTTGATAATACATTCAAGGAGTGAAATTATGAAAAGAAGTAGTCAGTAGTCTTCCTCAGACTTCAAAATCCAATCCTGGGCTATGAATTATGACCTGATTTGAAAGATGAGCCCTTATTTGGACTGTGAAAATGGGGAAAGACACTTCCATGTAATGTTCTTCTCTCTGATTGTTTTAAATTCCATCACTAGACTCCATAACTGAAGGAGAGTATTCTTCCAAGAATAGAAATGTGTTGTCTTATTAGAGGAACCTAAATATGTGGGACAAAATAAGTTGGGTGAATGTGACATAAAATCATCAACTTTTTCTTAACATTTATAAGTAAAATAAAATGTATCCCTTCCCATTGCGTAACACTCCTTAGCAGACATCTTCAAAAAATTTTACTACATGATGGGAGAACGATCTCTTTAATGGAGTATTTTTACTTTTAGATGAAAGATTAAATCTTCTTTAAAATTGTAAGGTTCTAACAGGGTTAAAACCAGAACAACTAAACAGTATTTGATGTGTCACCATGACAAAAACAATTTTCTCAAAAGCGGTTATAAAGAATGAAATCTGCTGTTAAATTGCATAAACTTGTCATGCACTATCACTTTAAAACACAGCTTGCATCTGAATTTGACATTAGGATGACATTGAAATTTATAGGCCAAAAAGGAACAGATGTATCCATTAAAGCAAACAGGTACAGCCAAATTCTTTATACTGCAACTAAGAGGAAAAACACCCACTGGTGCTGTATATAGTGACTGTTTCTTTGAAGTTAATAAAGTGCAAAACTTTCCATGTTGCTCCATAAACCCTCACTGGAGCACTTGACAGTCATAAGAATTAGTGGCTGGATTTAAGGAACACGAAGCACCATTAGGAGAAAAATTCTGCCAAGTACTAAAGGACTTCAAAAATAGCTTGATTTGACTAATTATGCGTAACTGAGTTTTGCTGTGATTGGTATCTACTAAGTACTTGTTATAATATATGTGGCTGTAGTACGCTGGGATTTTTCACAAGGCCTCAGTTTATACAGCCTCAAATTGATGAATAGTTTGATCTTTTCCAGGAGAATGATAATAAAGCAAAAGCTATTCAGGTCTTCATTGATCTCTTGGATCTAGTCATACCAGCCATACGCAAGACCTAAATTAAATAACTCAAGTAAATGTCAATTCCAATGTCATCCCTTAAAAACATGTGGCACAGTCCCAGGTTCTGGCTGATGGCTGAAGGTGTACACAACTCAGTGGAGGCCCTGAGGTCAGTGTGCCTTAGCTGAGCAAAGAGCAAAGGCACTCACATCGAACAAACAAGACACAGTCTTTTCTCTCATAAAATTGGAATTTGGCAGTGCCAAGATGGAGATTTAAAGCTGATCCTCTTTCTGAATTGGTGGTCTTCTACTGTGTCCAGGTGACCAGTTTGGAAATTTTAAAACTACATGTATCTTTCTATAAAAGACATAGTTTTCTAGGCAAATTAAACAGGCAAGCTATAATTAATTTCCATCTCTGATCTTTAGGTAAAAAACCTCTTTCTAGCATAAAAAGTTCAGATTTGAACTATCTAATAAATAATAAGTTTTATTACTACTTATATTATTATGTATGCATTTGCTAATTCATTTTTGTCCATGTATAAAGAGTGTATATGTATATAACTTGCAAATATTAAATTTTTGTTACTGAACTTTTTTTTGCCAAAATATCCCTTTATGTTAATGTTTCCCAGAATTGGTAGATTTCCTCTAAGGAACTGTTGATTCTATCTACATAGCAAAGAATCGAGTTACGTAGCTAATATCCCTGTATAGATGGAGAAGCTGTAACCTGTGCTTGCACAATTATTATGAAGTCTGATGGTTTTAATTTGGTCTATCAATTTGCATAAAATTTACTTAGCTTTCCTGTGGCCTTTTTCCCAGTTTGATCTATTTTAGCATCTTAATTTTCAAGAGCATTTCTCCTTGCTTAAAATTCACATCTGACAACACCAATAAACTCTTTGAGCCTCTCTTTTAATTCCTTTCATTTATCTTCAATAAACTGTGTAGGTAGACACAGGCATACACAAAAGGCTGCTTCAAATATAGCCATCTCAGCTCCACAAATGAATATTCTAAATAAAGCTTCCAGTCACCTAAACTGAATCTGAATAACTGAGGACATTGTTCAGTCTCTTAGTAATAATCTTCTGCTTAGCTGAATACTTTTTTGTAACTCCAGGATTATAGAAAGTTGCAAAAGCAAAAATAACACGTGAAACTAACCCAGAGAGCCCAAGAGTTCATCCTAATGTGCCCCATGACTCAATAATTACAGTTCAGGGATGAGCACAAAACACAGAAGCTTCCTAAATCTTACACTACTAATTCATCAAAGTCCAGCTGTCCTTGAAACAATGGAGTTTTACAAGGTTCACAAAGTCACAAACACTTGGGAAACACCTATATTTTTTTATTTTATCACTTTATAAAAGAGTAGTGAGATCAAAAAGCTCTTCAGCTCTTAATTAGGTAATCTGACCCTGCAATGCTTCCTGACTGTCCAGACTTCATGTATGAATCAATTTTCTTTTCTAACAGCTCTTTAACTGGTTCTGTGCAACATCCTTAGTGTTAACTGGAGCATTCTTGAAGAAACAGAAGAAGTCTGAAGTCCTAATTAAGAAATTTTCAGGAAGGATTAACTACTTATCTTAGCTTTGATGTTTCTTAGACAGAGAAAAAATTAAAAAATAACAACGAAAAAATGCAAAAAACAAACAAAAAACACCTCCAAAAAAAAACCCCACAAAATAAAACCCCACACAAAAAAACCCCCACAGACCAAAATCAAACAACACAGATGCTTCCATCCCTAGGGTAGCCTGGTAGGAAATTTTATTCATATCCAGCTGCTGCTGCAACTCTCCTGTACAATCCTTTTGATACAGGCAGATTCTCGCTCACCAGAAAAACAGGGGGACATGCAGCACAACCTATTGATTCTTCTACTGCTCTCATCTACTTCTCTTTTTTGGATAAGCCTTTGCAAGTACTCATAAAATACAAAAATAAAGTTTTCTTAAAATATAATCCCGTGGGGCTTTGAGATACAAAAACTGTCTCAGTTCTTCCATGTCAGAAAATAGTTTTCTCCTTGTCTCTTTTCAAAAAAGTCTTCCACTTGTTTTCAAGCCAGCCCCTCTCCTATAAAGTTCCAACAGTGATGGGTTAGATTTATTATGTGGCCCCAGCCAGGGTGACCCAGGCAAGGTTTTGATAGTGATTCCAGGCAGCCTGGAAGCACAAACCACTCAATCTGCAGCCTTTGACACCCAACATCCCTCCTACTTGCTAACCTCCTTTTTTCAGTCCTACTGTCCTTCCAGATAAACATTCAGTCTGTATTGATTTTCCCCATCTGTCACAAGTTTTGTTACATCTGTATGGAAATTTGATATTTCATAAACTTACAGGACCATGGAATAGTTAAGTTTTGAATACCCCTCTGAAGGTCCTGTAATCCCACCTAGACAGCTAGACCAGGTGGCTCAGGGCTGATCCAATCATGTTGTGAATGTCTCCAAGGATGGAGAACCTTGCATCATCTCAGAGTGAGATGTTTACTCTTTGTGCAGATTGTTTGAGTCCTGTGTTTGAGCCCTGTCCCAGCAGAACTGTTTTCTTATGTTTCAATAAAATTTTCTGCATTTTCATTTGCATTCATTGGTCAGTGGATGTCATGTTACTGAGCACCACTGAACAGAGTCTGACTTAATTTTCTTTAGAAGACCCTCATGTAAGGCATTTCTACACATCGGAAAAATCTCCTTTTAACCTTCTCCACTTCAAGCTGAACAGCCCTAGCTTTCTCAGTCTCTCTTGTTATGAGAAGTGCCGCCATCTACTCATCACCTGTGCTTTTTGCTGGACTCAATTCTGTGTATTCATGTCCGCCTTGTAATGGGGATCCTAGCGCTGGACCCAGATGATTCCCATGTGGGTAGAGGAGAAGGATCACTCTTTCAGTCTGGTAGTTGCTCCCTCATGACATCCAGGAGGCTGCTTGTTCTTTTTTTATCTGCAAGTGTGCACTACTGGCTCGTATTCAGTTTGGTGTGCAGCAGGACTGCCAGGCCTCTGCAAAGCTGTTTTACAGGCAGTAAAACCCCAGCATGTATTGGCACATAGAGATACTCCTTCCCAGCTGCAGGACTTAGAACATCCTTCTTGATGAAATTTCTGAGATGCCTCCTTGTCCATTTTTTTCAAGCTGGAAAGGTGCCTCCAAATGGTGGTGCAACCCATTGTCATACCACTGTGCAGACAGTCTCAGCCCTGCACAGTATTACTGATATAGTTGCTGAGGCATTGCCTTCCTTGCAAGATCATACTCTGCAAAGGTTCTCTTGTGCTCCTCTCCATTTTTGTGTGGGATCTGGCTGTTTCTCGTAACTTGCCTTCTGTTCTCTCTTGTCCAACATCTTCTTCAGTTGTCTAAAACTTGGTAAACAAAGTAGTTGCTTGCAGTTCTAGCATTACACAGCATTTTAAATCTCTATATATTTAATAATCTGATTAAAAAACAGAATAAAAAATGGTTCTGATTTCAATATTCAAGATTTCCATAACACTAAATGGTTAAAAAAAAAAGGAAAGAAATCATGATAGTGAAGAGGACATTCTGTTCTATTCTGTTCTGTTCAAAGCTATCTCATAGAATACCAAATGAAGTATACTCAAATGATCGATAATATATGCAAATTGTTGTGATGGAGTATGTTGTTTTTACTTTAACACAGTATCATTTATTTTCCAAATACAACCTTGTTATTGAGTAGATGTGGAATTTATTTTACTCTTTTAAATTTAAATTATGTCAGAAAAGAACCAGTGACTTATAAGAAAACATGCTGTATTTCTAAAATGAATCTAAAGACAATTTTCTCTTCTGGAAGGAACCCACTACTAGCAGTATAAGGAGAATGATTTGAATGTCAATTACATACCATTTCCTGCAAAATAATATGCTGAAGGCAAATCAACATTTAGATCACAGTATCTGCAATGTAAATGAGAAAGAAAAAAATATAGTCAACTATGGTTAGCAATGTATTAAGTTTTCAGGACCTTTTTCATTTTTTATTAATTAATTAATTTATACCACTGAGTCAGGAAATTGCTTCAAAGAGACAAACTGATATAAAAATCTTTTTAAAAAATAATTTTGCATCCACAGTGATTTTAAGTACATGATATCTTACAAGGTTGGACGAAATGCATATGTAGTCATCTCAACATTTCTAAAGTATCCAAGAAAATCAACTCATGACATTTTTTTCAATTCTGATACTTTTTAATAGCTTGTCAATTTTCTCTGTGGAGGCACAAGCCTTTTGTCCTTCTTTGGACACATTCCAGCTCATAAACATTTTCCTTGTAGAGAATGGTCCAGAAGTGAGCACAGCACTCAAGGTATGGCCTTCCCAGTGCTGAGTGCAAGGGGACAGTCACTGCCCTGGTGCTGCTGGCCACGATATTTCTGGCACAAGTCAGGAGGCCATTGGCCTTCTTGGCCACCTGTGCATAGTCTGGATCACGTTCAGCCAGCAGATCCCTTTCCTGTGAGTAGCATTCCATGCACTCTGCCCCCAGCTTGTCAGGCTTCATGGGCTGTTGTGTCCCAAGTGCAGGACCTGGCACTGCACCTCATTGAACCTCTTGCAATTGGCTTTAGCCCACGGATCCAGATTGGCGAGATTTCTCTGCAGAGCCTTTGTTCCCTCCTGTAGATAAATACTCCTATCCTGTGAGAGGGTGGAGAAAATGGTTACTGTGACCATGGTCACAGGGGTCTGCAGGTGAAGAGAGAGGCGAGAATGTTGACTCCATGATCAGAAGGCTTGATTTATTATTTTATTATATATATATTACATTATAACTATACTAAAAAGAAATAGAAGGAAAAATTCTCAGAAGGTTAGCTAAGAATAGAATAGAAAAGAATTATAACAAAGGAGCTCTCTCAGACTCTATCCGAGATAGCTCAGTCCTTGATTGGCCATTAGTTGTAAACGTCCAAGAAGGGCCAATCACAGGTGGACCTGTTGCATTCCACAGCAGCAGATAACAATTGTTTACATTTGTTGCTGGAACTTCTCAGCTCCAGCAGGAAAAATCCTAACAAAAAGGATTTTAATGAAAAGATGTCTGCAAGAGTTACCATCTCAAAACAACTGAAATATGTGGGGAGGAAGAGGGGGGCACACACACACTCACGTACATACATGCACACACATGCTTCAGTTTGGAGCCAGTAATCCTTTTCTCACTTGGTGTTGGTGGCAAACTTACTGAGGGGATTCGACCCCCTCATCCAGATCATTCATAAAGATGTTAAACAGGATGGACCTCAATACTGAGCCCTGGAGGACAGCACTCATGACTGGCTGCCAGGTGGATGTAACTCCATTCAGCACGCCCTCTGGGTGCAGTCATCCAGACATTTTTACCCAGAGAAGGATGCACCCATCCAAGCCATGAGCAGCCAGTATCTCCATGAGAATGCTGCAGGAGATTATGTCAAGTGCTTTATTGAAGTCCAGATATACAACGTGCAAAGATTTTCCCTCTATCCACTAAGGATGGTCATGTTGTCATAGAAGAATATCAGGTTCATAAATAGTGTCTATGAAGTTAATAATTTCCAATGGCATTTTTGGATTTTATACATAGTTTTTTTCTTTTGCTATACTCTTTTGTTGATTTTGTATTCCTAAAATGCATATGCCAGCTTAATATAAGTATTCTCACTTGTTGGATGCATCAGCTGAATGAAAATTTATACAGGAGTTGGTGTTTACCATTATATTCACTGCTGACCATTTCCTTTGTGAGGTATCATAACATGCTTTCACTGTCTGCATGTGCACCTACCTCTGTGACAACAATTCAAGCTGCTAGGAAGCAATGGATAATCTGTGTGTGAATTTATGATGATAAGCTGATAATTAATTCTCATTGATTTTGTTTATTCCCACCTGACCTCAGGGTGAGATGTTTACTCAAATATTTACTGTTGCAAACACTGTGGCAACATCCTGTAACATTTTCTTCTCAATAGCTCAACCCAAGTCACTTTTTCTCAGTTATTGGTGGTGTCCTGATAAGCCTTAAGGAAAAATTAAAGGGTGTCCATAATACTGTGAATTTGTCACCAGGACTTATTGTGCTACTAGCAAGCCAGTAATAAAATACTTTCTTGACATCTGGGAGTCTGCCATCTTTATTGTTTAGGATGAAATAGATCTTTCCTGCGCTGGGCTTTAGTGAAGGAAGATTACTACAAAATAGGATCTCATTGTTTGATACATCCAATCTTATGTACTTTCTCCAGGGATAAGGCTAATGTAATTATTTAAGTTATTAATTTTAGTAACAATTAAGATTCTAATCTGTCAACCTGAAGGAAGAAAAAAATATTTTGATGGCACAGTAATTCTTATTAAAGCCTGAATATCTTTTAATATGACCATCACTAGAAGAGAAATTTTTGAAATGAGAAAATATCACCATCTGCTGTTAATGTCTAAAGAATGCTGCCAGGTTGTATAAACTTGGGACTCCTTCTTTATTTGGCTTCATCAGCTGCCAGGAGGAGAAAACTAAATTGTCCTTATCAAACTGCAATATTATTATTTTTTTTCTTCTGGATGGAAACAGCAAGAGGCAAATCGCTTCATTCAAAACTGTGTAAACAACTAATATTTAAATCTTGATAAAAATTGTCTTTTCCATTGTTTTATTTTTTGTTTGCTTTTGGGGGAGTTCTTGTTTGTTTGGTTGTTTTTGTTTTGGTTTTTAATTGTTTTCATTGAGATCCTTTCTTTAGAATGTGCTTTTGGCACAGTAAGGCATTGCACACTGTTTTCTTGCCTGGAAGCTCTGGACTTCTGTTACTGTTTCTTCCAGGAAAAAACACTACAGAGAAAGTACCTCTTTTCAGAAGCTTACTCATGGCTAAGATCATTTGACATACATTTAAGTGAGACATCAAAGTAATTAGGGTGATGTACTCAATTATGAGCTCTCAATTAAATACTTTAAGTAAGACTTAAGCCACAAGCTTTGCAGGGAATAGCACAGTTATGTTAATATTCTAAATTCATATCAGCAGGCTCCTTAAACTCAGAAATAAAACAAAAATATTAAGAAAAAAAGAAAAGTTTTATCATACATAACTTTTTCATTTTGTAATATAAATTAAGTACTATATTCAATGATAAAGGGGTTCATCCATATAAAACCTTACTCCTATGGAATTTTAAATATGCAAAAGAATTTTAATTTGCTAAAAAAGAAAAAATAATACCCTTAATTCATCAAGGCAGGGAAACACCTGGAAACACAAAGAAATGACTTTAGAACACATTGGTTCTCTTAGCATCATATAATTACAAAATTTCTTCAAAAGAAAGCTTTATGCTTTATGGTCAATATGATATATCTTAGGGAAAAAGTACATTTAAGCCATGGCTTTTGACTCTCTATACCCAGTTCTTCCTCTGCACAGAAATGTGCAGATAGAAACTCAATCAATGCCAAAAAAAATCAGCTTATCATTGTACCAGCAAAATATTCAATATGTAGGTATAGCTAAGCAGCATATTTAGATACTTCTTCTGAGCTTTTTAAAATTTTTCTACCATAATGTTTGGCTTTGTTCCTTTACTTTTAAACTTACTTAAAAATATTTTTACTCTAATTTTATCCAAGACAAAAGAATAGTATCATCAAGCAGAGCACACAGGAGCATAATGTAAGGTTTTCAAGGTCACATTAACCCTAGGGAATGGTCTTGATTTGTATCAGGGTAGATTTAGATGGGGTGTAACAAAAAAGGTCTTCTCCCAGAGGGTTTTTGAGCACTGGAACAATATCCCCAGGGAAGTGGTCACTGCACAGCCTGTCAGAGTTCAACAAGTCATTAGACAATACTGTCGAGCGTGTAGTGTGATTCTTGGGAATGGTCCTGTGCAGTGCTGGGACTCAATGATCCTCCTGGCTCCCTTTCATCTCGTCATATTCAGTGATTCTATGATTAGCTACTCCAAAAATAATAGTTACTGTAGATGGAAATAGACATTGATCTCATAATAAATTTTTAAAGAAAACTAATCTCAAATTTATTTTAGTTATTTCTATTAACATTTTTTCTACAGATGTTTGCTAACAAATGAGACCAAACATGATTAGCTCAGAAAGCATACAAATATATGCACATATGAAAACCAGCAAATTTCAGTTACTGCCCTTAATGTTCGAGTCACTTAGCCATTAAAAATTTCTTACACTCTTCAGTTTCTAATGGGATTAGTTTTCTTAGTGGCACAGAATATGTAATTAAAATGTGGCTATTTAAAATTAGTTCCAAGATTAATTCAGACTTTATACATTTCACATTGCATGGAAATGGATAATAGGTGGTATACCCATTGACAGAGAGAATCAATATCTAATTACCTACAGCATATTCCGGCAAGTCAGTGTGTATGAGAACCTGGAGCATTTATTTCTAAGAAAATCCCAAGGGTAGATTCAATAACGTTCTAAAAATTAATTCTGAAAGCCATTTGCATATTTATTTTATAAAGATTCCCCTTTCTTTACCCTGGTAATATTTTTATTATTTTTCCTTGATGATTGTTTTCTGAAATTTGCACTTAATCATGTAACAATCTCAATTGTTTTCTCTGAAATCAGACCATTGAGATGTGTCTACTCTATCTACAGATACATACTAATTCTAGGGAGTAAAGTCTTCAAAGTTGGTATTTTTGCACACTGACTAATTTGCATAAGAATTTACTAGAGAGAAATCTACCCATGCAACACTACTATTGATATATTTTGTGCATGTTAAAACACATGCCTAAGTCACCAAAGGGATGCAATTTATACAGCAAGGGGAGAGCAGGACTTGATGCAGGCAAGCCCCTGACATAATTCTAGTTTCTTTAGAGAGCTTCTAAACTTGTGCTACACTAAGTTGGAATTTTTGTGAGAATTTCTTTTTTTTTTTAATTTTGTGAAATATCCATTTAAATTCTGTCTGCTCAGAATTTCTAATATTTTAGATCAAAAACTTGATATTGCAGTTCCTGAACATGGAGGATTTTGACAGTTTTATTCTTTTACTCTCAGGTGTTGCAGGAAGCCATGGTTCTCCCTTGATTCTACAGCCAAATGGTCTTTGTGGAAACTAAATATTGAGAGGAAAAAGACTTGGGTAGCTAACCCCTGGAAGTGCTCCAGGAAATGGATAAAAATATGGATAAAAATATCACAGATACAGAGATGGGAAAACCCAACAAAATTATTATTATAATTTAAGAACAACACTTCTCTCTCCTCCTCCCACACCCTAATGTGAGTAAAAAAAAGAGAGAGGTTATGTATGGGTTGAGATAAAACAATTTACTGGTAATAACAATGTGATTAAAAAAAACCAACAATCCAGTGACAGCAACAATATCAATAAGAAAAGTATAAAAATTAGGGTGATTTGCATACAAATATTGCTCACAAAGCCTGAACTGACATGAGACAATGAACAAAATGATGAATGAACCCTTAATGGTGCCACATTTCTTCTGAAGCCATGGCCCCCTCCTTCCCAGATGTGAGTATCCCGTATTTCTTCCTGCAGTAGATGATGTAGAATAAAAACACAGACACATCCACAGGGCTCCAGGCTCCATACCCTCATGGCTACTGAGAAAAAAGAATGGTGTCATGGCTGGAAATCACAACAGTTAAGAAAAATATTTTATTTAAATTGAATTATACAATGATGTTCATCTCTGCAAACTGCTGTCTTTGAGAAGAAACAAACAAAAAAGAAGAAATAGTGTTTCTCATTAGATGAGGAAGTCAATCTCTTTCTGAGCAACAGAAAAATATTTAAAATAAAAGAACAAAAAAAACATAGATTGGGGCTTTTTTCAGAACACAATCTGTATCTCAAGAAAGAAGAGCCAGTTTCAGCAGAAATGGAAAATACTGTAGTTCCCTCTTCTAGTGTTCCTTGTTTTATTTGTGTGATTTCCCACCTGGTATTCAATTATGCTAAAATATAAAGTCTACTTCTGTCACTATGAATTTAGATTAAATGAATATAATTGCTTTAAAAAAAATTAATGCATGATGTCAGAGTATTGGTTCATTCTAAGACTTTTCTTTCTAAAACTTCAAGACTATGAATAATTGTGGTGATAAATTCTTTTTTTCTTGCTTAGTACTCTGCTCCTGTCATTCCTAGCCATATGAAAACCCTGCAAATAGTTTACTTGTTATAAACTGTGTGAATTTAAGTCTGTGTCTTTTTGAATTTGTTGAAAGGTGTTCATTTACAGCAGCTTAATTTAATCAAAAAGATGTGCAAAGAAAATTTCTCTTTCTGTGCTGTTATCTTACTTTAGAAGTATTTATCTCTTGATTGTTTAGAACCTAACTAATCTAATAGATCAATGTAATTTGTATGACTATGTAGTCATACATTGGAAAGAACTTGCCAGTAACATGAATTCAATGCCCAAGTATGTAAATAAAATTAAAATACCCAGACAAAACTAAAGCAACACAAACACATGCCATATTTCTGCTGAAGATTCTAGGTAGAACTCTGACTAAAATAACTGCAGTTTGTTCTGTGTGAAGACTTAAAATAATTAATGAAAAACAAAGAAAAGCTCAAGCAAGATGATTGTGTAGCAATAGAATTATATAAAATCTATGTTGAAAAATACCACCCAACAAAAAAAAAACCCGTTATAAAATAATAATGTAGTTGAACTTCTGTGAAACTTACATTTCAGTTAATTACTTGAAAGTTATATTACAGAAAAAAAAAAAGAGATTTAATCTATTTTATGTCCTAAAATTAATTCTATGCTTGAAAAGTTTCATTTTTAAGATACTTCTCACTCTCACAGAAATCACTCTCTTTGGTCAGTCCAGGTCATCTGTCCTGGCCATGCTCCCCTCTGGGTTTTTCAGCAATTTTGCGCTGGCTCAACATGGGAAACTGAAAAGTCCTTGATTTAAGGTAAGTACTGCTCAGCAACAGACAAGACATCAACGATGCCGAGGATGGATCGGAATACCAATGCTCCATTCTTTCTAAATCCTCACAATTTAGGAAAATGCAAGTCTTTGACAAGAAACATGCAGGAGATTTGCAATGCAAGGTGTTCCAGAGATGCAGTTAACGAGCTCATCTTCTACGGGTTGGCTACATGCTGTCAGGAACAGCTCTGATGTCTCCCTGGGCAGAAATCCAGGATATAATCCTTTTGGGGAAATCCTGATAGCAAATTTCTTGAAAAGCTATAACCACAATGTTCTTCATGTGCTTTCAGCCACAAGAGCCCTTAAGCTCAAAATAACTCTGACTTCCACTAATATAAATTATCTCGTGATATACTTCTATATAACATATTCCTAGCTATGGATTTTAGACACAGATTTATTCATTGTTTTCTTAGTCAGGAACTAGTTTGTTTCAAAATTGCCAAATAACCATATGAATTTTACTGTTCTCAAAGTTGATCTCTAGGCTAATTTTCTACTGCTTAATGGGTTTGAGGCATATATTTAGTTGAGATCTGGACCTCTTTTTATGAACTGGAGTAATTAATATGAGATAACCTGAGGATTTTATCTCTTGCAGTATACTACAGCTATAAATTTGGAAAGAATTCCTATTGGAAGGAAATGCCTAAGGGAATTCTATACAAATAAAGAGACCTTTCTTCTCTGCTTCTCTACTTCTTTTTTATGCATGATGCATTATATTGCTTGAGAAAATAACATTAATTCAGTGGACAGGGTTATCTGTGAGGTGCAATGCTACCATCAAATTTCATGCTGCTCCTAGATAATAATTCCAATTGTTTGTGAGCAGGTCTTCATCAAGCCTTCTTCCTCACATCTTTCTCATTTCACCTTGTGAACACAAATGTATAACTATCTTGCTACCTCAGGAATAAACCCAGTGTCCCCTGAGAACTCTGTCTTACACCTCAAAATATTTTGTGTGGCAAAGTTTAGACTAAATTAAAATTGTAATTAAGTTTTACTGTTTTCCAAAACTGGATTTTTGCAAGATGATTCTATGTATTTTAAACAACTACTATTTCTCAAGTTATTAAACACACCTGCTTTTCTGCAAGCCTTTTATTTCCCTTTCCCTTCCTCTCTTATTCTTTTCTTTTTCCCATGTCTTTTCATTTTAATTTTCTATTTTTTTTTTCTTTTTCTTTTGCTCTTTTTTTTTTTTTTCCTTGATGGCCCTATCTGGATGTACAAAGATACAAGAAAAGACTCTCAAAATGCAAACTGTTATGAAACTCTATATTATTTATTTCACTCTGTGTTAGAAAAAGTTAGAATCTAAAATGCAGCATGAATAGTTAGACTGCTACCAAAAAGTGGTCCAAACCAAGTTTCAGTCAACACAAGAATGACTGCTCTTTCAGTGTCCCAGAAAAACTTCTCAATCTAATACTTTGGACACTCTAAGGATCTCAAAAGCCATGTAGTCTTCATAGGCAAACAGGCAATTGGACTTGATTAAAATGGCATCATTTCAGCTAGCAAATTTCAAAGTTTTGGAATAATCTAATAAAAAAGGGCGCTTTTTTGCCTGTTTTTATTCTCTTTATCAGTGAAATTTTGATTGTAGGAGAAAAAAACCCCAAAATTATTTTCTTTTAATAGATGGGTAAATACTGTATACAAAAAGGAAGCAGGTTATACCATCAATATATTGCTGTTATTTTTTTAATTTATGAATTGGCATCTCATGCTTTTCAGGGGACTAAGTTGATTTTTAAAATTCTTCTAAATGTATGGTTTTTTTCTTATTTAATCAGATTTGGGGAGGGGTGGACTAAGCAGTCTGCAAGTGTTAGAAAATACACAAAAACCATAAAAGTTATAGATAAGGCAAGTGAAGATTTAAATTTCCAGATGTATGAATGAAATGGAGCTTATTGCCCTGAATATAAGTATCCACAAATATACTAACAATTTAAAATACAAAGAGTTATTTTCTGTGGTTTGTTTTGGGGCATTTTTCTTTGTTTTTTTTTTTCCCTTCACAATAAGTCTGGAGGAACAAGGACTGTTGCCCTATGATGAGGAAAATTCCTTCCATGTAGGAAGAGAGATCTTGGAAAATTCAAGTTAAATGAGGCTTGAGAGTGTCTACGACACTTCTGTAGAACTTTAAATGCATCAACAGCTACTTATATTGTATACTTGGAATTATAAATGTAATATTAATGCAATATAGTTCAGCTTCTGTGTCCTAAATGTATGGTCATCTTGGAGAGCATAGAAACTTTAAAATATTATGTTAGACAGTAAAATATTTTGAAGTATGATCATCTAATTTTAAGAGTAAACCTAGCCTCAAAAATCCAGTAAGACTTGATCTTGAAATTAGCATTAAATTATTGAGTATTTTCTGCACACAATTATGTAACAATTATTTGGTCTCTGTACCATGCCTGAACTTAATTAATAATTTTAATCTGCATACCCTTAGGATATTTACAAGATGGGAAGTGTTTTGGAGTTTGAACAGGGTGTACGCACTATACATGTACTGACATATATGCGTATTGCACCATCTGTGACGGCTCTAGGAGCCCTCATGCTTGTCAGAAGAATCTATCAAAACTTTCTTAAGTTCAGTTCACTCCTGCTTTAATTTGATAATTTAATCATCTAAACCTCTTACTACATTTGGAATGAGTTCCTTGAATTTCTATAAAACCATAAATAAATAAAAAATTCTGAAATTCCACGTTTAATAGTTTAACAGCCTTGATACTCTTATCACAGTAGTGCTTGATGTGTATTATCACAATAGTGCTTTAAAACATAATAGGAGAATGAAGCTCTCAGCTGTTTTTAAGGTTAAATAGTTTTACTGCTTTTCTTTATAACTTTTTCTTCCTATTTTCAGCTAGGTTGAATTAACCCTTTCTCATTCATTGTGCAAGGTTTCATCCACCTCATTATTTGAACTGCTATATCTTTTATCTTGAGCAGAATGCTACTTTGTGAGCAGACAGAGGACAAATTTTACATTTTTTTGACAGAGATATCTGTGAAGAGATCTTAGACTTCATTCACCACCCTTCAGTGTACAGAATTCACAGGATGACTATATATTTCTGGTATTAAATATGGAGTGAAATCTTTTGACAGTCTTTGAGGTACAAAAGGTGCAGGGACTCTAGTATATGTACTGAACTGCACTGAGTTTTCCTGAAAAGACAAAATGGATCCATCCATTATTTATTTTTCTCACACTGTCCTCCAGCTGAGCAACTCTTCCAATTAGCTGATATTTCAACCAAGTGCTACAATAAGATATTTGATGTGGTTTGCATGTGTTCTGACATGCCTTTCTTTTATATTAGCTGGAAGATACTGAAATAAATGACAGAGAAAAACAAGGAAAAATTGCATTTGATTCCTCATTGCTGAAAACAGAGTAAGGAAAGCCTAACCCCTGAAACACTGCAAAAAGAGAACATTAGAATTGAGACAAAAAAAGACTGTGAAAAGCTAATGTGTGGTAATACACCGGATGTAAAGCAGACTAAGTAAGCAGCAAAATATCACAAACAAATAAACAAATAGGAAAATGCCCCCAAACCAATGAAACCAAACCTCAGAGAACTACTTAAATGAGCATAAGAGAAAATTAGTTAAGATTAAATTAATTTTAAAATTGGGATTCAGATCAAGAATCTTAGAATCGCTTGAAAAGCATTAAGAGCTGTCTCCTCTGACCTGCATGCAAAGCCACACTGTGTTCTACAAATGAAACTTTCACATCCAACCTCATTTAGTAGAATATGGTGAAAGTAGAACTGTCATAGAATTATACAGTGTCTTGTGTTGGAAAGGATCCTAAAGATCATCTTATTCCAACTCCCCTGTCACAAGGAGCAGGGACACTTTTCATTAGACCAGCCACATGTGGCCCCATGCGCTACAGCTCCTTGAGCCCTGGCCTTCCACCAGACTTCCCCCAGTGCATGGTGAGCCTGCCCATCCCACTGTTGGATAACTTCTTGAGAAGCATGCTGAAAGGGACAGTATCAAAAATCTTACAAAAATCCAGAGAAATCCACTGCCTTCCCTCCATCCAATAGGTGGGTGACTTTATCATAGAAGGGCCTCAAATTATTTAAAAAGGACTTTGCTTTTGGGACCCACATTAACTGCGCCTGGTGATTGCATTATTCCTTCAATGGCTTTCAGTAGCACCCTGTATCATACATTCCATAATTTTTTTCCAGAAAATAAAGCTAAAATAACAGGTCTATAGTTATCTGGCCCTTCCCTTATGCATTTTTGTGTATTGGAATAATATTGACTGTCTTCCAGTTAGCAGGAACCTCCGCAGAGTCCCAGGAACTTTGGTAGATGATTGAGAGGGGTTTAGCCATAACACCCAACACTCCACACCCTCCAGTACTGTGGGATGAATCCCACTGGGCTCTATGGTATTGTGAAGGTTCAGCTGATAAAGCTGTTCCCTTACAATTTCAGTGCCCACAGAAGGAAAGCTGATGTTTGCTCACAGTGGATCTAGACTCGTCTATCACTATAAAGACTGAGGCAAAAAGAGCATTGAATGCCCCCATTTATTTTTCAACTCTATCAGTCAGATGATCATCTTCATTGACATAGGAACATTTATTTATTTATGTCAGTGCACGGACTCAATATATGGTTTATAGATGGGAGACAATTACTTAAAATTTTCTATTATTTCTTGTCTGTCATTTCAATTTTGATGAAGCAAAATGTATAGCCAGACATCTTTAACTGTTTTCAAAGGTATGATTATATTGGTAGATGGAAGAGCACTTATAACAACTTTCTCTTCTGACAGAAATTCTCCCCATAACTGTCAAGCTGTAAGTAGCTACATGTTCATTTTGGCTAAAATTTCAGAAGGCTGTCAAATACACAGTTAGCTACATCACTGACTTCTGAACTACTGACTCATTACAGTTATGGCATAGCAGTTTCTATGTTCAATTTCTTATTTTGTCTTTGACCTTTACCTGCTGTTCCAGAACTAAGAAAAGAAAAAGAAAGGGTTTCTCAAGCCCTTTCCTCAGAGTATTCTCAGTCTAGGTTTATGATGAAGTTAGATAGTCAGTCAATAAAAACCCTTACACCTTCATTTTACTTACTGAATCTTTGGTGATTTCTGCACCTGAAGGAAAAGCACAAAAATTTGGACAGGTATGTATTATCTAACAAACTTCACAGAAATGCATTCATGCAGTAAAGTCTGTCAGTGAACAATTAACCACCTGGATTGTGCAAATAAGAGTACAAGTAGGCATAAGCAGGATTATGCAACATTTATTTTAAAGAAATTTATTTTTTTAAAGAAAAGACCTACATGTTATATTACTCACAGTTGTACAATTGGTATAATCAGTGTATATTATATATCTTATTTCTGAAGTGTTTTTCTTGAGAATCAGTAGTATAGAATAATAGTGTATGAGGACTCCTTTTCCCTCTCACTTTCTTGCCCTTTCTTAAAGACTCAAACCTCCTTTGTATTCAGCCTGAATGTCTGCTTCTAATACTGTTCTAGAGCACAACAATTTACAGGGAATTGAAAAAGCAATTTTCTTTGGACAGCTAGCTATTCTCCCTAATTTTCACCTGCCAAACTCTTTTCTATGAATGTTGACTCAATCAGATAAAATGCAGGCTTTAAAGATGTTTGATTAGCTGCCTGGCTTACCTTTAGCTACTCACTTTGCATGTAAAATGTCTTCATACCCACCATTCTTCACTTTCCACTCCTCACTGACAGAGCTTTCCCAAGAGCTGCACTGAGCGCTGTGTGCATGAGCTGAGGCAATGAACACTTTTCATTTATGGACTGCTGACCACTTCTGGTTTATTAAGTGAAATAAGAATTCAGCAATAGCAAAATATCATGTACATTACTTACAATTCACACCTTCATTTTTTTATATGTTAGATCACTTCTTTACTTCAATTAATTTGAAATCCATGCAATAATGACTGAAGAAAAACCTTTACATATCTCTCCTGCTGTACTACCACATAATTCCCAACAAATGAAAGATGAGTGATATGTCGCTTATTATATAAAATTCAGCTCCCATAAATTAGGGATTTTGCCATCACAAGGTCCACTGAATGGTCTCTTCTTTTGTAAACAATTCTCATGATCTCATTGGAATGACTCAATCAAGTAGTTCGGTTAAAATATTAAAATAGATTACTCAAATTTTTGCATGGAGTATAAAAGGAAACTGAGTATCTTAATACCTCTAGAATGGGCCTACTTCTTATTCCACTAATAGGAAAAAAATACCTGCTTATATTCTTAGCTGGAATTTATTTTAAAATTCTGAAAAATCATTTTAATTTTATAGAGTGTGGGCAAGCTGTGAATGTGCAAATGATGAATATGTACTTGTGTTTATATGATTTTAATTAGACATGTTTTAGATATTGAAACCTAAGTTTCTATCAGATGAAAGCAGAGTAAAAATTAATAGATAACTAAACAACTTGAAAAGCTAAAAAACTAAAATTTAATTAAATAAAATTGGCGTCACCCAACTTAAAGTAATTGTCCTCAGCCTAGGAGCTGCTTTGAGTCTCTGGAATACTATATCAATATACATATTCAAATTAGTCCTGTAAAACTCTTATACATTCAAAGTATTGCCTTACTGCTTCTCTATGTTTAATGACAGTTAATATATATTTTCCTACCTTCTGCATCACTTCTAGTGCCCCAATGTAATTACAATTTTATCTTTAGAGTTATTTGTAAAAGGAAAAAATATATTGCAACTGCCAGTATAAGCTGAAAGAAAATAAATGAGATTTCATAAGAAAATCTTGGAGATTCTATGGAGCTTTCCTTTCTTTTATTTATTCAGTAAATAATTCTAATACAGTATTTTGTATTGCAAAAGATGAAAAAATTTAAATTCCTGTCATAAGCCTATTTTAAACTCCACCTTTATGGCTTCACTTTGCCTGTATGGAGAGGTATTAAACACACTAAAGATTAGAAGTCTAGCTGCAAGCTTAAATTTGTTAAACATTTGCTAAATATTTTTTCACTTGCTCCTGGATCATAAATAAGTCCTCCACATCTACTCCAATTTTAATTTCAAGTAATTATTCTTTCCCATTCTTGGTATTTCAGATGAGAGATACCATATTGCCTCTCCACTATCATTTCTCTAATGTCAAAACTGACATCCTTTTGTATTTCTTTTTCTATTTTTTCACTGATTTCTTTGGATTTCTCTGTAGGCATTTCAGACTTTCTGGAATGTGTGGTAATAAGAAAAGCCATGGATTTGCAGATGCAGTTTCACTATTGCCTTGTATATATAATTAATAATACTGAGGTTTGACGCTGTGTGTTGCAGTACATTCACTCTAGGATAAAATTTCCCATTCCATGTCACCAAAAACCCAGTTTTGTAGTTTGTTCCTGTGTCTCTGTCCGTCTGTCAGTCTGTCTCTCTCTCTCTCTCTTTGCATTTCTCTGGTTAGGTACGGATAATTATCTGTTTACTGCCACGACTTGCTTAATTTATGCTGAAGAAACTCTGCCATGAATGTGTGGTTTCCATCTCAGTTATTCTGAAATGCACCAAATTATTCTCCCTTCAAATTTAAAGGTCAGATTTTGTATTATTTACTCTAAAAAAAATCAGAAATTGCAACATTTTTAAAACAAGTACTGTTTTCAAAGTGCCCTCTTTGTTATCAATTTACACATGATTCTATGTGGAATGTGCTCTCTTAAAACACTGAAATTCAAGAAGACCATAAGATTTATCTGACCAAACAGAGCACCTACTAACTTAAAGATATCTTGTTAATTACATTGCATTGATAAAAAAGAAGAAGAAAAATTCATTTCCAAAGCTGATTTTTGTTTCTTCCTTAACTAGGCATCTTAGGTGGACAAGGTAAAATTGCTTTCATAATCCACACTTCCAGACAGTAAAAAGTATTTTCATCATCAACACTTTTGTTGGAATAAGGCAGTTAGAATTCATAATGTACACGAAACATGTAAATGCTTATTTCACTGCATCAAATTACTTCTGAAGCAATTCCGTATTATCTGTAGCCATATATATTTTGGGTCCTTGCTACAAAATACTCCTGCTTTCATATTGCTGTAGTTAGTTCCAGAACACTTTGACTAGATTTCATTTAGACTCTGTTAGGGATTCTCCTTTTTACAACACAATTTAATCGTACGCTCTTTTTTTTATCAATGTACTTTCTTACTAGAAGCCAAACAAAACTGTCCTCCAGCTAAAGTGATTGTGTGAGGGGGAAGCAAAAGGGTCAAAGCCAAAGCTACCAGTTGTACCTGAATCGTGACAATACTTCACAAAGCTTTTTGATTTTCTGCTGGAAGTTGAACACAAGTTCAAAAAACCCAAAAAATTGCACTTGACTGTCTTGTAAAAGAATAACAAAGCCAAACTACGTGTCTGTGAGTGCCTAGCACTTTGCATAATGTGCTAGACAAATAATTTTTGCTTTTGGTGAGATTTTTTTGTTTCTTTGTTCATTTGAGTTTTTCCCCTTTAGGGACTATCTAAATAGATGAATTCCATTATGTCATGGATAAAACTATGGCCTTTTTGTCTCTAGAAATATTTTTCAGTAGATTTGGCATGACACTAGCAGTTTATTTCTTTGGCATTTCTGTTCCATCATTATATTCATTCCATCATTATTTGCTTTGAAAGTTAGATAGATATTGGAATAAGAGTGAAAAAGATTAAACTTCTCATGAATTAGAGTGTCAGAGTTTAGCCCTCCTTTGTTTTCAGGACTTCTGCGGTGGTGTTTTCTTTTTTATCTTTCAGAAGATAATTCTGTGATTAGGTGTGCAAAAGACTAGTGTTTGATTTTAGAGGGCTGTTTCAAGAATTACCTACAAATAAGCTATGCAAAGTCTCTTGAAATCAACAAAATACCTGAAATTCATAAAAGCCTAAAGTAGGTCTCTGTGATTGGGAATGAAAATATTGGGGGTTTGTCCTTTTTCTTTGTATTTTTTGTTTTTGTTTGGTGGATTTTTTGGTTTTGTTTTGGTTTTGGTTTTTAATTGTGAGGTTTTTTGGTGGGTTTTTGTTTGTTTTTTTTTTTTTTGGTTTGGTTTGTTTGCCGGAATTTTTTTGAGATGCTTAGCTTTTGTTTATTTTGTTTTGGTTTGTTATTTTTGCTATGTTTTCTCTTCTTGGGTTTTTCTAAGGGAATAGCCTGGCTTCTAGAAATATATTTCCTACTCCTCAACACAGTGCTGTCTGGTTTAAGACATCTTTACATGTGCCATTTTACCAGAAGGCCTAATTTATCTAAAAAAAAACAACCCAACTCCTAATCTACTTGTCCTGTCTGGAATAGAGTTCAGCTTCTCCACAGAGGACAGTATGCTGCGTATTTGTAATGAAAACACCATTGATAACATTGGGATGATTTAGCTATTGCTGGAAAGTTCTTGCACAGTGTTGAAGTCTTTCAGCCTGGAGAAGAGAAGGGTCCAGGGAGGCCTTTTGCCAATACTGTATTTCAATACCCAAAGGAGACCTACAAGACAGTTGAAGAGTGACTTTTTGTAAGGGTATACAATGACAGAACAAGGTGTGATGGCCTTTAATTCAAAGAGGGCAGTCTTAGATTAGAGATAAGCATGGTGAGATGCTGGAACAGGTTTGCCAGAGAATGTGTGGATACCCCATCTCTAGCAGCATCCAAGACCAGCTTGGATGGAGCTCTGAGCAGCCTGGTCTAGTGGAAGGTGTCCCTGCTCTTGCTAGGGAAATTGGAACTAGATGATCTTTAAGGTCCCTTCCAACCCAAAGCATTCTATAATTCTGTAATTCTTTCTTGACTCTCATGATGCCCTGCCTATGAGTAGATTGGAGACACACAAAGGAAGATCCATTTACTCAACTGACCAAAAAGATTTTCCATACCATACAACATTGTGCTCATCATTACAAAATGGAGAAAGAAAATGGGGTACACACTTCATGGGATTTGTCTTTCTAAGCGCTGTGTGTGATAGAGCCTAACTTTCCTGGAGATGGCCAAACATCTCTGTGGATGGGAAGCAGTGAATGAGTTTCTTCTTTGGCATTGTTTGGGCAGCTTTTTGGTTTACCTATTAACCTACCCTTATCTTAATACCCAAGGATTTTTGTTTTAACCCTTCTGATTCTCTTCCCTATTCCATCAGAAGGAAGTGAGTGTCTGGGTGGTGCAGAGCTGCCCACCAGGATTAAACCATGACAAGTGAAAAATACACAATATTAACTTAAATTAGCTTGAAAATGTCATCTTTCTTTTACTTTGTAACCAAAGGCAATATTTTAAAACATGTTTTGTCACCAGAAATTCACCCAAAATTAGGATGGATAATGCAGGGCAAGATTCTACTTCTCTTCTGAACTTTCTTGCTACATAAACTTTCTAAGCACTTCCTCCTGTGGTGTATTTCTCTTGCAATCTTATCTATTTTTCCACTGGGATGTCTTTCCACTACAGACACTGAACAGATTGTTACTCTTCATTGGCTGAAGATAGCAAGATGGTAAGAGATCTCTTCTGATAAGAATCCTGAAGGTAGCACAGTTTAGAAAAATGGACTACTGAGAAAAAACAGAAGAAAGGTCTGAAGGCGAATGCATCTAAAATAAAGAAATAAATTTTTTCCACCATCCCAATAATGAGATATTGAATGTGTTTTTTTCTTTATTTAACCTTTAAAAATATATATTAAAATAAAATCTTGTAGTAATCTATTTATACCTTACCTAAATATAGTAGCATTAATAATAGTAGAATTCAATTAACAGTCATATGTTTACACTTAGGAGCTGAGAAAAGCTGATGAACCAAAATTAACACTTTGGTTTGGGCTGATTGAGTTTATGAATGATATACTCTAGTTACAAGGTTGTTTTTATGAAGAGTGTTAGAGGGAACCTCAAGATTATGATCTAAATATCAGTTGCATTCAAATTTTTCAAAATTATTGTGTTTCCCCAATTGCTACTAAATGAGAAGAAGAGCACGCCTCTAGAGTTTTCCAGGAAAAACTATTGGTATAGAGTAATAGAAGCACACATCATAAAGCACAGATTATTTGTCCCTTTGGAGAACCTTCTAGGGTTCTGTTCTGATGGCCAACTGAACTAATCTGGTTGAATTCAAGAGTTTCCAACACAAAGAGGCATATGAAGACATTTAGAACTCTCTAAAGAAGAATTAGGTTAAGTTGTGGGTGTCCTACCCCTAAAAGTGTTCAAGATGGGGCTTTGAGCAATCTGGTCTACTGAAAGGTGTTCCTGCCCATGGCAGCATGATTGGAACTAGATGATCTCTAAGGATCATTTCCAACTGAGACCATTCTATGATTTTGTGGTTCTATGATGCAATGAAGATCTAGAAAAGGAACGGGACATCACTTAATATACACTTACCTGAGATGACTCCTCAAGGAGTCTCATCAGACCAGGGAATGAAGCCACCCTGTAAAATAAGTCTGGGTGAAAATGAGCTGCCCTATATTTTGGCAGTACCTGAGAGTCATCTTATGGTTAGTGTTTAGCATAAATCAGATGAAGCCTGCTGTCAGAGTTAATGCTTCTGTCCTTATCCTCAAAAGCAACCACTGGGCAGCTGACCAAAACCCAAGTCTCTACACCAAAATTCCCTAACTTTAGTTGAAACAAATCTTCAAAGACTAAAGTCAGGTTATTTAAATTCCTGTACTTCACACAGTGGGAAAACCCACTTGAGGCATTGTATAGAACTTCAAACTGACAAAATGTGTAGAAAATAAGTACACTTTAATATTATTAAATTCTAAACACTGTATTCCTATTTTTTTTCTAATGTTGATGGTAGTGCATTTTTCAGGGCCTGTTTATTATTTTTGATTTCAAAGAAGTGCTGCAGAAATTAAGGAGAATGAACAATTAAAAGTCATGTGGTGATTCTCCTACTGAACAAATTTTAACAAGCTGAAGTAGATACAAGAGGTCTTTCCTAAAGAAACTCTTTTTATGTTTTATATATCTTCTGAATCATGACTCAGTGCAAGTCCAAAGTCGAGAAATATCAAGGCTGTAGGTGAAAAGTTGAGATATTAATTATATATTCTAGTCTGTTTTATTGCAGTCTAAAAGGTGCTAGGTGGTGTTCTGTCCTAGTGTTTTTCAGCTGACAGTTTTATACCAAGTTTCTCTTTCCATAAGCTTGCACTCCCTCAGTAAGCTTTATTTATTAAGAATACCGTATGAAATTAATTAGTTTTTCCACCTTACTGACTTAGAGATTGTACTGGTAGAATTTGTTAATTGTAAGAAGAAACCCTAGGTGTCTTATCAATCTATTTTTTGGCTGCCAAGGCAACAAGCAGAAGACTTGGAGTTGGCAGCATGATTACATCAGCTCATATCAAAAACCTGCTATATCAAGAGCAAACAAACATGCTTGTAGTCTGCCTTGTATGTGGTGAATAACTACATTAAATCAATCTCAACTGTCTGTCAAAGTCAAATTTATTAAAGCACAACACTGAAAGTGAACTGAATTTTTGAAATCAATATGACTGATGGCTAACAGCATGAGGTTTGCACCTGCATTTACATTTTGAAAGACTGACCTTTTCCACAGCCTTTGATTTTTCTTTAATGGGCACCCTTCCGAAACTTGGGAAGTAAGAGTGAATGGCTTCTTAACATTATAGAAGCAATACAAACACTATGCTGTTTCTTCCAGAATTATATAAACAACAAATGAAAGCAGAAACATACAACAGCAGAAATAAGCCCCCCATTTCTCAACCTGTCAGCTACATAAAAAAAGCCCCATTAAAGCAGAGTAAGTGGCATACACAAGGGCAGCTGCTGCCACAGGAAAACTTCATTGCAAATATATGGTAAGTCAGAGACATTTCATTTTTATTAATTTAAAAATATATCCAGAACCCTGCCAGATAATCAAACTGACTCTCTTACCCATGACTTCCAAGCAACTCTACCTTGTTGGCTCCAAAATGCTGTAAGATTATTTGACTAAGAGCAAACTTTCCTTTGGTTCTTGAATATTTTCAGAAGGAATGTTTCAGAGCTTGGAAAAGATTAGCTTTAAAAAATTAAAAAGCTTCTATTTTTTTTTTTTAATTTTGAAAATATTTACATTCAAAATAGAATTGTGTGATTTTATTAGATTTTTTTTTCTCCCCAAAGATTATTTTATTGTGGAGTTCTGAAGAAAAGAATGATCTCAAGTCACCTATATCTCTTAAGGTAAGCAGTAACAACTCAAGGAAAACAAAAAATGAAAATCTCCTATGATTAATAAAGATACAAATCTTCACCTTGTGATGATGTAGCTATAGGAAATTATATTTTATTTAGTTGTGTAACCACATTCAAGAATTTTTGCCTCAAGACACATTCTTGCTTCTGCAGTACAGCTGTCAACACTTTCTATTGGAATACAGTAGCTGCTAAATGTAAAGCTAATTAAAAATTTTCAGATAGAGAAAAAAACTGCACAAAAATAATTTAGAATAATTCTGCGATTCGTGTGAATCTAGTCTCTTTGTTATATAGATAAAACTATATTTTTTAATTGCTATGATGTCTCTATTTAATTATGAATCCAACACACAAGAAATACTGTGTCATTTCTTTCAACTTGATTAAAAACTATAGTCTTCTGGTTTTGAAACAGATTAGTTGGGGAGTATAAAGAAAAAATTATTAAAAAAATCCCACAATGGAAATTAAATTATTATTTATTAAATTATATTAAATTATATTTGTAATTAAATATATTAAATTATTATTTATTACATTACAGTGGAAATCTTTTAAATAGAATTTACATAATATTAAGAAAAAGACATTTGTCCTTTCTGTTGTTATATACTTTTGTTTCCTAAAACATGTAAACTAATGATTACAAGCAAAAAAAAATTTAGGCTTATAATAAATTTGTAAATGGTTCCAGGTGGTCTTGCATGAAGAAGAGGACTTGACAAGTTTTCCCCGTAACATCTTTTTCAACCTCTGACAAGCTGCTCTTCTGCGATTCTTGTGAATCTAGTCTCTTTGTTATATAGATAAAACTATATTTTTTAATTGGATGTGGCTAATTACTGAGGCAAAGGAAATAATGCCTGTGATCTGCGTAGGGATTACATCATGCATAAAAGAAAATTATAAAGATTTTATAAGAGTAATTCAGAAGCTGGCAGTGGGTCAAGCTATAGCTGAGCAATTCTGAATATGGAAATAAATCAAATGCTGCTCAGACACAAATTACAAATAAAAGATTATATATGCCAAGTGCATTATACACTGTGAACACTTTGCCCAGTTCCTTCTACAAGTGAGTCTAAGCTGCTGTTTAAACATATTTTAAGAACACAATATGCCTCCTGGAGCATGTCAACATGCAAAATATTATCATTATTAAAATAAAGCTCTTAAATTTCAAATATGGCAGCTACACTTCTCAGAGGAGGTATGAAGATCTTCTAAATATCAAGTACATATATGATGAATAATGCTAGATATTGGCATAGTACTGAATACCTCATAACACAGAATAGCAAATAGCAATATACTCTTATCCAGTTGTTGAAAGCAATTATTTATTTCTATGATTTCACGGGACTCCTGCAGATGCTTCACACCAAATATGAAAGGAGAAGTGATGCTTTTCTTGGATACTAAAACATCAGAGGTTAAGACTGTAATATGCAATTAAGCACATGTTCTGATAAATTTTGAATCGTTTTTATTTATGCTTGGAGAGTTTCTGGGGGAGTAATATATTTTCTTATATCATTACATCCCCACCAACATTCTGCTCTAAGGAAGGGCTTGAACTGATACAGATATCCATCTGTTGCAATGAACCTTTTTCCTCTCAATGGCTGTCACATGGCTGCCAAAGTCACCATGCTCCTGCTCAAACCCTGCTGAGCTGTGGGAGGTCAGATATAGCCAGTTTACACTGCCTGCCACCTCCATGCTGTGGAATCTGCAGGATTCAGAGAAAACTAAAGGGCAGGTACTACTCCCCTCATCCACTTAGTGCCACTTGTTTTCACCACTCCCTATGATGATGGCAGTGGTCTCTCCACAAATGGTAGTGGAAAAGATGGTAATAAGCACGTCAAACAGTAGAGATGCAGGTAAATGGCTGGTCATTTCTGTCATAAGTGTAGGTGGACAAACAACTCATATGCTGCTTTTACACTGTAGTTTCAGCACAATTTTGCTATATTTAGTGTGCATTTTAGGGCCAGGTTATAAAGGGGAGGTGATGGTGACTGAAAATTCAAGAGTTTTCAGAATGAGGCAGCAGGAGTGGTGATAAAGCATGTGAAGTATAGTGAGTAAATGGAAGTGCAGCACAAAATAGGCCTGGAACACCAACTTTCAGGGCACTGGAAAGAATATGTTGAAAAAGGGAATGGAAGTACATCATACAAGACTGAAAGGCAAACAGCAGTTTCTTTTAATTTATTTTTTTTTATTTGTCAGTGTGCATTTTCCTCTGCTATTTGGCCTCCATGATCTTGGATTTCTTTTGTAAGGAGCTTTGTTTCATATGCTTCCAGAGATAAAACTTTGGCAAAAAATCCACTGATATTTAGGACCACCATTCAGGGGAAGCATATTGCTAAATAAGTCCTGCCATCTAAAGTATTTAGACACCTAGTTCATTCATTTTGATAACAGGTAGGCATCCAGGGGTTCAAGTTTGTGTGTTTCCACAAATATTGTTTCAAGGGTGGTTTCACTAGGATAAGTGCCACCATACAAGGTTTTTTATTACTGTAGTTGTAATGATTAAAAAGAGATTGCACTATCTGACATAGTCGTAGAAGTAAAATCTTGTAAGTACAGACCAAGCCCTCGCCTATAGGAACCTAAGACAGAAGATTATGTCTCCCTTGAAATCGCTGTGTAAATTTACAACAGTAGATAAATGGAAAAGAATTTTTTTTTCATAGATTTTTAGAGAGTAATGTAGGCTGGCTGTGAAAGCAGTACTTTTAGAGCCTGAGAAGCTCATAAAGGTAGAGCTGTAGGCCATTAATATAAGCAAGCAAGCATCCAGTAAAACGTGATGCAAATGACATATGAGTTTCCTAGGAAAGCATTAATCAGACTGATGTAATAGCATAGATTTTGTGTAAAAGTAGGAACATGCTTTTGGACTTACTAACTTATTTTTATTTTTATTACGTTTTTCAGCTGGCTTACCCTTCTATCAAAACTAATTAAAGCAAAAAAACCAATTTTAAAAAAAAACAAAACAACAAAAAACCCAAAGAAAAATTCTAAAAAAAAGGATGTTAGTGCCCAACTGCGAGCAATGAACTAAAAAAAGAAAATGCCTTGAAATTTGGCTTCTCAGCAGATTATGGTACCGTACCCATTAGAAGTGGATGTTCAGAAAGGCTGTCACTCTCTACAGTGCCAATCCATTGTAAAAAAGAAGAGTAATTTGAAGTCAACCAACCACCACATTTCAGCGAAGAAATCAGGAGTTCTGCCTTTTTTCACATTCTATCCTAAAGAAAGTTCACCAGCATTATATTTGTTCTTAATATCCTCATGTTATTAGTCAGAGAAGATTTGAAAGATGTGCAAATTCTCAGATGAGAAATTATATCATAATTTTTAAACAAAATTAAATGTTCACAAACACTAACTGTCTGCAGATTTGGATGGTTAAAGAAAAAGAGAAATATGTTCTCCATTTTACTGTTAGGCTGTACTGTTCATCTTTGTAAGATAATGGTGATAAAATTTTCACAGATTTGTTGCACGAAGAGGAACTATTTGACTTCAGTGTCATACTGTCAGATTTCCATAGGAAAACTTTACATGGGGCATGGTTTTGTTTTCAGATAATTTAATCAAACATAATTTATTATGATTGTTATTGTTGCTGTTATCATTATTAACTTGTATCTGAATATCTGCCAAGCTGGCTTACATATGCCTAATGCTATGTGGTATTTAAGAATTGCTTCTCTGCATTGTGTAGCTTTTAAGCATAATTATTGGATTTTGCAACAGTAAAGAAAATTCTTGCTATGAATAACATGTAAGTTTTCATGTGCAGCTTTTACATTTAGATCTCAGTATAAAAAAGGATTCTAGAAAAAGGCGAACAAGTTTGAACATACACCAGAAAAAACATGCAAACCTGTAAGATGGTAAAAAGGTATGACCTCTGCCCCACTCCCACCCTTGCCCTCCACAGAGGTTTTTAAGAACAGATTCCACCTCTTTGTTTGTCACTCTGTTTCATCTGCATGACTTTTTCCTTCAAGAGATCTCTTTACTCTGTAGCCTCTCTAATGCAAAACCTAGTCTTTAACAAAGTCCAGAAGTCAATGTCCAACTTGAGCTTCCTGAATCAAGTCTTTATATCACAGACTGTATGTTTATATGAAAGAAATCACAGCCTTTCATTTTCCCAAAACACAGGGTTTTAGAGGGTGCCTATACGTGTTTGTGTTACTGGTCATAAGATGAAAAAATCTAATTAAGGGGCTTTCCATGGACCATGTTTACCAACATCTGACTGGCAGAAATTAAAATTAGTAGACTTACATTCACATTTTTCTGTGTGTATAAATGAGTGTTTTCCACATACTACTAGCTGTAACCTCAATAAATATGAATAGGATTTTGGGGCTAGAATTAAATCATTAAGTCTTCAACATCGTAAACAAAACCAATTTTTTTATACTTCTATCTAAGAGGAGTTAGACTATCAACACAATTTCATACAAAACTCTTTGTCAAAGCTCTAATTTCAGTGGGGTATGGAAGAATTTTTTCAGGACTTTTCAGTTTTAAAAATTCTTCAAAATATTTTTTATTAGCTTAACTTTGTTGTTGACTTGCTGATCCGAATGTCTGGTGTTCATATTCATAATAAATTTGAGACAATTTTCCAAAATTAAGTCTGTGAAGATGCAATTTTTTCAAATTGAATCCAAATGTTTTTTTGATAACATTAATAGGCAATTGAAAATATCCTCCATTTTTCTTTAGCAGAAATATACTAATTTTTAGGTGAATCTACACCTACACAAAATCTTATCTAAAGAGTAGCTATCCAGAAAGGAGTAAGTTGCATTGCATGAGAGGAAAAAATTACATGAATGCTGTAATGAAACTTGTTTTAAATAGATGCTTGCCAAATACTTCACATAATGTTACTCAGAAATATTTTTTATTCTGATAAACTTGGAAAAAAAGCAGTAGAGACTGTACTGGATGTTGGGCATTCATCCACCAATTGATTTTTTCTTTAAAATCTGTAATAAAATTAAAGCACCACAAATCACCTACAGTCAATTTCCAGTTAAGACCACATAGCAAATTTTGGTTAGATGACTTTTAATGTTCTGGTCAAGAGATGCAAAATTGAAAAATAAATTTTTCACAATTTCCCAATAAGATACATCTTTTTCATCAATATTTAATTTCTAATATCATACATGCAATCATATGTATGAACTAAATTAGATTTATATATGCTTTAGTATGATTTTCTATGAATTTTACCTGAACTTTAAAGTATCTACAAGTGCAACAGAAAGAAAAATTGAATTAAATCAAAGGCCAAAATTGACTTGACTTCATTAACATACCTCTAAGCTGTGAAAATTTCCCTTTGTTTTTAGGTTTTTATAATTTGTTTCTCAGTCTTTTGAGTCTGATGATTGTAATCTTCTGTAACCTGGAAAAAAAAAGTATACATCCCTTTACTTGCTTCTTGCTGCTTTGAATTTCTGTAGCCTTCTCTGCTTCCTGAACCTAGAGCTTGAGACCCATCCCTGCAATAACTGAAAATTGATTAGCTCTCAGTTATGAAATCTTCCTGTAGGCTATTGTTTTACAATGAGAACTTCAAATATTATGAACGCTTTCTTCACTCTATGAAAATAGAACTTGACGCTATGTGTGTGTTTTTTTAAATTCTCAAGTTCTAACTTTTAGGACCAACCCCAAGGTACCACAAAGGTTTCTTTAAAAAAGAAACAAAACTCTTTCTTACCTGACATGTGTCAAAGAAGGAACAATCAGTATACTAAGTTTGTTGAACATATACCTACCTTATAGATAACAATATTATAAATTGAGTCATTATTTTAAATGGCAACTTCAACCATCAAACATCAAGAATATTCCAATTTTTCATCTCAAGTCTCTGAAGAAAAGAAGTATCTTGCATAGTCAATGAGTACTTGCCTAACGAACTGGGAAGGGCACCAGTTGTGATATGACACCACACTGAACTTCAGCACAGGTAGACAGTGCTCTGCAAAGTGCTCAGAGGCTTAAAAACATTTCTATCCCATTTAAAAGGACAGTGTGTTTACTAGGTTGTATCCAAAATAGCATATTTACTTCTGATATTTCATAGTCTTCTTTCTCGTTAATATGGATGACTGTGAAAGATTATATTATTCTCTCTATTTTCTGAGGTTATTATGACAGTTCATGAAATCTGCCTTTCATAATTTCTTAATATCTACTCTGTGCTGCTTCCCAGCCAAATCAGTTGCTCCTGTACCTTCCTATAAGTTTCTGTGGTTAGTACATTACATTTCATCAAGGGAAGGTCTCTTTCATTTAAAAGTAACTATTAAATTTACATTTATATAGTTCTATTCAAATCAGATGACTTCTAATGAAAAATTCAGAATTCTATGAATAGCAAATTTTTTCTGCTGAACATTTTGCAGGAGGAAAATATTTTCAATTATTTGCTTTTAGTTTTTATATAGTTGACTTTATATTTTCCTTTTTTACTTTTCTTTCTTCAATAAGTATAAAGCAGTAAGTCAGAAAAGAAAAGCAATATGTTCAGGTTTCCCTAAAAGCATCTTTCTAATGGTGTGACCCGCTCACCACTGCTGGGAAAGTTTCAATGGTCTTTTTGAAATGCATAATTAAACACCTGCTATTGTTTGCAAGACAAATGCCAAATGCTTCAACAGGAATGTTCCTACTGTTATGCTTTTCCAATGAGATGGGAAAATGAAGAGGGTAGAATCCATTTAAAAGTATAAATGTTTCTATAATATTTTCCATAATAACCAAGAGAATCTTCTACTCAAATAAGTTTAATTTAATTTTATCATCTGAAAAGTAAGGGAGTAATCTCACCTTCATAAGAGGTAAAGTACTTGGAAAATTGACTTCGAGTACCCATGATATTTTTAGCATGCTGAGGAAACTCAGTTAATACCTAACTCAAGATATTCTGCCTGCTTAAATCAAACAGTCATTGACAAGAGGATTTGATTATAGGAATCCATTTTTTAAAATCAGATAGGGGCCTCATTTAAAAGCTTTTTAATTTTGAATTAGATAAATATTTTCCAAAAATTATTGCAGGTCAGACCATACTTTTTAACAAATTAAATTAGTTAAAGAAATTCCTAAATTATTTGCAGCCATCAAGGGGTTGCATTTGATAATTTTGATAATATTTTATCATACATTCAAAAGCTAAAATAATTTTAAAGTGGAATAATGTAAAATTATTATTAAATATAAGTTACATCAATGTTTCCTATTAGAATAAAATTATTCTAAAATACAGTAAGCAGGTAGTACTGTAAAAACACCTTAAATATTATTTTACATTGTAAAGTAGAGAGAAATTTGTAATTGTGCTTATTTCAACTAGGGTGATATAAGCGAACCATAATTTCCACTGCTTTATTGGCCTGTACTAACTTCTGCTATTCAAACTGATTCAGATTCTTACCTGTCTAGAAGAAACTCTGAACAGTTCTAAACAAGACATCAGACTCTGATATTACACTGGGAATATGAAGAACGCCTTGTATTTGAGCTGGTGTGTACCAGTGTCCTCAAATCTTTCCCTATCTAACTGAAGAAAACTTTTGACCATCCACCAAGTGTTGGTAGGGTTATATTTAACTTGGGCATTATAACTTATGTTATATTTTGAGACCATTGGCTCAAAATACCCAAGATAGATGATGGGATTGCCTATAAAGGAAGTTAAAAGATGTTGGCATCTGGAATGTGTCCAGTGTGCAGTACAGAATCACTCTGGTATAACCATCTCTCTCCTTTAATTACAGACAGGGGTTAGCGACCTTGTGATGCAGTTTCATGAGGGATTATAGGAAGGATGCATGGGAACACCTGAACGCATGCCTGACGCCAGGCAGCATCTTTCTCACTGTCAGCCACTTGGTGGATGGGCACCATGGGCCCCAGGGAAATTTCTGTGTGCACAGAACAGAAATGGAGCTCCATCTCACAGAGAATGGCGTCATGGTATTTTATGTCACGATCAGGTACTATGGAGTCTGAGTCCTCGCTCAAAAAGAATCCAAATCCTAAACCAAGAAATGAGCACTGTGCTGTGAGCAATGCCTTTTGCACACCGCCTGCTTTATCTGGAGACTTGCTCAGAAGGGGGAAAGAAAGGAACAGAGCATAAAGGAAGCAGTTAAAATTATGTACTTATGAGTTTTTTCAAAAAAAATGGTCCTTGGGAGACACAGACCATTTTGTTAAGGAAAAATAAATTCTGTGCTATCATACTAGGGGCAGGAAGATTGTTTTACTTGCTGCTTCTGGGAGTTTTGGCTCTTGCACCTCAGTCAATATTAGTGCATTCATTTACCAAACCTCTTTTTAGGAAAATCCTTTAGATATTGCTGTCCTAAACACCATTTCATTTATTTTAAATATGATTTTTCAGTCCTGGGGGCAACAGTCTCAGGAAAATTGTCTTTTAGCAACTGGGGACTTAGAAGAAGAATGCTTTATTAAGTAACTATCCTTACCCATATTGTGAACAAATCTTGCTCTGTTAGCCATATTTATGATTAATATTTTCATCTGATTGTGAAATGACAAGGAAAAAAAAACTTATGCAAACAACCAAAACATTTCAAAGAAAATTTTAATAATAAAATTCAGCCTACTCTTTAAATAGAAGATACAGATTTTACAAACATTTATATAACTTTGATACAGTAAAAGCTACTAGTAGAATTTGTTGGCAGAGCTGGTAGAGACTATGCTGAAGCTCCAGTCTTTTTGAAAACTTTTCATAAACCAAAGGACAAAGATTTTGAGTATCACATTTTTGGAAAGACTGTTAAAAAGGAAAAGGTAAGATCATAGATTGTATTGAATGGTGCTTAACAAAACAGAAACTAAAAACTGGAACAGAGAAAAGCATCTGTGTTGTATTAGACGTTTGTTGACCATGCAGAGCCTGAGGATCTCCACCTCTAGAAAAAATGCACTGATTCCATCAAAAAGAGATGTGAAAAAAGCCTCATTGGCTTTTAAATGAGGAATTATAGAAAAACTGGAAATTTGTATAGACTCTCTTGTACCTGAAACTGGAATTTTAAAATATCAATTATCTAAAGCAGAAAAGCTTGGCAAACATCTGCAAGAAACATTACATCTGTTAATAAGTCAATTGCCCTCTCCAAGAATGGCTAGTCAAATTCACAAATAACCCATTATGAGGATTCTGAAACTTGGTATGGGACCATTTGGAATGATAGTGAAGAAAAATTTATTGTGGCCTCTGCCCCTCTCCCTTATGCTTTCCCTTTACAACCATTAATTAATACTGAAGTTGGTAATGGGGAGAGAAGGAAATTCATACAGCAGTGTGTACAATTCCCTGTTCTCCTTCACAATTGGTGAAACTGCAAATTTCCCAGACATTCAGAAGAATCTGAAATGGAATATGTGTGGTGAGTCTCCCTGACCAGGGGAGACTGGATTTCATGGAGTGAGGAAGAAGCAGGAGGTTACTGGGGTTTTGGCATGTTTTACCCACAAGTCCCAGAGATCATGATCATTCTCAAGCTGCGTGGGTGGTACACCAGGCAGGAGGAACATATCTGCAGCACAGGGGAGACCTGCTGGTTATTAAAACTACTGCATTCTCTGACCTCACAGATTCTGTGCAGAAAGCAGCTTGTACTCACACTGTGTATGGGAGGGGTAGCTTTACAATCTCTTACATTAGCACCTATAAATCCAGCCAGATTAACCCTTCTTATTCAGGGTCTTCCAGACAGTCTCAAGACTTTTGTGGCAAACTTTTAGGATGGAATATGGGAGGTTCATGTCCAAAACACCACAGATGCTAAGCAGCAAAAGGGATGTGTGCAGCCAATAGATGTAGCTACCTGGAGTGGATTTGTGTAGGAATTAATGAGTTATGAATGCTGGATTGGATTGTTATTGTTAAAACTCCTGAGCATCCCACATTAAAATTTTCCATCAGGCTTTCAGAGGATGAATGGTTTATTAAGGTTGAAGTGGTTGTGGGGGCTGCCCATACAAGCCTTTTAGGATTTAATTTACTTTGTGGGCAAACAGGGAAACTCCCAAATGGAACTTTATGGAGTAAAAGGCGCTAAGTTGCCAGGGTTACAAACAGATTGTGAAAGAATGTGGGACAATTTTTATAAATCTATCAGAGACATCAATATTATTGTCTTCTACTAAAGTTACTAAAGTAAAACAAAAACCTCTGTGAAGAACAGCACTGACAAAATGTTGACAGATTAGGAAAAAGGAACCATCATTAAAATGACTCATTCATCTTACAATTTACCAGTGTGGCCAGTAAAAAGCCAACTGGGCAGTGGCATTTTACAGTTGATTACCGACAATTAAATGCTAATGCAACTTTAACTGCTGCAGTTCCAAATATTGCTCAGAACAGTGATACTGATACAGAGAGCTGCTCATGCTTGGATGCCTGATCTAGATTTTAAAGACATATTTTTCATGAGTCCTTTACTTGAAAAGGAAGAAGTGCAGTTTGCCATTACATAGTGAGAAATCCAATATACCTTTAACAGGCTACCTCAGAGGTGCAAGCATTCACCCACAATTGCTCACTACTGCACTTGCTGCATTTTTACTGATGGTCTCACTCACATCAAATGTGAAACTACTAAAATATAGATAATACTCTAAATGGAGGAGATTCCCACAAAAAGGTAAGGGAAGTAATAGAAGCAGAATGAGAAGCATTAAATAAAGAATTTGAAATTCCACCTGAAATTGAGTAAGTAAAAAAGTAAAAATATTGGGGTATTTGGTGGATAACAGGCAGCACAGTAGTTCTTCTAGATGCTTTAAGGAAAGCATCTAGAGGAACTACTGCTAGTTCCAGCCTAAGAAAGAATTAAAACACTTAATGGGGACTCTAGATGCTTCAGCCTAAGAAAGAATTAAAACACTTAATGGGGACTCTATTGGAAAAAAACATGTACCTGGATTTTCTATCGTTGCTCAGGCACATTAGGTCACACTGTCAAGAAAGCACTGTATTTTACTGCATAGGGCAAAAGATGGCCCCTAAACAGGACAAGTTGTGAAACTATTCTTAAAGAATGCCCTCAGTGTAGAATAAAATTACAATTAGATCACCATGATAAAGTCAATCCCACAGAACAGTAAAGGGAAAACCTTATGGACTACCTGGCAAATTTATTTTACCCGGTCACTCAGACCCTTTACAAGATACTGATGCACCCTCACAGATGTAGAAGCAGTCTCTGGGCAGCTCATGGCAACTAAAGGTCAAAAGGCTGATCCTGCTTCCCAAGGCTGATCCTACTCCTTCTTAAGACTGTACAAAATTGTAGTGGGTCACATTTCTCATATAAGGAGGTAAAAGAATGGGTCCTGCTGGAAGGAATTCACTGTGTATTCCACACCCCATATTACCACGATAAAAATGTAGTAGCCCATAGAAAAAGGGCTAACTATTTATTGAAAAAGAGCTTTTAGCCACACATGACCCAGCAGGACACTTGACTTTCGAGGGTACTTTACCCACTAAATATTTGGTATGGGCTCACCAAGTATTCTTTACAAAACCCGAATCAGGTGTTCCACCTTCCATTGAAGGGAAACATCCTATAGCATTGGAGCCTGTTATGCGGCAAATTTACCAGAAATAAGATCTGTGCCTATGAGTCTAACTAAACCTCATGGACTGCTTGGGAATCTAGTAATAGCGGTGGCACAAAGCATAGGGTTAGTGCTGGGTGGATTTTTCCTTCTTTTCAATGGGGAATCAGCTTGATCAAAACACCCTGAGACTTGTATCATTTACTTTTTCAGGAATGATACCAGGAATGATGCCAACACACCTCCACTGATCATCAGGTTAGCCTCTGAAGGACTGCTCACCCTTCCCATGGAAGAAATCAGCACCAGAATGAACCAAATTGGGCACATAAATCAACAAGCCCAATCCCCTGAGCAGAAACCCCCACTTTGTTCACCTATGATGAGAACTATGGTACAGGCCATCACCACTCTTAATCCCAAATGCATTTTTATTAAATTTCCTAATGAAGAAAGGTGTAATTGTACAAATTTAGGATTTCTGCCTAATAACATGAATTTGAAAGAGGGAAATATCATAATATGTGAAACACAGTCTCTAAGCAACAACAGGGAGATTAATTAGTTTCCAAGATACCTCCTTCAGAAGTGGAATAGATGTTACAAGGCCAGCAGCTGTTCAGCGAGCATTACAGTGAATATGGAGAGGGAAACTGTGCATATGGAGATATGATGAGTCCACAGTTGTAACTGTGATGATGTATATTGGCATAGCAAAGCTTAAACCCTCAAAATCCATCCCACTACCTCCAAGGCTCTTGAAAAGACTCTTCAAATATCATCTCCACAGATCTAGAAAATTAGTCCCTTTTCCATCAAATATAAAAGACAGCAACAAATGGTATTTAATCTTTCATGGTCCTTTAAATGAGTGGAATTATCAATGCAGATTAAAATCTCTACAATTAAAACTGTTAACATCCTGTGCAAGGTGGTTATTACAGTTGCATGGACAAACCCTCACCTCACCAAAATTATCAAGGAGAGATGTGGCTAGTACCCTGGAGACAGGATTATGACTATTAAAGTGTCATGAATGCTGAAATCCTAGCAAACAAATGACAAATATAAAAATCCATTAAGGTTGTGACTGATTTAGCATGAATTTAAAAAACACATATTATGATGGAGAATATTAGTAAATTAAAATACCACATCAGCAGGTCTTTTTCTTATCTTGAAATAAAAAAAAAGAATCATTAATAGTTGCAAAACCAAAGTTTTAAACAAAGAATTTAGCTTAACCTAGATGCCAAAAATCCTCCTAAGTAAAGATGACTGCTGATGTTTTGCTATTGTGTGAATGGCATGTGGTGCAGAAGTAATTTAATGTGCAATTCTTCTCAGCAGTAAGTCATTTTTGACATGACATTTATAACATCAGAAATATAAACAAGGAAAAAGAAAAATAAAAAAGCAAATAATTCCATTTAGATTGTTTCTACTGTCATTTTGACTAATCACACACAATACATTTGTTACCTGTGAAGGAGAAGGAAATATTTTCAGTCTGGGAGGTTTAAAGAATATTTAGCATTTAATTGAAAAGATTATACAAAAGCATTCATAGAACAATGGATGTTTCACCCCAGAGAACTCATGACTCTGGGACATTTTTACAGCTCTGAAACAAACATATTGTCACCTTTCATTTTGTGGGATTCAGGAAGAAGCTGAGGACTGTAACGCTGTCCTAGAAAAATCTCAGTGAGAGATTTTTAAAATTAGAATGCATATCACTATTGCAAAGTCACAGCATTTTTTTATTGTTGATGATTATGATTAGGAAAATAAGATTTATATGTTCATTTTTCATAAAAGCAATCAGAACTAATGCCTATGAAAGCAACACGTACACAAACAGGCTTTAACTTGCAAGACCTGGAAGTTCAAAACATAAATTTTTTTAGTATTGGGATACAGGTATTAATTTCAAAACATCTAGAAAAAACATGAACTCAAAATGTGTACAGTGCATATAATATTGGAGTCGACACTCAGAAAAATTAATTATTGGACTTGAATTTCTCATTTGCAAGAAGGTGTAACTTTAGCAGGAGGACCAGAGCATGACACCAGCAGCCCCTTCCTTTGGGCTGAAGACAGATTGAGATTTGCACCCAGTGTTATCTCATGAATGCCACTATCTATTCCAGATACACTGGTTACACTGTGAGTAACCAAAAGATGCAGGGCAAGCCTTTCAAAATTCTGTTCTAATATATAGAAATCTCATGGTGTAAAAATGTTGGTAATAAGGGTAAAATTCAGATACAGTCACAGACAGCAGAGGCCCTGACTGGTGCAACATTTGAAGTATCCAGTGATAACTAAAAGAGGATGAGAGACATAACACACAGCTGTGTTTGTCTGGATTACATCAGGATATCTAAAAAGGCATCAGGTGACTGCCTTTAGGCCACCAAGTGGATTCCTAGCTGTTCACATGATTTCTCCTAATGGTCAACAGAAATCTTGCCAATACCATCGGTGGATCCTTATTCAGCTTGAACTTAGGGGTCTAGGACTATTCAAAATTTTTAATAAACTTGGAGGTAATTTTAATGACACAAAACCCACCAGAGTTCTTTGCCTGTTAGAAACACTATCATGTTATTAAAATGAAGCCAGATGATGGCATCAATTGACATGAGTTATGATCCTACCTGGAGCAATGAACAGCTCTGGGGTCTCCAGCACAAGAAGGACATAGACTGTTGGAGTGAGTCCAGAGGAAAGCAATTAATAATTTACTATTATTATTATTATTAGTAGTAGTAGTAGCAGTAGTTGTTGTTGTTGTTGTTGTTGTTCTTGCTGTTGTTGTTGCTGTTGTTGTTGTTGTAGTATCATCCACTTGGATGACTTAAATAATATTTTCATTTCTGCCCAGAAAAATGAGAAAAATAGCAATTTTTTTTCTAAACGGAATTAAATAGCTTTAGTTCAGTCCAATGTTGACCTCCATTTGTCTGTACTAGATGTTGCTTTACCAGATTTCCAGTTCTGATTGTACTGTACCATTTATTCTATCTTTTAGATTAAAATTCCAGGTTAACTGATTATCTGATGGACTACAAAAGTATTTTCTCTGCACAAAATATTGGGATGTATTTCTCGAGTTCCAGAGATGTAGAACTTGTGGAAGATATCATGTGTCTGGGACTTTCTCACATGTAGAAGATTGATTTAGCTTGGGAAATCCAAAAGAAAATATTAAACATCTCCAAACAAAGAAAATTCCATAGTGGAAGAAGAAACAACTTTAAATTCTTTTCCAGCACTTAACTTGTCATTGCACACATAAATTCTCTTTACTGAATTTCTACCTCTGTATCTTAAATTATTTTCTTTAAAAAACATAATAGTATCATGAAGATCTATGAGCTCAGTTTTGATTGAACCAAGAAAGAAATGTTTTCAAATATAGAGAAAAAATGATATTTTGAAAATCAGTTTGTTTTTATTTTTTTCTTTATAATAATCACAAAGTTCAAACACCTAACATTTTTACCATTAAATTTCAATGTAATTCTCTGTACATGTAAGGTGCATCACTGTCATGATTTCATTAGACATTTAACATGGCAATCTAAAGGAAGAGGATATAGCCTACTACCAAAAATAAAAATTAAAAAAAAAATGTTAAGGCAAATTTATCTTCTAGTACTATTATTGTTCTGATGCAAATATTTTCATTAAAAAATCTTAAGAAAATAAATTAAAACCTCAACAGCATATCACAGCACATCATAGGTACAAAATAACATTGATATACTGAGCAGGGACAAATTAAAAATAGTTATTTTAGGCAACAAAAATCTAAAAATGATTGTACTAATACAGAGAAAACCAAAAATATTTTTAAACTTAAGAAATAAAAATTGGTATTCTTAAACTTACCAGTAGGAAATATTTTGGAGGAAAGTAGCTTAGAATTATACAGACATAATGCCTTCCCAAAAAAATACTAATTACACAATTAACAATAGGAAGATTAAAGTAGCACTACAGGGGGATTATAAATCATGCTGAACTTCAACATAGAGATCTCATCTCAGTTCACAATAAAGCACTAAAACTGATATCAACTAGGACATCAACAAGGCATCTCTATGAAATCACTGTGTTCCAGTCACCCATTCTGATACTATCTGTTTCAGTCAATTTTTTATTCCCTTTTAAAAAAGATAAAAAGTAATTGTATGGTCTTAGAATTAAATTTTCTATCAAAACAAACAGGAGATTTTCTGCATTTTCCTAATGTTCTTGCATAGTGTTATCACAGGTAGCAATATTGTTCATTTTCATTGTTATTAGCAATCTTATGTGGAATAGATTCACACCTGTTTTAATTCATTTATTTCAGTAAGGCACTTTGATAGTGCTATCACTTATCTCTAAGGGTGATCATATCTCATTTGTCATGGGGCTTTTCCAATCATTGAAGCTGTTAATAGTATTTGTTTTGGTTTTTTTTTTAGTCAGTTAGTTTAGTGAACTTCTTTCCCTTTGGATACTCATTTTTCTTCCTTAGTTTTTCATCAGGGATTTCAGTGAATGTCAAGACAAAAAAGAGAAAAAAAAAGAAACAATGGCATACAGTCTGCATCTTTACAGATTAGGTATGAACCAGAGTGTGCGTTCAAATGCCACTGTAAGAGAGAGGGTACAAAAGGTAAATATTTAATAAGGTCTCCTGTCCTCTTTGTCTTAAATGTATTTATGTAGAAACAATAATTAGTGTAAGTGCAAACTTAGCTAATCTGTAGTTCCCTAGGCCCCCTAGCTATTCTTTTTCATAAGATTAGTTTTAAATTACTTCAAAATGTTAACAAATGAGCCACCTTTTCATTTATTTGTAAATATACTTGACTTGGAATTTGCATTTGTTTTTCCTGCATTTATAAATTGTATTTTTTCATTATTTTTGAAGAGAAAATTTTCTTTTCTACTGCTCCAGTATTTGGCTTAATTGTGTATCCATTTCTTTCATTTTGATTTTAGAATTTATTTTTATTCTGTTCTTGTTCCTCATATTATACATAATTTAAAACACTATTTCCATTTAGTATCATTCTTCTATTCTGATAGCTCAGTGACAACAGTGACTAATTTTTTTCCTGCTCATTATAGAGGTTTTTATTTTTCTTCTTCACCTTCGCATCCACTAATGAATGGTTTGAGTGCCTTCTGACAAAGTTCTGCTTCAATTTCTAGTTTGTATAGAAAGGTTTTGTTGTACTGAAAATGGTTCTCAAGGGCAGAGTCTGGCTCTTACCTTGAGAAAATCACAACCAGATATAGCTTCCATTGGACAAGTCCAATCCATCAAGCATGAAAACTGAACTCCTTACAGCAAAAGTCATTTTCTACCTGGTCAGGGTAAAGCAGTGGCACAAGATAGTCACATGTCCACATAAATCTTCACTCATTGTGACAAGAGAACAAAAATACCGAGTAATTCACCAGTTCTGAAGGATGTGTCCTCTTCCTTATCAATAAAATACCTAGAATGTCTTTTAATTAGAAAACTACATATATAAGAAATATATAAAACAAATTTTCCCAAAAGCAGCTGTCTAGGAACAACTAAATAGATTGGTTATTAGTGTTTGGACAGCATACTTGGAGCTCGATGATTTTGAAAATAAGTTTCTCAACCATTGACTTATTTGACTGTGAACAAAACTAGAATATAATTCAAAATATAGAAATGCACAATGTCCTGCTTTCTCCCCTCAATCTGGAAAGAATCCAAATGTCATAGAGATAATCTAGAACAAATAGGACATAGGATTGATATAAAGGAAGTTTTTCTGTTTTGTTTTTCAGGAAATCACTACAATAAACCAAAAACACCAATTCAAAAGAAAATAACCCAACCAAATCAAAACTACAAAAAACACCTTTTCGTTTCAGAGTAATTTAGATAAAGGTCACAAAGTTTCATGTTTTCATGTGTAGGTTGATGGGCATCTGTAGAGTTCCTAAATCTTTGTTAGGAGCCAAAGGTACTTACAAAAATACAACTTGATTTGTCAAATTACCTGGCAGAACTCACTGCTGTTGTTGGCTAACATTCACAAAGCTGCTAGATTGCTGGCAGTCCTGCAGCTAATGAGAACTAGTTCAATGTGATGTCCCTGGGGCATCAAGCTAATATTTTCAAGTTTCAGAATAGTCATTGCAATTCTTTGCCTTGCTCATAGAAAGCCTTATTTAGAAAGCAGTATCTAGTGCTACACAGGAAAAATGGAAAGATGGAGGTATTGATCAATGATGCAAAATATGACACACAAAAAAATAACCAAAACCATCTTGGGCGTTATAATTGCTTTTGGAACCCTCTTACATATTTGGGAAATGAGTCTCAGATTCTTGTAATTCTGTGCTTGAATCCTAGGCCTCAGTAGAGAACTTTCATTACTAACAATAAGCATTCTAATTCCTAAAATATCTGCCTAAAGTGTTGTATGATTTTTGTGCATGATTCAAAGGAAAAGTTTGCATGTGGGAATCTCAATAGAAAAAAAGGCACTGAAAATTTTGAAAAAAGTATGTCTTAATCTGGCTATCATACTGGAAGTTTTGGTTTAGTATCTTTCAAAAATCTTGGACTATAATTCATCCAGGTTGGATGAGGTGAAATGCAGAAAGGCAGATATGGGCTTTGCTTCATGAGGAATGGTAAGAGTTTGAAAGGATCTTCACAGAGAACCTGCAGAAGGAAGACCTATCATCCACTGCCTGTAGATGAGCTAGCATGGCTAAGGCTGTCTAAGGACCATAGGAAGGCAAAAGCTCCCAGGAAAAAGAAAATTAGAATTGTTGGCAGCAGTAAAAATGCTCTCCCTGTAGTATCTGCAGCTGTTCACTTGAAAAAGTTCAGGATCTGTTATATGAAGCTGGTGCTATGAATAGTGAGCAATGAACTTCAATGACTGCTGACTCCTTCCTGCAGGATGAAGAATTATCCCTCTTCCAGCTAGACAAAATATAAGAGATAATAGTGACAAACTATGTCTAAGAAGTTCAAACTGGTCATGAGGAAAATAAACCAAACTAATCTAGAATAGCCACAGAAGCTGTGTCTGCTTTCATTCAGTTTTGGCAATAGCTATACTTTGAGGTTAGAGTCAGACTTGATGACCTCCAGAAGTCCCTTCCAATCAATATTTATGATAATCTAATATTCTACTTCAGCTGTCATTCTGTAGCTGTGCAACTCTCTTTGAAGTCCCCTGTCATACCTGCCAGGCCCACAGGATGCTTCAGATACTTTGTGGAATCCAAATTCCTGCTAGAAAGTTATGTTTTGTAAAATAAATCAGTCCTATATTAATACTAGGGGCATGTCTAATAAGCTTTTCTCTTCTTTTGATAATTCATGTGTCAAAATTTCCACATTGCTAAAAAATATCAACCTTTAACATTTAGAGACTACAAAGTGAGGTGAACCTTATCACAAGGGAGAGCCTTATGTGACACCAATTTTTCACAGAAGCAGACATGGTACTGAAACCTGACATTTGATTCATGGCTCTGAAAACATTTAGTGCCTTCTGCCCAGAAAATACAATGCAGTTCAAATGTTATCACAGCATTGTGGGGCAGTGGATCAGTTAGTATAGGTATAGAATTGAAAGTCTATGTTAAGGGATTAATAAGCCCTTGTTTGATGCAACCTATTTATTAATTAAAATTAATAAAGAAATAATGCCAAATTAATTCTCAGCAACAGCTATCCTGACACATGGCCGGTGGGTGGCACCCATGCTGGATCAAACCCTGACCAGCATTTCCATCTGACTTCCTTCAGTGCTATCGAGTAAATCTCCACTAAGCATATGGGAACTCAAATATTTGGAGATGTTTCATCTGCCTGAAAATAGAATAGCACTGATGATGTGGGGTTTATGCCTTACCTGGCAAAAATTGTCTTTGATGACCAAAGATACATGTATCTGTGGACAGCCTTGAAGTAGCGTAGTTGAATAAAGAGATTACATTGCCTAACTCTGTATGCAGCAAAGCAATTGCATCCATTCTGTCTACAGAGAAGACCTTGCGGTATTTATATCCAGTGTGAAGGAAGTCTGCTCTTTAGCACATGCAATAAGTTGTTACATAGACAAATGCAGATGTATAATAGTCTACAAATATGCTACCAGGCAGGGTAATTCATTATTCCAATAGAAAAGTTAAAAGTATCTTGTTTTGTGCATAAACCCAAAAAAATCTGCAAACCTGAAATTTCTTGGGAGGGGCTGAAGAATCAAAAAACACTTCTAATCATAAACATCCACACTGTACTGAACCAAAATTATTTCAGACTCATTGACATTTTCTTTCTCAGCTTTCAGTGGTTTTTTCACTATCATTAAATCAAAAACACTCTAGTCATTAAGGTGAATTAAGTCCTTTCATCTGAAAATTGGAATGAAAAATCCAAAAACTTTCTATAAGGTAAGCAAGGTCAGCATATTTCCAGTCCCTCGTGTATGATAGCAATTTATAGGAAATGATTTCCAGTGAAAGCTGGTAGTGATTAGCCTTACCTTGTTCCACATATGTTATTGAAGAGGTGTCAGGTGATGACAACTCATTACCACTTTGGGCTGCATTTGAGTCAGTAATCTGGAGGCAAAGTACTGTAAAAGAGATTTAGCAACTTAAAATACACAACTCCACCAACAGTGTGTCTTGCAGAAACAGTAAGATAACACATGTGGTAATGGGCAATACATGTGCTCATTACTTAACTTTTCCCCTGGAGGAAAAAGAGTTTTCTGGGTTTTACTTTTACTGACAAAGCTAAGTCATTTCTTTCTGATAATGCTTTTATAGGAAACTGTCTTAAGGATATATTGGTGTTGTGATCATCAGCTAAGCACCACACACCTGCTTGCTCTCGCCCAACCCCAGGAATGGAGGACAGAATCAGAAGAGCGAAAAAGTGTGAAAAGTCATGGATGGAAATAAAGACAGTTTAATACAGACAAAAATTGCCAAACCCAAAAACCTCCAAAGAAAAACAAAGCCAGTACAAACTAGTGCATCCCCAGGCAAACTCCTTTCATACAATTTAATTTATTAATAGCATATATCACATATAGTTATAAATAATCTATTACATACATATACAATATGTGTATTTTATTTTATGTTTAATATAGCAATGTATTAATATTTAATAATTCTATAAATACATATTCAAATATTTATTTATTATTTATTTAACTTTAAAATTATATATGTGAAATTAAATATATTTAAAATTCAATTATACATAAAGAAACTGTATTTTTCAATTATACTTCATTGTAATACATTGTACTTGTAACATTTCTAAAACATACTGAGACACCGATGTTCTTAGTTTTCTTTTTCGTTTAAGTGTGAAGAAGAGCAAAGAGATGATTTAACAAGATTTTCTGTTGTAATAGATGCTATTGTCCTAATCTGTTTCTATTTAACTTGCCTTGTTTTGCTCATTTATTCAGTTTAAAGGGAGCTGATTAACGCCTAGGGTTGTTTGTTTCCTGAAGGAATACTTCCAGTGCAGACTGTCTTATAAATAGAAAGGAAAAAAAAAAAGAACACAAAAAACCCCCAACCAAACAAAAAAACCTACTAGAGACAAAATCACTATAACAAGAAAATGCCCACAAAATCCTTTGTCATATTCAAGTGCTGGATTGTGTTGCTTAAATATTAGTGCCCAGAAAAAGGCTAGATGACTATGTGAATTAAGATGCCCTCCTTAATTACATTAAATCATTTTCAACATCACTGCTTTAGTGAGTGCACCGGCCAAGAGCCCTACAGATGTCTCAAGTGAATATTCAGAATTTACATTCACGCAATTGAGAATTATCTGTGGTAAAGCTGGCTTAATTTACTTACATGACAAGTTCAAATATAGGAATCTATATTTTATTTATATATTAATCAGACCAGATGAATCCATGGTCTCCATTTATCTTAGTGAAAGGCAGAATTTGCAGTTGGAGCTTTTCTGCTCAAGAAATGCATTTCATTGTATGTTTTGGATACTGGCAGAAAATTCTTTATTTCACTATACAAGATAGATAAAGAATTTCTAGATTCTTATGGCTGTAATTGGATTTTTCCCTAAATGCCTTTTAAATTCATATATTAAATACAAGTTTAAATTTTGAAAGTATTTCTGAAACATATTTAATTTTATTCTGTTTCCACAAACACAATTTTTCCATTAAAATGTAGTAAAAGAGTAGTAAAAAGCCCATTAAATTGTAATTTCTTGCCTTTGTAATGCATAATGCATCTATTAACATTCCAATTACCATAACATTTGTACATAAGTCATCTCTGTCTCCTCTATTAAAGGTTGAAGCCTTGAGATAGTATTTCAGTCTAACATTTCATAATTAAAAAATTGGGGGTTTCTTTCTTCACAAAGCTAATAAAGTTTTTTTTTTAGTGTATTGGCTTACATTGGCTAAATGAAAACCAAGCATAATTAAAAACTTTATTTCAGGTACTGTAATTGATATTTACACATCTTAACAGCAGACAATCTACAAACCTGTGTAGCTAGCAACTTCCCTGGTCATCACTGCTGTACCACAATGTATTTGAAATTAGATCAATGAGCTCAATTTTGTCTACACTTCAAAATGTATGCACACAGCATTTGATTAGACAAAAGTTTGAAACATTCTCCAGGCAAAAAGAAAATAAACTGCATGCTCCACTAGTCCTTACAGTCAGAATAGCACTACAAGATATTTAAACTGCCTTTTTTGGGACAGTGTGATCAAATAAAAGGGCTAGCTAAGGAAATTATGTATACTCTGTCGGTGTTTTTATAGAAGAGTTTTCTCCAAGGCTTCTACACTATTTAAAAATATTGTTGCTAATGACACCTGTTGCTACAACTATCTCACTGAAGTAAGCAAAAGCGTGTGGGAAATTGACGGGGGGTTAAAAGATAACAGCACAGAAATTATAGGGGAAAATACAGTTATTCTTCCCTGGATGAACGCTGGTCAGCATAGCCAACCTTCCACACACAGCACAACCTAAGCAGTGGAGACACTGGGGCCAGGCTCTGTCAAAATCAACTGCAGCAAAATACCTCTCCATGGACTGACACATGTCCCCACTCCAAGGCTGTGATACTACACTGAGATACCCACCCTCAAGGTATGAAGCACCCTCACTGAGTAAGAGGTGTGAATAAAGTCACTTAAGCACCACCTAAATGTAAAAAAATAGTGTAATGGTGAGTTGAGAATGGGGAGAAGTCAAGGAAGACTTTGGAGTAAATTCTGGGATCAGACAATGGGCTGAACCTGTCTTCTCCCCTCTGGGGACATCTCCTGGGCAAGAATTGTTCATGCTGATGATAGCTACCTCAAGCTAGCTTTTCTTAGGGATTACAGCTTGTTAGTATATTGCTTTGAATTATCATATTGATTTGAATACATTTTTGCAGTCAAATATATCACCAGCAATCCTCAAACTTTAACCTATCACAATTTTATTAATAAAGTGTTATTCTGGAAACACTTTATGTGAGTGCTTCAAGGACATTGGCAGTCAGTGACAGAGATGTGGAGATTCAGGAGGGGGTCTCTCTGCTGGGTGTGACTCCAAACAAGTCAAACCAACCTTATATCCAGTAAACTCCTCAGTGAAGAGTTCCCAAAACGGGATGCTGGAAGACTTGTCAGGCACGAGGGTCTCAGCATTCCTGGGGTGCTGAAATACCAGTCAAATACAAAGGCTTTGAGTAAATCTCTCCTTTTCAAATGGAAAAATATGTGGCAGTACTTTGTTAAAACAGCAGATACATTCATTATGTGTATATTTTAAAAAAATATTTTAAACCTCTTTTACAGGTCAAAGAGTATTTGAATCAGAGGCCAGAAAAGAAAGCAATAAATATAGGTCACAACTGCAAAAAAATGTTGGGTCTCAGTTTTCCTGGTAGATTTTCAAAAAGCTTAAGAGAAAAAGGGACTTTAAAATGGATGATCAGAGAAAATAAGGCATCTTTTTGACTTAATTTAAAATTATTATATGGTGATATTGTGGTTTAAAGCCCACCCAAAAGCACCTCCTAGACAAATGACACTGTGACCATGTCTAACCCACTAGATGGTTTTGCTGTCTGATGGGAAAACAAAGCAGAGATAATTGGGCTACAAAAAATACTCCAGACATGTGCAGCGAAGAAACAAATAGAAGTTCAGATGAAGTCTTAGCAATTTTTCTGACTTTTAATGCAATGTGGAGAACAGAATGCCATAGCAATGCAAGTAGCAACAGTTAACAGGATAAAAAGGTCAAAATGTTAGGCTGGAGTGATGTGACCAATAAACCATTGGGTGGATTCCATGTTTCTCTTTTGTGTTGCAGAGTACAGACAGTAGGCTGAAACCATTAATTTGGATCTCTGGATCCAAATGCATCAAGATCTTGAAATAATCAAGATTTTATTAAGCACAAATAAATCAAGATTGATATTATTATTCCTTAAGTCTCTCTGTTTCCTGTTTTTTATAACTCTCTGGGCTGATTGAAAATAAGTCATATGACAAACAGGGTGGAGGCAGCTGCAAAAATTGACATAGAATTGTGATGCAACAAAGAAAAGTTGTGATAAATATGCAATGCCCATGTGAAAAATATTACAGTCTAATTCTAAGCTTGAATTGAAACTTTAAAAGGCACTTCAAGATTTCTGAAGCTAAGAAATAAAAATGGAAAATACCTTCATCACTTTTGAAACTTTGTCGTTGGATTTAGTCAACCTTCCTTCTTAACTAATCAAATAATCAATGGACTTTGCAATCTTCATGAAAGCATTTTGATTAAGAAGTGTTAATAGTTAAGAGGTAGTAAAATCCATAGGGAGGCACACAGAGACTTAAGTGCCATAATTGACAGGATGATGATAGAAAGACCAATTTAAGACTGTTTTATCCCAGGTTTTAGTAAGCCAACCTCCCCGTGGAAATCTAAACAAGATTTTGATATTTATACGAGAGGCAATTCCTGTAAAAAATTGCATATTAACGAATATAATGTCAAGAAAACAAGGAATCTATCACTTCACCACCAGAGCCTTTCCAATTTTTTTCTATTATATTCCCATGGGAAGCAACATCTCATTTGCATGATTTATATTGTCCTCTATCATTTACCTACATACACCTGCAGCTTATAGAGATCTGTTAATAAATACGATGGTGATAATGATGAAGAAATTTAGACATTTTAGCCCACCTTTTCCTCCTGCTTGCATCTTCTGTGAAGTTGAAATGAAAAGTATGTGATAATGCCACACTTCCAATAGCAACAGCTTGTGCTTTCATAAATAAAGGATTCCGAATTAATTCAAGGTACAAGCAGATGGACAATTTGGCTCAGTTGGCAAAAAACCTTATTTTTGATCAAAAAGATACAGTATGCTCTTTTTCTTGACAGTCTTTCCTTCCTAAAATGAAAGTTCATAGAGAGTGTATCTTAATTGTCCCTGACCCAGTAAAAGTCTAAATTATTGACAGTTAGCTAAAAAGAACATAAAAAGGAGAAAAAAAAAAGCCAAAGACACAACTAAATTCTTTGTACTTTTACAGAATTTTATGCAATTAAGTGACAACAACAGAAATGTGACATCTATCAAATATTTTGCCTTTAGCAATGGATGACAATAGACATTGTTAGACATTGAATTTTCATAATATATACGTATATTAAAAGATTCAGAAATAATAAGACAGACTGAGAAAGACTGACAACATTTTAATACTGCCAACTTTTTCATAAGATCTCATTAATACTTTGAACATCTAAGTACTGATTAAGTTTTGTTGGGTATTTTCCTTAAGAAACCATTGCATTCACTATCTCTGACCAAAAATCAACTTTAGGGTAATTACAGCCTGTTTCACTGAGCAATAAAATGTTTAGACTTATACTGTGTATCTAAGGTGATGATTTGGAATACATTTTTACACTAAAACATTTTTTACTACTAATTCTTGTTGAATTTAGTTAACTTTTGGGTTTAAAGTATTCACAAAAGAATGAGTTACGTTCTCTGGTAATAAATGTCTTGCTCAACTGCTATTTTAAAAGCAGACTCTTTTTCATCAATAAAAGCACCCTCTTCCTTGTGAGTCTAATGGATAAGAAATTATTTAATTGAGATATTGTCTTAGTGAAAATGATCCCTTGCATTACTTTTGTAAGTGGGAATCCTTGAATTAAATAAAATATCACAACTCTCTTATGGGAGTCGTGACATTTTATATCTCTTAGGAGAGTTGTGACAATCATAAACGTATTTTTAACAAATATACACTTATTAACTGTATGACCTAATAGTTAAATGTGTCTAAGAAAAATTCCCCTACAAAGAATGACACTCAGTGTTCCAAAACAAACTATTCGTGCCATTTTCCCTTCATACATGAAAATAGACAAATTTATTTCATGCATAGCTTCTAAATATGGCACATTATTTAGGGGATGATATGGGAATTGAAGAGTTTAAGAATTTCTAAATAATTGAAACATTCGTTATTTAATCATATTGCTTTTTGCTGTGCCCTGTTTCTCCAAAACCAACCAACCAAACTCTAGATTGGACGTATTCTAAATCATATTTGAAGACAGGAAAAAAAAGGAAAAATAAGAGACTGACATTGCATAAATTATTTGAACTACACATTCATCAATAAGATATTTTCTTATATTTCTATGAGGTCACAATCAAGTACAAATAGAAAAAAGGCATACACTGGACAAGAATGTTATTATCAAACTTTGGACAAGACTTACTGGTACTGTGTCTTCAGAGGAGACCTGTGAATGAGAGATGCACAGGTCAGTGACCCTGCCTTGGCTCTCATTAATGCATGAGATGAAGGGTTCTGCATTATCCTGCAAGGAGGCTTATTGTAAGTATACATTTATATCTTTTATGTTAAAAATATTTTGTCACTAAAGGCCAACAATGGCTTCTTTTACTTTTGGAACTAGTTCAATTAAAAATAGTTAAAAAATTTGTATATGCAAATTACTATAATGTAACAGTATACTATTTTATTCTTCATAGTTTGAATATAGAAAGAATATGAACCATTCTTTTTCAGTAGAACAGGAAGTAACATGGTAAATGTAAAAATATATGGTGTTTAAAAAGTAAAAATGTTTAAATAAAAAAATTGAAAACCTCTTCAGTGATGATGTATGATTTTAGATCAATAAATGGAAAGACTACAAATATAAATAAATGGAAAAACAACAACAAAAAATATAATCAAAGTTTATTTGTGATGTTAGGGTAACAGTGCATGCTCTCCTTGTGAGATAAAGGAGGCTTTATACAGCCTGAATGTTCTTTAGGAAAGCACAGAAATAGAGCGCAAGAAGAATGTTCTTTTATATTCTCTTTGCTCCACATCTTTGCAAGCTATTGCCAACATTTAGTTGCCTGCCATTTTGAAAACTGTATTACATACAATTAGTTTTTAAACTCGGTACTGCCCTCCTACTGAAGCAAAGGTTGAAAAGAAGAACAGCATGTGCCATAATGTGTTCTCTCCTTCTTTGCAACAACTGCAAAGAAATATGTCAGAACAAGAATATAAATAAAATGAAACCATTTTCTATTCTCCCATGACAGAATAAATGCTATGGAAATTAAAACAAGCTTGGGCTTGAAAACTTCATGAATGAAGAATAAAGGAGACCCTTCCTGAAGGACGGTGGTAACCATTCAGTGTGAAGTACTGCCTCCTGCCCACTGCCCAAAACAGAAATGAATACAACCACTTTGTTAGACATAAATATGAGAGTTTGCAGAGCATGGCTCTGATTGATGCATGCTTTTCCTTTTGAGTCCTGTGACATGTACATTCTGAAGAGGAGCATAATTATTAAAGAAGATATTTGAAATTATTATTTGGAGTATTTATTTAGGTATTACAATACTAGGAATGAGAGACTCACATACCTTGAAAGAGAAGGCATAATCATATATAACTGTGATTGAGGAAAAGGTAAGCAAAGGAAATAATACATGATAAAAGGAATAGCAATTAACAATTTAGATAGTAATGCTTAGTTGAAGGTGAATTTACTTTAAATCCTTTAGGCAATGCCTCAACCACAACATTTTGGAGGCCTGATAGAAACTTGTTTTTTGAAGAGCTTTAATTCAAGCCCTTATATTCTCTATGGGAATTTTTGCCCACCCATTGAACTAACAGCAACTGCAGCTAGGTCAGCTCAAGCAATTTTTCACATGATACAGTTTAGATTTACTTTTGTGAGGCAAAGGTTGAACAAAGTAAAACCATTTATTCACTTATTGGAACCTACTATGATTTGCAAGTATAAAAATGAAATAAGTAGAATTTGGAGCCAATTATTTGGGACAAAGTAATGTCTCATTTTGTTTGTGGCAGAAGGTTTCAGCAGGATTTGTTGGAAAGCATGCTAATAATATCAGGCACTCAAAAGTCTGGCCCAATATTGAAAACAGAGAGTTACATAAATTTTCCTGGAAATAAGTCTGTCTGTGCAACATAAAGCTGCATTTTCCTGATTAGATAATAGAACGGAGAATAGATTAAATTAAAGCAACTGTTTTGTTTCAGTTTAATTTAGATTCTGTCTTAGTGAGTAAATGCTAAAAAATTTGCAGTTGAAAATCCCAATTTAGCCAAAGCCACAGTATGAGTATAAAATACATAATATACAGTATTTTCATTGTATCTTGCTGACATTTTAGTTTCCAAATGTTAATTCAAGGAAGCATCCAGTGTATAAATGCATGTAAGTTCAAAAATTCAGAAACAACTGAAGAAACAGTAATGCTGCAAAATGGTGGGCCCCCATGGAAATCCAGTGTCTGATGCCCTGGTGATTTCAAGTGCCACCACTCTCATAAAAGCAACAGTGACTTGAAAGTTAGAACACTGGAATTTCTACTGACTTGCAGGAACTGTGTATATCTGGTTATGCAAAAATGAAACATTGAGAAGGATTTTAGATGTCATTTTGGAAGAAACAGAATACAAATAATTATTCATGTTAAACCAAAATAATCCCATCTGCTTTGTGTAAGTCTAGAATTTTTTTGCTTAAAAATGCTCTCTGATAACAGCTGCATATTTAGGAATATGACACTCTTGTCAGAAATGAAAACTTTGACATAAAGAAAAATACTCTCATTATATTTTTTGACTGCTGTATCAGAAGAGGTTATCGTATATTCTTTTTTTTTATTTTATTTAGACATTGGACTATAAAGTAGTCTAATACTCAAAGGCAGTCTCATGACAATTGATAGCATTTCCCTCTACAAAATAGAAAGATTTTTGTGTTTTGTAGCTTTACCTTTATTATTTGCTTGTGTTCACTCAGGAATTATATTAAACTCCTTGTATGATTTGTGGTCAGCAAACATGCTAACAACTTGCAGCGTGCTATCAACAGTATCTATTTTAAAGCAATTTGCCCCACAAAGTCATTCACAAGCGATTTACTTGAGACAGGCAAACATAATCATTAACACTCTGAAGCCACTCTGACCTAGGTCACCTGGTAAAAACAGTTGCTTCATAATGATATCCAATTTCCTTGTAAATCCTGTTCCAGAGAAATTTATAAATCACAAGTTGCTCTCAGGCCATGGTAAACCTCCCTTTCAAACCATAGCCTTCGGGGATTATTTGAAAGCATATTATACAACCATCTGAAGGGTCAGGTGTTGCCAACTGGGGCATTAAAAACTCATTTATACCTGTTTACTGGTAACTGCTAGAAAAGGCTCACACGTTGGGAAGCAGGAATATAATATACTCATATTTTTTTTCAAACCACCTTGGACTCTCAATGTTCAAATAAAGCAAGAAATCTACTGCCTCTAAACCACAAACAGTCTGGGAAAGGAATTGAGGGGACTAAGAAAAAAGTGACAGGATACTCTGGGATATCCTACCCAGCCCTGAGCTGCTGCTTTAGAAAAATATCCCAGTGTTGCACAGTCCTGTATCTTACTCTCCCTAGGCTTTTGCTGTGTGTCCTGCATCACCTTAAATGTCACTAGTCAATGATATTTAGGCATCTCCATTGCTTTCTCATTACACCCTAAGAGTAAACCAATTTTCCTCAATTTACTACTAATCTGCAGATACAGTGTGTCTAGAATTTTATTCATGAACAAAAAAATCTTGTTTTGCAACTTTTGAGTAAATGTACTGATCACATTTAAAGTGAAGAATTTAAACATGAAAGCAATACTATAAAAACAACATAAAAACCCCCAAAAAACCCGCTAGCTCCAAAGTTCTTGGTGTGAAAATACCTGAAGAAAGGTCAAGAAACACCAATTACATCAGAAGGTGATATAATTTCTACATTCTCCTGCATGCCTATCTCCTAGTAAAATTATATGCTCAACACCTTTTAAAAAAATCTGCATATAAATATATATTCCTCCTAAATCTACCATGCAAAATAAAAATGATCCTAAATCCAGCAGCAGCAGACTGCCAAAATACAAACCATTGGGAAAGACCTGTCTGTCTTAACAAATTTTGTTCAAGCTCAGGGAAAAAGAAGACTTTTATGAACTTTGGAAGAAGGGGGACAACACTCAGGAGTACTATAAGGTGAGGTTATGCCAGGACATAATTAGAAGAGGCAAAGATCAACTAGAACTCAATCTAAGTACTGCCATGAAAGACAATAAAATCATTTTCTCTAAGTGTATTAACAAATAAAGGAGGATTATGGACAATCTCCAGTCTTCACTAGATGCTGTCAGAAGCATAAAGACAAAGGATGAGGAAAAGACAGAAGTTCTTAATTTCCTCTTTGCCTCAGTCTTTAGTAGTAAAATCAATTGTTTTTGCATTACCCAACCCCCTGAATTGGATGACAGGAATGGGGAACAGAAGGAAGCCCCCATAATCCAAGGGAAAATCATCAGTTACTTTCTATACCCTTCAGACATACACAAGCTCATGAGACCAGAGGAGATCCACCCAAGATTACTGATGGAGCTGGTGGAAGAACCCACTGAGCCACTTTCCATCATTTATCAGCAGTCCTGGTTAACCAGGGAGATCCTGGTGGTTTGGAGGTTAACAAATGTGAAATGCATCTGCAGTAAATTCTGGAAGGAGTATCTAAAAAACATGCCTCTTAGTCTGACCTCTGGGGAAAGTTATGGGAGTAGATCATCTTGAATGCCACTGTGGATGTTTTCTACCTAGACTGGAGAAAAGTCTTAGTCAAGGTTCTCCAGGAGAAACTGGCTGCCCATGGCATGGACAGGTGGATTCTTCACTGGTTAAAAAAGTGTCTGAACTACTGGGGCCAGAGTGGTGGTCAATGGAGTTAAATCCAGTCTACAGATAGTCACTAGTGGTGTTCCTCAGGGCTCAGTGTTGGGACCAGACTCATTTAACAACTTTACTAATAACCTAGATGAGAGAATTAAATGCACCCTTAATTTGAAGATGGCAGCAGTTTGGTTGGGAATGTTGTTCTGTTTGATGGGAGGAAGTCTCTGTAAAGGGATCTGAACAGACTAGATTGATGGGCAGAGACCAATTGCATGAGGTTCAGCAAGGTAAAGTGAAAGATCCTGCACATAGCTCACAACCCCATGGAGTGCTTCAAGCTGGGGGAAATGTGGCTGGAAAGTTGCCCAGTATAGAGAGCCTTGTGGGTGTTAGTCAGTAGCCACCTGATCTTGAGCCAGTGTGTGCCCAGGTGTCCAAGAAAGCCAATGGCCTCCTGGCCTGTATCAGAAATAGAGTGGCCAGAAAGACAGTGATTGTCCCCTTGTACTCAGCACAGGTGAGGCTGCACCTCAAGTCTCATGCTCAATTCTGGGGCCCTCACTTCAAGAAAGTTGTTGAGGTGCTGGAGCATGTCCAGAGAAAGGCATCAGAGATGGTCTGGAGTGTAAGTCTAGTGAGGACCAAATGAGAGAGGTAGGGCTGTTTAGCTTGAAGAAAAAGAGGCTCAGGGGAGATCTGTGTACTCTCTACAACTACCTGAGAGAAAAGTGTAGCAAGCTGGGAATCAGTCTCTTCTCTCAGGTTAAAACTGACAAGATAAGTAGAAATGGCATCAACTCACATCAGAGGTTTAGATTGGATATTAGGGAAAATTTCTTCAAAAAAATGATTGTCAAACAGATGGCTCATGTAGATGGTTGGGTGACCATGCCTGGAAATATTTAAAACAGGTTCTTAGGAACATAGTTTAGTGGTGGACTTGGCAGTGTGGATACTTTCAGTGTTGCTGACTCCATGGAATTAAACAAATAAAATCAAAACAAAACCGACCCACCAACCCCTTTTTTTATAAATTTAATTGAAGTGTCTGAGCTTTTAAATATATGGAAAATCCATCCATATTTTATCAGTTAAGTTTTATATGAGAATGCAATGCCTGATGTTGCTTTTTTTCAATAACAAACTCCATGTGAGGGAATATTTCTGGGTTTATATACTGCAATGAAAAGCTTTATAAGTGCATAACAATTCAATGATATCCTGCAATCTTTGTATATCCATTTTCTTCTGGTCTTAGCCAAGAAATCCCATGAACCTCAATGTCAGCAGAATTTTAAAAAGCAGAAAATTGCTACTCAGATATATTTCTTTGTACAACAGACACCATACAAATTGTTTTAACATTTTTAATCACTCTATTTTTCTATCTGGTATGAATAATTTTCTTGTAAAATACTACTCAGTAAAAAAGAAAAGTATGAAAATCTGGTTTCAGCTGCTAAAAATATGCCTACTGATATTCCATGTAAACTTTTTGGAAATCATTGGAGGTAACAGATGATGAAGAGGGAGTTTGTTTGGCAAGTTTAGTAGTGCAGATCATTATACTAATTACAGTGCAGTGCAACCAGGCTAATTACAAATAAGTAATTGACAAAACTACTGTTAATGATAGGGGTTGTGTTTTCAGCCTGTTGTTTGTTTTGTTGTTTAGTTTTGGGGATTTTTTTTCATAAATGAAAAGATGAATGCTTTAGGGTTTGATTTTTTATGTGTGGAATCCTTCTTTTAGAAGCTGTTTATTTTTTTGAACTAAACAGTCCTTACTAAAAATATAAGTTAAAATATATGTCTTTCACTATAAATTTTATGTGAATGACCAGCTATATACCTCAGTGCTTTATCATGTTACTTAAAAAATTAAGCTCACAGTAGCTAATCAGCAGATTAATGGAGGCTGTCATTAAAACACAAAAGTAATCAAAAAGCCTGGTTATTCCTGGATTGATTCAGTTATTTATAAGAATTAATGAATAAATAAATAAATTAAAAGCATTTTAGAAAATATGAATTCAAATAGACTTCAGGAAAGCCAGGATTACATGACTGATAAATGCAGAAAATTCAGATTATTATTAAAATTTTTGCTGAGTTCTGAAGAATGAAAAAGACTGGACAGAGTACAGTGAGTTTTGATTAAATAACAGTTAATGATGCTTCACTATTTCTTCACATTGCTGACAATACATCATTCTTAACTACTTAGAAAACCACAAACAAAACCCAGCAGTCTACATCTAATTAAACCCTTCACTATTTGTAAAAGATTATAGCTAAACTAATGCACCTAAACTAAGGTTTTGTAACCTGGTAATAGAGGCATTGTCAAAATGACTGAATGCTTCCAATGCATTCACCCCACTTAGTGGAATGACCCAGTGGGATGGAGCACCCTCAGCATGTTTCCTATGGCAGACACCAAGCTAATCAGTGCAGTTGGTTTGCACAAGGGCAGGGACATAATGGGGAAATGTCCTGACAGCCCTGAGGACTGGGGCCATGAAAATTGCACAAAGTCCAGCAAGACCAAGCATGAAGTCCTGCACAAGCGAATGGGCAACTTCTAACTGTGATTCTCCTTTTCTCACTTTGTTCCTGTGAGAACACAGCTGTAATACTTCATCCAGCTCTGGAGCTCCATAGCAAAAGAAACACGTGGACCTGTCAAAGCTGCTCCAGAAGGGGACTATGAAAATGATCATAGGGCTGGAAGAGCTCTCCTGTGCCAAATGGCTGAGAGAGTTGAGATGTTCAGTCTGGACAAGAGAAGGCTCCAGAGACACCTTACTGTGGCCTCCTAATGCATAAAGGAGGCTTATAAAAAGATGGGGAGAGACTTTGTACAAAGGCCTGGCATGCTCAGAAAAGGGGAAATTGTTTGAAATGTAAAGAGAGTAGGTTTAGATTAGCCTTGAAAAGATCATCCAGAAAAGTTTTGGAAATGTTAATTCCTGGAAGTGTTCCAGGACAGGTTTGGCGGGACTCTGAGCAACCTGATTTAGTAAAAGATGTCCCTGGCCATGGTCCTGGGGTTGGGACTAGATGTCTTTAAAGGTCTCTTCCAACCTAAAAGATTACATAGTTCTATGATTATATTTGCGGGGGAACGGGTAGATATAAGTCCAATTGTGTCAGGAACCCAGGTCTTAAAAAGGAACCCACTAGGCCGCGGCAAAATTTCCAAATATGGATAACATTGTAACCAGACCAGTGGAAAGATTTTTGCTTTTATTTCCAGCACATCGGTCTCAAAATACAAAATGGAGACATGACAGCTCACTGATCCACACCAAAAATGTCCCCCCCCAGCAGGGCTGATACAGAAATACATAAAATCATCTCAGTCTAGAATTCAGCCAATCAGACACAGAAAACACATATTGACAAGCATTCTATCCAATCTTATAAAACATACGTAATCGTAGCTAAAACAAAGACTAGTTCATAAGAGACAAAGAACAAAGTTCTATTCATGCTAACCTCTAAAGATATACATTAAATAACCTTGTTGCCATCCTAAAGCCAGTTCTACAGAGGCCTACTGTTGTTTGTCACGTCTACTGCTTGGGAAACTTTTCTGCTTGCATGGGAAACTTTTCTGCTTGCATGGGAAAATTTTCTGCAATGCTAACAAAACTCCAATCTAAGGCCTACATACTTCTTTTAACCATTTCTTAAAAATCCTCTAACCTTACGGATTCCAACAATATTATCCTGTGATTCTACAATTCTGTGACAGATCTGATGAAATTCACACTGGTAAACACACAAAACAATGTTTTGTAATCAGGAACTTAACCTATTAAGTGTGCAACCTATCTGTCACATTTCAAAATCACATACAACCCTGGGCATGTGAAATGGCACCAGACATCTTGATTATACAATTAAATAATATGATGATATGCAGGTGCAAACACCTCTTTTGTAAACTTGTGTATCTCAGTCTGAAGATAAATACTAATTAAAAATTGGCAGTTTTAGCAATGCATATAAATCAGACCAGTGAATGAAACCACAGTGAGGTATTCTATGATTCATTTTTGAAGTTCCAGAAAATGCTGTTCTTGTTTCACTACCACATTAATGTGTTCTTTTATTATATTCATCAATACTTGTAAGTTTATCCTTTAATTCCCTCTTTTTCATGACTTCTTCTTCCCTTACTATTGTCAATTCCTATTTACTGTCACTAACTTTTTTTCCTGATAGAATTTTTTGTCTTCTTAATTTAGTCTAGAAGACAACTCAGAAAAATAACATAATGTCTTCTGTTTTCCTGTTGCATCTGGTTGTCCTCTCTTTCTTCATCTATTTTGTTTATAAGTTTCTCACAGCAGTAAAAAAATATTATTGCACCTACAGTGTAAGAGACAATTTTTCTTGGAATTTAAGCACTGTATTATTTAGCATAAATAGTAGACTGCAGTATTTAGAATTATTTCATGTACTACATAATGTTAACAGGCATTTGAGGTAATCCTTAAAAAAAATAAACTATATTTTAGTTGCTATTCAACATATTTTGACTTAAATATATATGATTGTAAGTTGATACTAAGCAATATGCAGAGGAGGGAAGTAAAACATTATAAAATACATTGACCAGAATTTTGATCCCAGTTGACTCTGTTTTCTCATTTATAGTGAATTCTAGTGTATTTATTGTTTCTGATTTATATACCTTAAATCAGATCAGAGGTAAATTTTATTAAAACAGTTATGCGGCTAATTTTTTTCTGAAATTTTAAGCAAATATTGGCAATGGATTTTAGTCATCAGTCCAATAAAATCCTTTTCCTTTTCTCAAGGAAGATGACTCTTTTCCTCTTTTTCTGGTCAGATTAGAAATCATTCAAAAAACCAACACAATTCACAATTTCTATTTTCACTTGGTGCATATTATATCTACAGAAGTGATGCTATTTTTCACCTTGTTCAATTACTCTTTTATCACTTCATGCCATCTGTAAAATAGCTTTTGTTACTTTTCTGCCATGTCTTGCATTGATCAGTTGGTTAGGTTCAGTTTTTCTGAGCTCAGAATGTCTAAGATTAGAATTTAAGATTTTGATCCACTGAGGATCAAAAAATTTCAGTGACATTAAAGCACCTCCCTTTCATATTAGGTGCTTACCTTCAACATCTGAATACTCCTGATATTCTGGTAGATATCTGAGTTTAAGTTCTCAAAGTAGAATTTTAAAGATCCTTAGGATGCCTTGCTGTCCCCTGACAGTGTTAAACAGGTAAGACTGACCATATCTTTTAAGTCCCATTCACATTCGCAATATAAATATATTCTTTTTCTAGGTTGCCTCAAACTTCATCATGTTGCCACATATTCAGCTTCTGTCTCAAGTGTCACTACAGATTCACCTTTGCCAAATTAATTGAGCCCTATATAACTATTTTTAGAAGATATGAGTAATTTCCAGACTCTATTTGCTGTGTGTACTACACAGTCACCATCGATAGTTAGAGATTTTATATTTATCTGACATACAGCAACTACCTTACAGACATATGGCTGTACATGTTTTAATATTTTTCCTTTTTTGTGTCCTGTAGTTAAAAGTTAGATGTTTTTTGACTTTGATTTATTAAAGCTTAGCAAATTAAGTAATAATATACAGTAAAGGTAATCATCAATTCAAGTAATAAAATTATTGTACACTATTTAAGCTATGTTAGACATTCTAAACAATTTAAAGGACTCTGAAAAATATTGATCTCTGAGGTGACCTCCACCAGACCATAGCTAGGTAAATATGGTAAGACATTTAAAAAAAAAATGTGTTAGTGTATGGTATTCCTTCTGTTTCCTCTACTTGTTGCCTGTTCTTGCACCTGCTGTTCATCAGGTTAATCTCTTTGTGCATTTGCAGAATATTTTGGGGAAACATGGTCAGGGAATGATATTTAAATTAAAGAGTAATACCAATGAAAATATCCCAGTGGAATAAATAATCTACCTTTATTCCATGGTAATATTATTTCTATGCTTTCTGATACCAATATACTTATCAACAGTAATTTCTGAACCTTATACTGTCACCACAATCAATAAATCACACAGTTTATGCATCCGATAGCTTATTAAATGCTCCCAGAGTTATAATGCATCTCACAGTATTTGTGCGTCTGGGATTGCTATTGTGACCAGACTTACAGTGTAGACATGCTGTTTGTGCATCTGGTACCCTGCCAGACTTGTCAAATTGGTCACTCTAAAATATTATCAAAGGAGATCTCCCAGGGATTCTGACAGAGAGATAGTACACAAACTAACAAGGGGAAGCCTATTGGCCCCCAGGCCTGCTGCATTTGCAGATAACCCAGAAAGCAAGGAGATCTCCCTTTCCTAAATTTTTCCATGATGATGATGATGGTAAACTATCCTCTTTAGCACTGAGATATGGGTGCAAAATTTTTCCTCTTTTGTGTTTCTTCAAGAATTCAAGGATAGCTTCAGATTAGAAATTCAACATAATCTGTATTGATACTACTCAAAGGAAAAAATGTAAGATGTTATGCCTTAATAGAAACATAAAATGTTTAAAATATATAAGTAATGTCATTATGGATGATAGTTTTATGCAGCAGACAGGTGCACAATGTAAAATAAAAAAGTATAAGAACAGTTCGGGTTGAGAGCACACAGTTAGAAGGAAAAGGCTCTCACAGAATGAATAATAGGCTTTCACAATGGTTTCACAATCCTGCTGAGCTAGAAGATGATTTAAGGATGCTGAAATCACATAGGAAAGAGGAGACAACTTACCTTGATGTTTGGCTTTTCTGAGGATGCCTTATCTAATCCTGAGTCCCACAGAACGAAAAATTTGGAAGACGTCATAACTTTGGTTATCCACAAAGCATCAATGGGAATTCACATCAACCTCCAAACACAGCTGTCAGGTTTATGGAGTGGAGGGAGATTAATCAGCAAACCCAAAACACAGCTTTCAATTCTAACTTTAACAATAGGTCAATACACAGTGCTGTCTCAGCATGATAGTTTCCAAAACAGCATAGGATCTTCTTTAAAGCTGCTTCTATTATTGATGAAGAGTACTGGTGAGTTAACTGCAAAATGCTCTAAATTAAAAAGTGTAACTGTAACAACTACTGCATGAAGACAGAGAAAAATTAAATGTTACAATTATGTAAATAAAATATATATTTTTTTCATTTTTAATTAAGCTGTAATAATACAGTAATCATGTAATGATGTAATAACATCTCTTTTTCTCTTTTTTTCCAATCTTATTTTTCTCTCTTTAAATATATGATTTTTTGAAACGCATGCTACTTATAACATGCATTCAATACAAATCCTTATATCTGTATTTATAAAAAACTCAACATTCATTTGAATTCTTTAATTTCAACATGATAACATTCCCTTTGATGGTCTGTTTTTTACAATACTGTCTGGTGAAAAATGCAAATGATGAAATTAAATAAAGTGTCTCGAGGAAGGCAAAGATCCAAATCAGGCCATTCTGCTACTGCTAAGTGACTCCTGTGGTATTCAGCCAGCTTTGTGTTTGAAACAGGCTGTCTTGGTCTGGGAGATGTAAATAGAAAACAATTCAGACACTTTCTTTCAGAGATAATGATGCCAGGGAAAGAAAGCCAATGAATGGCAGTAAAAACTGTACACGGATTTGCGCATAAGGTTTTGTAGGCTCCAAGCTCAAACACTAAAGTGACTGCTGAGGTTTTGTATAAGCACCCTTATTGAGAAGGGATTTGAGGCTTAGCAGAAATCCTGTAAAGTTATTAAGATAGAGATCGACTTCTGCATAGGATGCAGAATCCTAGAAAAATACACAGCATCATCTTGATTTTGTAGCATCTGGCTCACATCATAAATGTTTTGAGTCATTCTGTCAATGGAATTCCTGGTGTCAGGAAAATGGCCTTGAAGAAGCATATACCGTGTCTTAACTCAATGAAAAGGAATGTGAAATAGGAATGTGAAAAATGTGAAATGGTAAGAAAATCATGCACCTAATTTTGACTACTTTAAATAAATTGCAGTAAAATTTGGTATTACATGAAAGTAAGACTGATAAATCCCAGGAAGTGTAGGAATAATTGTTCCCTGTCAGGTATCTTTAACATTTAACTTCAGCAGTACTGGGGTATTTCTTAAGCTCCTTGTGGCTGTGCACAACTGTAGGACATTATTTTATAACAGACTTGCATGTAAGAAAAAATCTTTGGATTGTAATTCCCTAGACTAATAAAAGAAACTAAATATGTGTTTGCCATGGGCTGATATTTTGGCTGTGTTGGTCACCTTGTTCTCAGCAGAGAAAAGAATAAGCAAAATTTGCCAAGTTACTTTCCTGGCTTCTGAAAGTAGTTCAGATGTTTGTAATTTGTGAGTTTCTGGGACTAGACTGAATTAGATCACTCTTATTTAATACTGGCAGCATGTCTCTGACTGCTAGCTCAGGATACAGTGTCGTGATCACAGTTCCCCTTAGGGGAGAAAAGCTAGGAAAAAAGGAAGAAATACATTTTTTTTCTCTTCTCTCCCTCTTCAGTTACCTGCTCAAGTCAGACTGCACATGAATTTCTCTAAAGGCCATGTGGTTTTCCATCTTTTAATAATTTCTCCTAAAAAACCAAACAAAATCAAATACACAAGCAAACAAACCAAAACCAAACCAAAAAGAAAAAATCCAAAAAAACCAAAACCAAACAAACAAAACCAACCAAAATCAAAAACCCCTAAAAAAACCAAAAAACTCACCCCAAGCAAGGAAACAAACAAAACTACAACCAAGAGATTCCAAATTCCTTTAATCACAAAGAAAGACAATCAAACAAACTAAATCATTTTTTCAAACCTGTATCCTGTCAAAAGAAGAATTGGTTTTGGTGAAAAAAAAAGTAGTTAAATTGAAAAATTTCTCTGATTTAGTTAGGAATTTAATAACCAAATACATTCAGATATGGTTGAATTTATAGTTGTATTAACTATATATACAGAAATTTTCTTCAGCATTCAAGATGAGTAGGTTGAAGATTGTGGCACAAGTAATTCAAGTAACTGGTATCAAGATGGGTTTCCTGCAAATCCTGCTTGTGCTATCTCTATATTATTACTATTTTCCATATTTTTAGGGTGGGGCTGTTTTTATATTTTTTCATGTTTCCTCTTTTCTTCTCAGTATTCCAGAGAAACCTATGTCTATGAATCCAAATTTGTCAAAGGTCTAGCCTTTCCAGCACACTGAATTTCTTGATCAGCGCAAAAAGACCTCCACCCTCATATGAAAACTCAGGCTTTGTAATACACTGGAGTCTCTCCTAAATATGATCAAAGGATTGTTATTTTCATACAATTGTAAGTGTTTTAAAACCTTTTGAGTTAAAATTTGAGAGAGTTTAAAAGGGAGAACATTGCATAAGCAGTTGTATTTGGTCTGGCTGAGATAATATTCCTCACAGCAACACTCATAGTGCTGTGCTTTGCACTAATAGCCAGAAAGGAGCTAGTAAAATACCAGTGCTTTTGTAATTGCTGGGCAGTGCTCAACAGCATCAGGGCTGTCTCTCCAGCATTTCCCCCTTACCAACAGGCTGGGTGTGGACAAGATTTTGGTGGTGTACATAGCCAGTACAGTTCACTCAAACTGACCCAAGGGTTGTTCCATTCCATATGATATCTGCTCAGATAGTGAAAACCAAGAGAAAGAGGGAGGACGGGTAGGAGTATTCATTATTTGGGTTTATCATCTGGAGAAACCACTACGCATACTGAAACCCTACTTCTTGAGAACCAGACTGACACCACCTGTTAATGGAAGTAGAAAATAAATCTATCGGTTTTCTTTGTTTCTGCACAAGCAAATTTTGCTTCCACTTTATTAAACTGCCTTTACTTTGAGCAATGAATTTTTTATCCTATTTCTTCCATCCTGTCCTATTGAGAAGGGGCATGATAGAGCAGCTTGGTGGGCACCTGGCATCCAGTCAAAAGTCAACACACCAGAGCAATGTTTTTTAATAAGAGTATAAACGAAACATCATACAGACCTTTCAGCTTCTCCTGTCACTGTTACCACTGAAGCTTCTGTCATTCTGGAGACTGCAGGAGAGATTAGGACAGGGAGACAGAGGTAGCAGCAATCAGAAAAAATGCATTATTGCAATGACCATGCAGAAGAACCTTGAAGACCTTCTGTATCAAACTGTATTCCTTCATCTTAGTTCACATAGAGATGTTTTAAGCACTTGACAGATCTTTCCTTTTAAAATTTTTAATCTTACTTTATTTTCAAAAAAGGCTTTTGGAAGAAAAAGTGAAATGAAAGAATGTGTATTAGCCTCTACTTTTCATTGCTGGAACTCCCAAATGCTGGGAGTTGTACTGTGTTTAGCATTTTGCAGAAATATAATAAAAGATAGCTGCTGCCACAAAGTAATTTATAGTCTGAACTATAATACACAACAAGCTGGGAATTGGCAACAGTGTATGAACTCATTTTAAGGTAAGTTGCCTTGCCCACAGTGTCTGGGTGTAATGAACCATCAGCACTATTCAGCACACATTGAGCTCAGAAATCCAGGAGGTGCTCAACATTATCACTGGTATTTCTACATTGCATTGCCATTGACAGCAGATTGATGAGGGTGGTGGAATCACTGTGGTAGCAGAATTGCTTCTCTGTTTTTTACCCAACCCTTATCCTCAGCCCAACTTTTTGTCTGATGTCACCTTCATCTTCTAAGTAAATATGTACAGCCCAGTGCTCTGTACCTCGGGAGACTGGGGTAGACAGGCAGGAAGATGATATATGGGAGCAGCCGTGGATTTTCCATCCGTTCTCCTTGGAAGAGTCAGGGAATGCTACAGTTGTCAGGTGCAGTCACAGACTGAGAAAGGTGAAATGTGAGGAAGGAACAGGCTTCCTTGCTTTTTGGCTGTGGATAAGCTACATGTTCTCAAGTAATTATTCAGGTAATTAATCATTGGTAATATTTCAGTGATTGGCAGGATGGTTTTGACTCAAAGTTAGATAATTCTCAGCATGAAGCCATACTTTGGGTATTTAGTCCAAGCTTGCTAACAGCTTAGTCATCTTTGTATCACACACTGAGTGCACATGTGCTCCAGTTCTGTCTTCTCAAATGAGGAGTGATATTTTGTCTGATTTTCCTTGATGAAAGTGTCACATTTGTTGTTTTTCAACTAAGATTTTTCTTAGACAATTTTGGATTATTCCATACTGATGCCTTTTTCTGGCAGTGATAAATTTTTTGTGACAAATGAGCTTTGTGTTCTGCATTTTCTAATGATCATTAAATGCTTTTGTTTACTCCAGATCGTAGTATAAACTGAACAAGATAAAAGTGCATTAACACTATTTTTTTAAAATTTGGAACTGTATTTTAGTTTTCACATAAATCCGTTTGTGATTTCCATAGGTTCAACTTGCAGAGTGGTTTTGTTGCAAGCTGAATGTGTTCTTTTAGAGAGGGAACAGCCTGTCAATCTTTTCCAGCTGTCTCCCAAAGTTGGTCTAATCCCTAGGGGCATATGTATCCTGGCAGGTATTTTTGCACATTTCTAAGATCTCTCTGAGTCTTCTCGTCTCAATGCTGAGCAGCCCCACTGTTTCAGCCTGGCTGCCCTGTCAGATGCCCCGGGCCCTTTGTCATCCTTGTTGCCCTTAGCTGCACACACTGTGGTTTTTTAATGTCCTTCCTATACTGGGGAGCCCATAAGTCCAGAAGTCAGTCCTGGGGTCTGAGCAGAGGGCAAGGATCACTATTGTGAATCTGCTGGGAGCACTGTGCCTGTGAGCACTGTACCTGCGATAGCCAGGGAGGTTTATGGCTGTCTTTCCCAGGAAGGAACATGTCTGGCTCATGTTCAAAATATCATCCACCAACACGCAGAGGTTCCTATCTGCTGAGTTCTTTTCCACACAGTTCCAGCTTTTGGTGGAGCAAGATGTCATTCCTCCTCAGGGGCAGGACATGGCATTTCCTTTTTCAATCATTATGGCATCACTGTTATCTTCTGTAACTAGTGACATTTCAGAATAATTTTTTTACTAGCCAGTGTTAAGTTTTTTTACTTTGTTTTACTCCTCACTAGATTAAAAAGATTTATAAACCCATTATAAAATTTACCATATTGATCATTCAATAGGTTTTCAGGTTGGTGTTTCCTAAAGAGAAATTATCAATACCTACTGATTTAACTGTAAATTTTCTTTATGGAAGTATCACAACATTCTCTTTAGAATGTATAGAAATAAATCCTTTAGGCATGAAAACATGACCTCTTTTTATTTATTTTTTTTCTCTAGAAACTTTTATAGATTATACACTATTTTTACACACATTTTAAGGCATTCTTCCCAGGATTATAGTTATCCCTTAAATTATACAGCACGACTTTCTCATTTTCAGTCCTTTTTTCATGTTGTATTTAAAATAATGTAGATACACACCCAGCAGCATTATTGTGCAGTTTACAAGCACAATACCCTGAGGCAGTATATTATCCCTTGGTTTGAACACATATTGAGCTTTTCCTTTTCTTTGAAGTTTAAGTGCAGGTGTTCTACAATCTTCACCAAGTTTTTGTCATCCTTCCTGAAAGCTATCTAGGGCTGCTTTTTGTATTTCTCAGGGAAAGGTGGAATTACTGCCAACAGTTTTTCTTTTCTTATCTTGACCTGGTGGCTGAGTGGCTTCTGTGATGGTGCCTGGCGCCTTTCATCCACACTCCTGCTGTGTGAGTAATGCTGAGCCTCGGCTGCAGCACCTCTCCCCAGTCAGTTGCTTCTGTTCTTTTAGCTGAGTGAGGATAATTACTTCACTGGGACACAGTCAGCTCCCACTGAAGTCAAGGGAGTTAATAGAATCTCAAACAGCTAAGAGAAGAGCTGCTTTGTTTCATGTGGGGTTAAATACAGCGAAGTTGGTTCAGTGTGATATCCATTTCAAACCACAGTACCATGACCAAACTCAGCTTCCATGATAAAATTCTTATTTTATTTGGTCCATGTGCTCCTGAGGTTGCTTTTTCTGATAGTACTCTAATTTGACATTAAAAATGATTTATGTGTGTGTTGAGATTCATAATAATTTCAAAAATAATAGTGAGAAAAAAACCCAACCTTATTTTTCTTTTACACATTTCTAATTGGGACTGTCATAGTATGTTTTTAACTGATTATGAACAAAATACATATAAACCATCATAATTTTCTTACCAATATAAAGTAAATATAGGAGCAAATTGAAAAACTCACCTATCGTACAATAAAATAAATCAAAGAAATATAAAAAATATGGATTTGTTTTTCCTGTACCTCACCATGTCACACTCAGACAGAAAGACTGACAAAGATAAAAAATAAGCAATAGTACAGTCAATGAACAAATGTGAAGTCCATCATTTTGATATTTCTATTCCCAATATGCGTTCTGCTATTTAAAGGGAATTGTGGGTTTTCACTGCATTTTCTATTTGAATTGAAATAATGGATGCAGTTAATTCAATCAAATTTAATGAAAGTTAAAATGTCTCTATAGATACACAATCACATCTAAATAACATATATGCATGCACAACTATATGCATATTACATATTGTATACTGATTACTGATGTACTTAGGGGTACATATAGGTATGTAAGCTTTTCATGCACACAGATATACATAGATTAAATAAGCTACTTCTTCACTAAAATCCAGAGTATTTCAAAGCTATTAGTGAAAGCAAAACCAGCTAAGGAATAGATTTGTGAGATCAGGTAAACATTATTTTCTTTTTTATACTAATCTAGTTATAATCAAAGTTCAAGCTCTCTATGTTAAAATCTGTAGAGAAAGAGAAAGAGTAAAAACCACGGAGAATTATTTATGAACAGTAAAATATCTTGTGTGGATCATCATTCAGAAACAAATATAGTCAGATCTTCCTGCATAAAGTTTGTAACTTCCATTTCCCCTTGAAAGCATCACTGTGTGATGATGATTTGCTCTTGTCACCAAGAATGATCTTCTCATGTTGCTCCAGATTCATTTTACATGTAATTAGTAAGAGCTTCAAATTTTCTAATCAAAGTAGATTGGTAACCACAGAAGCATGCCATCTGTAAAAGAGTAGAAGAGCACAAAAATATTTTGTCAGTGTTAATATATCTCTGATGCCACATTACATTTTGTCTTCTTAAGTCTTCCTTTTGTCTTGAATTCATTAAAATATATTTCTTTCTTTTGGTCTGTAGAGAAATATTTTAAGAACATTTCAAGCAAATAGTCTACTAGATACTTATGGAAACCATTCTTAATAATGGATTTTTGCAATGAAATGATTTAATTTTTTATGTGAAAAATCCCAGTAAACGCCACACCAAAAAACACATTTTCCTTTCTCATTTCATTCAACTTTTTCAAACCTCTATGCTGGACTTCTTTATATGCTATATGACAGATTTCTTTCATAGTACGTGTAAACCTGATGGACTAACTGGCTAACACAGGAAAATGACAGACTATACTTTACCACTAGCAGCTCAGATATTTTCTAACAAAGCAAATACTTATGGCCATAAAGTTGTGAAGGATCAAAATGTCATAAGAACAGATTATTTTTATTTAATTTTGCATCACCATTTACACATACTACATAGAAGAATATAACTTTACTGGGAGCTATCAATAGGAGAAAAAATAGGAAGAAAAACTGCTTTATGAATCATGCATAGGACCACAAGGAATTCAAAGAGAATTTACTAGATTAATGTCAATTAACAGAATCATTATATTTGATGGGAAAATATTCTCACAGAAACACTCTAGATGAGGTTAGAGTACTGTTCTGGAGCTTGACTAGTCCAACCTCTTCCAGAACAGAACAGGATCAGTTACAGCAGGTTGTGTGAGAATATGACCAGTTATATCTTGCTTATTTCCAAGGATGTAAAGTTCACAATCTCTCTTTACAGCCCACTCCAGTGTTTGACCACCCTCTCAGTAACAGAGCTTTTTTTTTTTCAAACTTCTTCTGTTTTGGTTTGTGCCCCCTTGTCCTGTCACTGGACTCCCCCGAGAAGAGTCTGACTTAAGTTCTTTAGTCTTGATGAGTGAGTCCCCCCCACTCATCAAGACTAAACACTTTTTACCTGTTGAGAGATGCAAAAACATCCAGCTTGAGTATTTCACTGAACCCACAGGGGATTAATAACAGGGATACCTTTGTACATACTACTTTGTGATTGTGTATATGCTTGTATGAATTGCTTTGTATATGCTGTAGTATGAATATTGTCACCTCAGATCTATAGTTTAGTTACTGCTGTGCTTATAATAAATTCTGTTGAATGATTTTGTATAAAATGATTGAGTACTGCTGAATCTTTTAAAATTTAACCATGGATCATGTCCAAGTTTGGCAAGGGAAACCCCTCTGAATCTCATGACTCAACAGGAGGGTCTCCCTTACTTTTTTGAACCTCTATTCTTTAGCATCCTCACCCTTTTGCATGAACTGCATAAAGTGACCTAAACTACTCATTTGTGACACCTGTTTAGGTGTTCATAAAGGTTACCATTACAGGGATATATTAATTACTGAAATAAACCTCAAGTGTAGGTCAGGCAATCCTATTATCCTTGTTTTACGCCAGATGAATTCAGAGTAGAAGAGATTAAGCACAGAGTCAAACCCATGGACTCAGCTGCATGGACAGGCTCAGACTGATGTCTCTTCAGACATATGTGCTCCAGATCAACTGGAAGTGAGAAAATTAGTTTCATGCAATTTTAGTATACAATGAAGCTAATGTACAGGAAGGTGGTGCCTCAAGTTTTAGCTTTCATATTTTCCAGGTTCTGCACTGCATTAGTATGTGACTCTGAACTTCATATGAAGTATTAGCAAGTTCTAGTCACAGTTTAGTTAGACAAAACAATCCTTTTCCAGTCTGAGAACCGAGGACACTGTAGCAGCTTCAGGCCCAAAAACTATGAACAATAGTGAATTGAGGAGAGCAATCTGGGAGGATGGGACTTCATAACCTGAAGCTGTAATTGGATGATTACCCCAATATGTAAACGGACCAAAACTTATAAAAATGTGAAAACTCGTGGCCAGCCATCCAACTTGGGTTCATCTTGGGCAGAGCCCCAGCCAGGATCTTACACTGCCTAAGGTGTATCCCTTGAAGGCCTTGTAATAAATGCCTACATTATCCCTATAAATCTGTTCAGACTCTCTCCCAGGTAGCCTCTCTAGAAATCAAAGGTATAAGCATTTAAGTTCCTACATTGATACACAAATTCCTCCACTTTACACAACTTTAATAATCCGTAACATCTAGAGCTAGCCAATAGGAAAATTTCAAGCATGTATATATATTCAAGTAACTAAATCTTTCTAGAGCTTAGGGACCTGAATCAGTGCTGAAATTTTACTTTTTTATGCTATATGATCATTAGGTATTTGTATTTTAAAACTACCTCAACTTGTTGAAAAGAAAAGAAGCATAAAATGCATCATTATTAACAGTTTAATGTGATTTCCCATTAAAATAATGACTAACAGGGGCTCAAATAATTTTAAGATGGACATCTCTCTGCATGAACTGGAGGATAAATATTAGAAACATGCACTGAAGATTATGAATATGAACGATATTATGAATATGAAGAAAATTCACTTAAGTATGCTGAAAAAGTCTTATGAAATTCCAGTTTGCCGTTATATTGCCAAATATTTTTCCCTTCTGTTCTTGTTTTGTAGGTCATTTCAAACAAACGCTAATTGTAAAATGGAATAATAATAATAATCCTGACAGCATTAAAATTTAAATATAATGTAAACAGCATAATTACATGACACCCAATCAATGATTTTTTTTACCTTGATTACTTTCTCCACGTGAAGACTAGGAATTTTTTTCCAAATACAACTGTATAGACATTTAGATTGAAAAAGTATATAAGATCATCAGGTCTAATGGTTAACTCAGCACTGCCAACACCATCACTAAACGATATTCCTGTTGTAGTGTGTTGTTAAGTTTCTTGTATTACTCCCCCATTTTATGTATTGTTTCCCCCTGTTCCATGTAACTGGTTCTGCCCTCCCCAGTTTTCCCGCCACAGCCTTACTGTCAGTTATGTTACCATGGTTACCCCTGCCCTGGGTTGTGTCAGTTACTTAAGTTATATAATTCCTCCTCCCCCTTTTCTCCTTACAAGTAAACTTTTCCTCCTCCATGGGCCCAGTCAATCACCTCCCATTCCTCCTAGCTTTCGAGAACCTTCTTCTCTCTGGGGCTTGTGGTTGGCTGTGGTCCTGGGGCCACTCCTTTACTTTGTATTTATTGGGTTCCTCTGTATGTCAGTTATGTTAAGTTCCTCCCTTCACCTTTCCCCATTGGCTCACTGTGGATCCCTCCCTTGTACGCCCCCCTTTCTTTAAAACCCTGCTTCTCCTGCCCCTTAGGACCATTTGCTGGTTGGTGCCATCCTCTGGTTGGTGCTCCAGTGCCATCACTAAACCGACCTTCACCCCCAGCAAGTGTGCTGCTCCCTCGTCTTGTGCTTTCTGCAGTGTGACCAGTCCTCAAGCCAGCCCAGCCCGAGGCCTATAGACACCAAGGGGGCCTGGCAATTTATGCAGCTGGGTGTTGGCCACAGACCCTCTGCTAGCTGGACTTCGCCCTAGTGGCCGCGTACGCTCCGCCGCATGTTCCTAAGCGCCAAATCCACTCTTTGAAATGCCTCCAGTGATGGGTTCTCCACACACCAGTTTCTGCCGTGCCTGTTCCAACGCTTGACAACCCTTTTGATGAAGAAATTTTCCCTAACGTTCAGCCTAAACCTCCCCTGGTGCAACTGAGGCCACTTCTTCTTGACTTGTGACTGGTTACTGGGGGTAAGAGGCCAGCCCCCATCTCCTGAGAGTCTCCTTTCATGTAGTGGTGGAGAGTAATAAGGTCCTCCCTGAGCTCTTTTCTCCAGAGTGAACAACTCCAGTTCTCTCAGCCATTCCTTATAAGATTTTTCACTGACATTTTTGCTCTTGTTTGGACACGTTCCAGCACCTCAAAACCTGATATAATATTGTATATAGTCTGTCCCAAATGTGATATTTACATTAAAACCTAGTTACTGTAAGTAAAAATAGCTTTAGAAAAAAAATGAACCTGGAAGCAATAAATTTTAGCCATTGATAGAGCCATATCTATAACTATCTAAATTGTTGTTTTAATGCCTGGGAAAAATGCAGCCAGATGGTGTCTTTCACGTGCCAAGTTAAGACCAGAGGCAATATTTGACCAGTACCCTTTGAACTCTTTGTTAAAAATGAATGCTTAGCTGTGAACCTCTGACACAGCTATTACTACATCATAAAATTCCTGTAATATGTTTGTTGAATTTAATGCAATGTGGCACTAAACTGGCAAAAAATTACCTTATTCAGTAGGCAGTAGATTTGATTTAATCCATGAGACAATGACAGAGAAGCAGATGCAAACATTAGAAATTCTTTTACTCATTTTAGTCCCTGTGAAAGATGAATTTTTCTGTAGAATCAGAAAGTACATACTAAAGCACCTCAAGGAATGGGGGATGTCTCATCTGCTGGCTGCATTAGGACTCACCATCCCCTTTTCATGCACCATGCATCAGCCTGAAGAGCAATACTCAGAGCCATTAGCATGATCAATAATGGCAGGGAAAGTCACTTCCTATTAACATTCCCCTCACCATACTTAGGTTTCTTGTGCCTGTAAATAGTTCTCTTTCTACTGAAAAGTCAGTTTGGCATGAATAGTTTCAGGGAATCTTAGCTTTGTCTGCAGGACTTCTCCTAAAGTTAAATGTTTTCATCCGAACACTTTCTTCTTTTTCAGTTCACTTATTGACTGCCTTTGCCTTATACATTTTTTCTTCTAATTCCTTTGATTTTTTTTTCTTTATCTCTGAAAGTATCTAGTATTTTTAGTAAAACTTTGAGGCATTTGCTTCTGTTACTCTAACATCACTTCAGCTAATACTATTAGCTGTGAAAAAATGTCTGTACTTACTTAGAGGCAAATAAGTTACATATCTCACTGTGATACTCCATATCACTTGACTAAAATTTAGATTCCTTGTTCTGGGTTGGAATATATAATGCTGAGTAAGACAGTTCCACTGTCTATAGTTGCTGGTGAAAAACCATTTTTTGAGAAAGGGTTTATGGAAAAACCCAGGGTGTAACAGAAATGCTTCAACTGTTCAAGTGTTGAACATGGTGAACAAACCAAAGCCATTCATTTGTGATGTTCGTCTCTGCAAAGATACATACAGCAAATAGACCTATACATATCTCTTCTATGTTAGATCAAAAGCTCAAAAGCATGTAGTGAATCTAGCTGGATGTTCTGAATGCAGGCAACAGCTAAAATATTTTTGAAAACTTTCTTATTAACTGTTGGATAATAGAATCATTGCTTTTGAAAGATCTTGTTTATCCTGAGACATACTCTCTGGAGACCATTGTAGTCCAGACCTCAGTTGGCCATATTAAATTATATTTTGAGCTAATAAAAATAATTTATCTTTTATATATTGATACTTCTGATCTGTATATAGATTAATATGGTAGAACATATTCATTCTCCTTTGAATTTCCTATTTTGCCCAATTCACGTAATTGAAGTGTAAGATGACATGTAGGTGCAGATATCCATTGAATCCCACTGTTTTTTATCTATGAATGTTTTTGCTTCCTGAATTTGATATTGAAGAATGAAAATAGAAGAGATTCAGAGAAGGGGAGAAGAGAAACAATGCACTTGTGCTAATTAATGATGTTATCTTTCATTATTTTCTGAAAAATTAATTCATTTAAAGGAAATAAAAGATTTTATAGACTAATGATCCATATCTAGCAATGTATTGTCCTAAATAATCCTCAAATAAGGACATCAAAAGAAGAAAAAGAAGAAATAAAAAGAAAAAAAAAAGAATTATTATAACATCCAAAAACTAAAATATAAAAGAGAAGGGGAGAGGAGAGGAGAGGAGAGGAGAGGAGAGGAGAGGAGAGGAGAGGAGAGGAGAGGAGAGGAGAGGAGAGGAGAGGAGAGGAGAGGAGAGGAGAGGAGAGGAGAGGAGAGGAGAGGAGAGGAGAGGAGAGGAGAGGAGAGGAGAGGAGAGGAGAGGAGAGGAGAGGAGAGGAGAGGAGAGGAGAGGAGAGGAGAGGAGAGGAGAGGAGAGGAGAGGTATTACCGCGCCTGAGTGGGTTGCTGGTGGTGAGAGAGAGACGGAATCTTGTTTCTTGAATCAGAAGACTGTATTTATTTATATATCGTATATAATACATTATGACTATACTAAATAGAATAAAGAGAGAGGTTTGCAGATCTGCTAGGCTAGCTAGGAATAGATAGAAAGAATCTATAACAAAGTTGTGTTCAAGGACTCAGTCCCGTAGCTTGCACTGGTGATTGGCCCTTAATTATAAACATAGAAAATGAGCCAATCAAGGTGTCCCTGTTGCATTCCACAGCATCTGATAATTGTTTACCTTGTCTTTTGAGGCCTCTGGCCTCCAGAAGACACAGAAATCCGAAAGAAAGGATTTCTGTGAAGAAATGTCTGCGACATCTCACCTTTCCAAATTGTATAAAATAAAAGAAAAATGCTGATGTGGAATGAACAGGAAATTCCTTCACCCATAAAATATAGAATACTAACAATTCACTAAAACAATCCTACAATATAAGAAAATTGCAAGAAACAATGCAAAGAAAATTGAAGTCCATGCAGCTGAGTTTCAGGAACAGTCCAAGTGCTGAAGTTGCTTCCCTTGGAATATCTGAGAGTCCTTTTTGTCCTGAAACAGCATAACACAATTTTAAACAATTTAAAACAATTTGAACAATTTTTAGAATGTCCTTTTCTGGCCCTTCAGTGCTTCAGACCTTCAGAGCTGCTGCTGCCCGCTATTTTAAATCTTTTTAATTTAATTTTTAATTTTTTTTTTTTTTTTTTTTTAATCGAAAAGTAAAAGAGCAGCAACCGAGCAGAGCAGTGCCAGAGAAGGAAAAGGTCCTGGGGGCCCTGGCCCATGCTGGACCAGGAACCCCAAAACTGGCTCACAAAGGGGGACCAGGACCGGTAGGAGAAACCAGAGTCCCCAAAAACATCGGGAGGCCACGCAGTGGGGCCAGCCCAGGAATTTCCTGAGCCCAACGGCCCAGGCCAAACCCATGAGGCAGGCTCTGCATTTCCACAGGCCTGAATCCTGCTGCCAGCACAATGGCAGCACGGGTAGTGAGATGCTTCCTTTCGCCAAAACCACTGAGGCATGCCAGCAGCAGGGAAATAAAAGCTTTCCCCAGAAATCCCATCTGGGGTCTGGAAATGTTTTTTCCCCACAGCAAGCAAGCAATGATGGGTTTCTGCCGTTCCCTCTTCCTCTGCAATGAAATGCAAAAGGTGTTCCTCCCATTTGCCTCTCGGTACCATCCCCACCCCCTCTGGGCTGGGGATCAAAGGCAGAACTTTCAGGAGCCCCCTCCCCCTCACCGCTGAGGCACACGAGGGGCGGCAGAGAGATTTGCACCTCCAAAGGGAAACCACCGATCAAACACCCCCAACCTGCCAAGAATGCTGAGCTTGAAAGCCGGCAGCTGGGCTGCGCCCGCACTCAGCTGCCAAGCCACGCCTCCTCCACGGAAGTTGAGGCCGGCTGCTGGAGCCGCTGCCACAAGGGCAAACGGCCCGGGATGGTCCGAGCTCGGACAAGCCGCCCGTGCCATGGCAGTCTCTGACGCCGACACGGAGGGCAGAGCCTCCGACAATGCCAGCGCCGCTGGGATGTCCGGTGGAAGCAGCGGGGGGGAAGCCGGAACTGGGGAGGAAATCACGCTGATTGTAAGATCAGCCGTGGGCTGCTCTGAGGGTCCCGCGGGCTCAATGCCGTTTTCTGCCGCTGACTCTGGGGTCCGCTGCGGAGGCGCAGTCGCAGTCACCGTTGGAGCGCAAACAGGCAGCAGCGGAGCCGGGAGGAGCGGTGGCGGAGCATCGCTGTTGCCTAGCAACAGGTCAATCGGGACCGGAAGTACTGTCTCTTCTGTCGTGTCCGACGCTGAGCCGGAAGCTGGAGACGCATCCTCGTTGTTGCCTAGCAACAGCTCAACCAGGACCAGAAGCGCTGTCTCTTCTTCAGTCTCGGACACAGGCTCTGGCGGGGGCGGGGAGGCCAGTGAAACCGCGGGCGGGACCTCCTGGAGAGGTGGAGATGGGATCACCTGGAGTGACAGCTCTTGCAGGAGCGTGGAGGAAGCCTCAGAGACAAGTGCTGCCCCCATGTCTGAAGGTGGAGTCTGAGAGGCTGGCTGTGGCTTGAGCGGCCACTCCCATCCCTCTGGCGGGGAAAAGGGGGGGGAGGAGAAGGCTCCATCTGAGCATGCTCCGGAAACAGAGTAAAAAAAACTTCTTTGCCCTGCGAAGTTTCAGCCCCCCCCACCGCGAAGCAGGGGGGGTGGAAAAGCCAAAAGTCATCACATATGGGGTCTTCTGCCAGGGCCGATGGAAACGGAGCCTGGCCATAACAGTTAGAAATCCACTGAAAAGATGCTGCTCTGCGTTTCAGAACTGGGAAAAGCTTTATAAATGCTGGGTAGATAGAAGGCAGGACACGTCCCTGGCTCCAGACGAACTGGAAAATGGAGTCCATGCACTCCCAGACAAAAGCATCTAAAGCATACGGGATATCGGTAAAAAACCCAAAAAGCTTTGCCCATCTAAAGAATTTATAGAGATCTGTTTCTGACAAAAAGAAACCGTCTTCCCTACACCAGTGTTGCCAGAGGGCAAAAAGCTTCTCCTCTGAAGGGGAGAATTGAATCTCTTCTGGCAAGGCATGTGTCTGCCAAACGAACAGCCACAAGCTACGAAGGGCTGGTTCATCAGGAATAGAAAAGCCAACAGTACCTTTTGAAAGAGTCCAGCTTGCTCTTGCCAGCTCCACAGGTCTGCTGCTCTTTTCCATCATCTTTCCTGATGGTTTTCCAGAAAAAGGTTCTGTTGTGGTCAGCCTTGGCTGTGAACTCTGTCTGAATCAGGATGTTCAGTTCTTCAGCTCCTGGCTTGAATCCACTTTTGTGGTCACTTCAAAGCAACCATCAAATGCTACACATACAGGATTTTACCCAGTGCAGCAATTTTGCTCCTCTGGTCTTATCAAATTAATTTTTGCTCTGACACGTCGGGTCACCAGATATTACCGCGCCTGAGTGGGCACTGGTGGTGAGAGAGAGACAGTGAATCTTGTTTCTTGAATCAGAAGACTGTATTTATTTATATATCATATATAATACATTATGACTATACTAAATAGAGTAAGGAGAGAGGTTTGCAGAGCTGCTAGGCTAGCTAGGAAGAGATAGAAAGAATCTATAACAAAGTTGTGTTCAAGGACTCAGTCCCCTAGCTTGCACTGGTGATTGGCCCTTAATTATAAACATAGAAAATGAGCCAATCAAGGTGTCCCTGTTGCATTCCACAGCATCTGATAATAATTGTTTACCTTGTCTTCTGAGGCCTCTGGCCTCCAGAAGACGCAGAAATCCGAAAGAAAGGATTTCTGTGAAAAAATATCTGTGACAGAGAGGAGAGGAGAGGAGAGGAGAGGAGAGGAGAGGAGAGGAGAGGAGAGGAGAGGAGAGGAGAGGAGAGGAGAGGAGAGGAGAGGAGAATGTTTCAGTGGGAAGGGACCTATAGTGATCTTCCAGTTCGACAGCCTGACCACTTCAGGGCTGACTAAAACTTAAAGCATATTGTTAAGGACAATTTCTAATTGCCTTTTAAACACTGACAGGGACATCGGCTACCTCTCTAAGAAGCCTATTCCAGGGTTTGATCACCATCTCTGTAAAAAATCCTTCTTAATGTCTCATCTAAACCTTCTCTGCTACATCTTTGAACCCTTCCCACACATGCTGCCACTGAGTTCCAGGGAGAACCAGGAAGAGTCCAAAAACTCTCCACTTCCTCTCCTTATCAGGCTGTAGAGAGCAATGATGCCACCCCTCAGACTTCTTCTCTTAGAACTAAACAAATACAGATTGGTCAGATCTCCTCATAGGACATTGCTTCCAGCCTTTTCACCAGATTTGTCAACTTCCCCTGAATGCATTTAGGGACATTCATCCTCCTTAAATTGTGGAGTTTAAAGCATTTGACTTGCAGAGTTCAAGTCAAATTTATTAAGTATATTCAGTGACATATTCACTTTTGGGGGTGAATGATTATGATATTATGATAAGGCAGAACAACTTTGCAATCGTTGTGGATTTGCACATAACAGCAAAAGCTAAGAAAAACATTGTATGCAAAAATACCTGTGTGTATGCATGATGTCTAGATGAAAATAATAAACTGTATAGAACAAAATGTAAGAAGGAATTAATATAATGAAAAGAATTGTAGATTAAGAGTCATGATAATTGTACATTTCATTACATTTATAATTCAAAAACATATTCTTAAGCATTGCTTCTATTATTGTAGAAAAATAAACTGACAAAGTTATGTTTAGCTATACAGACAGATCCTCCACAGTATGAAACCAATATGATTGGATCTCTTATACACTCTGTATTATTGTGCGTATGGAGTGTGAATACTAAAATAAGCTCATCTTTATTTTTAACTGACTTAAAGAGCTCTATGGTAAAAATCAGTACCTGTAACACACATATTTAGTGCATACTTTATGAACTAAAATGTTTCTGAAGAAAAGCATTCAAGAAAATTCTCTTTCACAGACTGGCAGAGCAAAAACAGCATATTCTCAAATGTTTGAAGAGGGTAAAGCATTATTCAAATGAAATAAGGTTTTGACAGAACTTGATTTCATTCAAATTCTAAAAATAATGGGGTTTGTCTTTTGGTGTTATTAATGATTTTATTTAAAAAAATAATCAAGTAAAGCCAACCAATAGAAGAGAATTTTTACAGAAAAGATCAGCAAAATTAAAGGAAATAATCAAAAGATGAACTGATTTAAGAAGTTACTCAATTAGGAGTATTAAAACAGTGTCCAAATGTTTCAAAGACTAGCTGGGGAATTGGAATTATTCTTTCAATTCAATTTGATTTTAAACTAGTTAAGTTATACTCAGTGCTGTAAAATAAAATATGTAGTTGAAACTCCTAACAATTCAGTGTAAATATAACTGCAAAACCATTTAAGAAGTACACTTTGGAAATTATGTAAGAAAAATGTATGTCAAAATTCTAGATAGTATAATCTTAAATATATTTCTTTAAACAGTAGGATATTTTCAACAGTTTAACTAGTAACAAGGTGGACTGGAACAGCTGTTTTCAATAATTCTGTATTTGCCTTTTAGCTCAGGTCTATGTTTTTATAACTGGACAAATATTGAATGATTAGAAATCCATCTGGTGTTCGAAGAAGAGTAATCTGCTCTTACCTACACCGATTCACAATTAAAATTTATGGAATAAACCTTTTTCAAGTCAGATTTCCAGACTATAGAGCCTCACCTCTATCTTACGAAATAAAGTAATTTAAATTCATTATTGTTTAGTCTACTAGACATTTCTTGCTAGCCCATGTTCTATTACTTCATTTGGTCACCTGAAAACTACAGTGAATCCTTGGGAAATATGAAATCACATTTGTCACACATTTTGTAAAATATTTTTCTTCTATCTTAAAATTGGCTACTCATGAATCATAATATCTGTCCCTACTATAGTGCCTGTCTACTTCAACGTCCTTAAAAGGAATTTTGAATAGTTTGGTTTTTTTTCAGAACATGCCTCAATGACCAATGACTACAGACACCAGAGTTGGAAAGTAGGAGAATACAAAAAAGACATGAAGAGAAAGACTTTTTAAGTGTACATAATAAAACTCAAACCACTTAAAATATTTCTATCTGGCTGTTAGAAAAAACCAAGTTTTTTCTGTAGTCTTGCCATCTACCTCTGACAAAAGGCTGCTTTAAAATATACTATCTGACCTATTGATTCTCTTACAGAAACATTTTCACATCTTGTCTCAATATATATCATGAAGGTAAGGTAGAAATGCTACACAGAATTTTTTTTCATTATGTTGTAGTTATATAACTCTAAAGGTTCATGAAATACTCACCACTAAAAAGGTTAAATGAAGAATATTCAAAATAAATTATCTGTTACACTGTTTAGTTTGCAATAAATAAGCATTTCCACTGCAGTTTAGACACCATGAAGCTATGTTGGAATGAGTTTCTGCATCTCTGCATTTATTATTCTATGTTGTTTTCAGATATAGTTCTTTTACTCTAAGCACATCCTTTTCTCTCCATATGAAAATAATTTGTAGAACCTTCTTATGAATTAATTATCTGATCATATTCCAAAGTGCTTTTGTCTTGTTGCAGTTCCATCATTTATTCTGAAATTCAATCTAAGTACTGTATTCACATATCTGTAATATATTTGATTTTCTGAGTAGCTCCTAAATATTCAACAGTCTTTCAATTAAATAAGCATACTGTAGCAGTTTGGTATTTAGGTTTTGGTTAAGGGACTTCTTACGTTTTCCATCAAAAGTTCAGGAAAGGACATGTAAACATTTTCTGAATATTAAATACTTCACATCTCTGTCTGTAGCAATATCAGTAAGTCTTCTAAACTTAGCAAGTAGAAGAGCTCTCTCACTTCCAGGTATAGAGATCATAATCAGTACATAATGTAGGAAAATTATTCAGAATATTAAATCATTTTCACAAACTTTAAGTCCATAAAAAAAATGATAAATTGAATTTGCAGCATGGAATATTAAATCTCCCCAAGACCGTGTTTGTTCTATTCATGAGTGCTAAAAGACAGTAAAACCCAGTCTAAGACTGAGCTATAGACAGAGGTTAAGAAGTTAATAAACAAAATTATTAACAAAAAAGCCACCAACAAAATATCCCCGATATTTTTTCCTGCACTCTTAGTCTAAATTAGGAAAACAAAAAAAAGATAAAAGAAGAAAATAAAACACAAGGAAACAAAAGCAGAGCAAAATCTAATGGAGGAAGGTGATGAAGAAAATAGAAAATCAATTCTCTTTGAAGTTCAAATCATTTCACATAAAAATCTTCTTCCACATGTGATTTCTCCCATCTTTGCACATGTCTGTCTTTAGTATCTACTTCAGTAGACTAGATAGGATACTCCTCTTCACTCCCACCTGTAGAGGACACTGCTTTCTGTGTGTGATAACTGTCATGGGTTTAGCAGTGCGAAAAAAGGAGTGAAGAACAGTGTCACCAAAATATCTACTTATTTTCAACAATATAATTTCTTTGAAATGTTTTAATGCAATTTTTGACTGCATGAAAAAGTATAATCACACCAACAGATCTTGCTATTTAACAGGAGTACCATAAACATTGATATGGCAGTGAGGGACTATGTTTCAGTTAAAATAGCTGCATTTGAAAAACTCAGTTGTGTTTAAACTGATGAACAGGTGAAATACGTTACCAAAAGAAATTCAACTATAAAAAAAACCCCAAACCCTTACATACATTATAGCGCTCCAAAGAACTAATAAAGAGAACATTAAAATTTGTTGTGAACTTTTTGATTTTTTTTGCTGGAAAATGCTTAGAAAAAAAAAAGATTGTTTAATATTTCAAATGCATTCAGACAAACAAACCAAACAAAATTAAAAGAATACAAAGATTAATACTACTCCGTGCCTCATTCAGAGCACATCTTCTGTCACCCTGACCAAGGTGACATCACCCATCTCTCAAGCACAGTGTGAGTCAAGGCCTTTCTGAGTTTCTGGGTCCCTTCACAGTCACTGCCAGCCACAATTCTTGTGTTAAATGCAAACACCTTTCAATCCTGGGGCTGGGCAGAAGCCTGATATACTCTGTGCAAGTCAGCTGTAGTATATGGGTATCCACCCTTTTCAGTCAAGAGTCATTCTCCCAGCAGGGAACAGCTGACACAAAAATGGTTTTCAGAAACCTTTGGGAGCTTCCAGAGGCAATTGCCAACAGAAGTCATGTGGTTTTTTTTGGTTTTTTTTTTTTTTTTTTTTTTTTTAAAAGGAAGCAAATAGGTAATTTAATAAATAAACAAACCCCACAAACTGCAGGGAGTGGTCATGGTGTGATGTAAAAAAAAAAACCACCAGAGTTCAACCCTGTGACTGAACTCTCACAGTCCTTGATTAAATAAAAATCTGGAAGAAAAAAACATCCAAAAACAAATTCCACAATTTGCTACATGGAAAAATCTGTTAAGCTAGTGGAAAACCAAGCAACAAAGAATAAAACAAAACACAGGAGGTTGTATTAGGTTTGTGTGCCACTTGGTAGTGGCAAGTGGGATGACATCGGTGAGAAGCTGCTAGAAGCTTCCCTTATGTCCACAGCCTCTCTTAACTACAGTTCTAAAGAAACCTCATAAAAACTGAAATAGTTATATAAATAACCAGCTGTCCACAAGTTAAGAAAAAAAAACCCAAACAAACAAAAACCCAAATGAACAAAAATAAAAAATTAAAACAAATCTAACAACAAAAAAACCACAATCTAAAGCAAAACAAAACAAAAAAAGCCTCCAACCCAACAAACCAAAAAAATGCACCAAAACAAACCAAAAAAAAAAAAGCCAAACCCAACCCAAGAAGCAAGTTCTATGGTAGGAAAGAATAACTTCTGAAAAAAACCTAAAAAACCACTCATAGAAACACATCTAAATAAATAGTAAACCAAACCAAACCAAAACAAAAACCCTCCTACAAACTCACTAAACCCTCCCCCACCAAAAAAAAAAACACAAAACCCCCCAAAAAACCCAGTCCAAACCAAAAGCAAATAAAATAAAAGAAGGAAAATCCAGAAAAAGAAATTGAAATAATAAGAAAGTTCCCCACAATAACCACTCATGCATATTTCACACAAACAAAGGAGCAAATAAAAGAAGCTTCCTAAGTCAGAAAAGTACAAATGGTAAAAGTGGCTACCCAAAATATCTGTATGTCTCAAAAATGTCTTTTATCTGCTTGCTTGCAGCATTCTGCACAGCAGGGAGCAGAGAAAGGCTCTGGCAGAAAATGAAATTGCAGTGCTGAATCACGTTTCTTGTGTAAGTGTATTTACAGGTCTCTTATAACCCTAAAAGAATTCATAAGAGAGAAGACAATAAATCTCTTAAGAAATATCTCACCTTGTTCCACAGTAAGGGGATAAACTGTGACAGAGTATTTTTAAGATGTGTCTGCTAGGATTTGATCTGCCTCTATAACAATTCCAACCTCATCCAAACTTCCTCTTTTAAATAAATCCTGTCAAGGATTCATCTCACCTAATTTAATTGGGGTAACTTCCTTGCCTAAACTTTTGCTTCCCATGAAATTTTATGCCCTGTAGGGTCTGTCTTGTCTCTAGGCATTTCTCAGCAATAAAACTGGTTTCTCACAGGTTCTGTGTAATATCTGTCCTTCCAAATACAGATATCTCAGGGCAGGGGCTAGAGTTTGGAAGTCAGCTGGAAGCAGTGCAGCTTAAATTAGTTTTTTTAAAAAACAGCCTTAGATTCTTATATTTTGGCAAATGAATTAGGCACAGAAGTCTATAGTGGGTCGACACCCGCCTCTGAGAAAATCAGCTCAGTGTTTTGTTAGAGGGAATGGGGAGAAACTGTCCATTTCAGGGCATGACTCCTGTGAAATATTTTGAATATCTGCTTTATGAGATTCCACAGAGATGGCTGTTTCTTCACTGACTGTAAATCAGTGACAAACTGAAGTGCAGAAATCAGCTATAGACATTTAAAGATAGGTGAGATTGCTTTTCAAGGGAACTTCATGATCTCTTGCTGGAAGAACTTACACATATTCTGTACCATATGCCATATACTTTAAAAAAACCCAGAAAAGCCCCACTTAAGGAAGTACAAAGACAACTCCTACATGGAAACCCTGTAGATTGTTTTCATACCCACATGGTAACATTTTATCCCAGAAGATGAGGAGACAGAAATTTCTAATACATTTTTTTACTGTCTTTTGGAAAGTTCTGAAATTATAGTAGTCTTTGTGACTTCTGTGTTTTTCTGTCTATCTTATCAAACTGAAGACTTTGCCAAGGGTTATAGGGGCTATGATGAACTCCTAATTGAACCAACAGATCATTGTCAAACTCAAAAAATACAAAGCAGCTTTTGAAGTAATGGGCTGGCTGCAACATTCTGATCTGCCTGCATTTTATCAGGAAAAAAATAATGATGTCAAAACCTGTGGTGAATCTTCTTTAAGAAACATCATTTATTCACAGGTCACACAGACAGCAACAAATTTTTAATGCATCTATGAATAAAAAAGGAGTACCCTGTAAGAAACACAATATAATTTGTTGTAGACTTGCAAGAGGCAATGAGAAGTCTGCCCTATATTCATGCCCTGTTTATTTGAAATCCACAGTACAAAGCAAATAAAAACTGCAGGAACAGAGAAGCGTGACAAAATTTCTTCTTGCTTGCTTATGTCTGCAAAGTTGCTGACATTTTTGTGGCTAGATACTCAAGTTTTAATTATTATGCATTTAAAGACCATGGATACACCTTTTTCAAACAACTTCAAGAACTTTTTGGCAGTTTTTTTCACCGGCATTAGGGACCTAAGGCATTAGGTCCCAAAAAAATTCACTACCAGGATAATTTTTGGCAGGGCTTTCTTCAAAACAGTAGAATTTAACACTTAAATGTATATTTATGAACTATCCAGTACTTCCTGGATATTTCATATATTGTATTGTTATTTGTACAACACTGAGAATTTATTCTGTCCTACAAGAAATGTGAAATTCCTGACAAAATTTTGACCTCTTCCTCATACATTTCAACAAAAATTTTTTGCTGATAACGGTCTATAGCAGAAAGAGTTTTAGCAAATAAACTAACAACAAAACATGAAAGAAAACCCCAAAAGTTCCCATAACACAAAAAAACCCAAAAACCAAATTAATAAAAAAATCCCCATAATCCAGTTAGATACAGCTTCTCACAAGAGTAACCCAAGTGTTTGCTCACTCAGTGATAAATACATATCTTCATTGAATCAACATAATACAACTCCTGTTTTTAGTCTAAGGAATAGAACTGCATGAATAATGACCAGCTGTGAGTCTAATTCGGTCCCATCCAAAGGATATATCCTAGTAAAAGGGGGCTTGAAGTCCCCTTGCTCTCAGAGAGGAGCAAAAGATACATTGATGAGAAAAAGCAAGTTAAATAGTATTTTTCATAAATCAGCAATGATAATTTTAAATGTAAAGAAAATGTTATTATTACTTACCATGTTAAACAACACGCATCAATCAAAAAATGCGACTGAGCAACAAGACAGCTAAATCCATTAGCTAAAAAGCATGTGTACATAAAGGTGGGACCTAAATAAGAACTTATATCTTTAGAACCCTAAGCCTCAAAAAAATTCCTTTGATGTCACATAAAAACTTTTTAGTTTCAAACAGAAGTTTATAATAACATTTGAGTGCTGACAAGTACTTTGTTCCCACAGTGTTTGCTTATTTCCTTGACTAAGTTGATCCAACTTAGATAAATTTCTGACAAAATCCAAGGGCAGCTGTGAATATTGCTACATTGTTTAATACCGTACCCTGTTCATTTAGATCTCAGTGCAGGTTTCTTCTCTGGATGAAGATAATTAAATTCACACCTCTCATCCCAGGTGAATGACATCCACCAGAGGGAGGAGCAATGGAATGTAGAGTCAACCTAAGGTATGAACCAACAGTCTCAAAGAGATATATGATAATCTGCAGGAGGACTCATGCCAGATACATTAAATCTATGCTGCAAATCAGGATCACATACCTGCAGAGTCCAAGTCTTCGAATTCTCTAAGCAGGCACAAGCAACCCCTCAGCATATGCATTTCAAGAGCAAGATTAGGACAGCCTGTCCAAAAGGAAATGCAGCTGGGGCACTGCTGCATGTGCAAAACACTCTGACCTTCTAACACTGCAAAAAGAAACATTCACAGCTTCCTCATGGGGCTGTTTTACTTTACATCATGTCATAAACCTCTAAGCTGTTCTCCATAGTATAATCTGAGAACACCCCCTAGGCGTTTTAGTTACTTCTTTTCATGAGACAATTTTGTATTTTATTATTTTGTAATTTGGATTATATTGTGTTAAAGAACATATTCTGTAGAGAATTAATCCTACAAGTGTGAATGGACATCCTAGTTTTCTTCATAGATGAGGATTTTAAAGATGAGGGTCACATTCACACTTGAATTTTTCCTTAAGAAGCTTAAGGTTTTCAAGCTACATAAACCTTTCATAGCACAGCTGAAGCAATCTTTTTCCACACAAGAGATGATAACATGCTTACAGTTTCTTTCTTCCAAGGGTTTAGTAACATCTAGGTACACACGAAATATTTCTAAGGTGTGTATGAAAAGTGATCAAGGGTGTTCAAATAGGTAGTATATAATTGCGCACGCATCATTTATATTGTGTATAATTTATGTCTTAAAAACAAGTAAAGGTTTTGGACCAAGAATGTATTATCTGAGCAAATAAAGCTGTGTTGAAATGAAATTCTGCTATTCCTGAACAGGAAGGAAGTATTCCTTGTTCAGTTAGAATGCTCAAAAGACAAGTCTCTCTGAGAGCCATCAGGGTATTTTTCTACTGGCCAACATGTAAATTCAGCTGTCACTTACTGTGGTATATTAGGTAGTTTCTTATCTTTGGAACCTTGTTTTGGAAGTTCAGGGCAGTACATAGAACAAATTCCTAAAAGGTGAGGACCAGAATCAGTATGAAAATGCTTGGGTGTAAATTTATTGCTTCATCTGTCACATGATTCCTTTTTTTAAAGAAATATAAAACAAGATGCGATTGTGCTGGGCTCTGACAGCTGTTCACTGATTGAAATATCACAGTTCATAAGGTAAACTAAAAGGAGAGATGGCTGTCAATATAAATGCATGAAAAATTCTATTTCTATTTTTATTTTAATGAGAGAATAAATAAATCTGATATACATAATGAGAGTGATAATCTTGTACATTTATAACAAGCTATCTAAAAAGAAATAGAATTTCTAACTGCATGTCAATATTTTTTTCCCACTGCATTTAAAGTGTTATTTTAATACAGGATATCTATTCAGCTGAGCAGCCTTCAGGCTGCTCTGATCAGCCTCAAAAATTCTGTATGGAGAGGACTCCAGCAGGTCCAAGTGTCCACATCCTCTCTTCCCACCTGACCTTTACACAGAATAGTGGCAGAATTTGTGTATATGTTTCCCCAAGGGACTGTTGTTTTCACTACTTACTGCTTTCTAAGTTAAATCATTGGGATAAACCACCAATGGGTTGTTGGGGTGCCTTTAAATGTGTCTCTAAACTAATATAAACTATTATTATTACTAATTTCATTATTATTGTTGTTGGCTTTGATATTATTATTATTATTATTGATTTATTATTGATTTATTTTTATTTTTATTTTTTAATTTTTATTTTTATTGTATTAGCTGTAGTTATATAGATTATGACCAGCTTTTTGTCTCCTATGCCCAAGATTCTGTACACGTTACTGTTGTTAATAGTGTCATTTCTGCTTCTTTGTTTCTTTCTTTGTTTCTTTCTTGTGCATGTCCAGAAAATAGAGCCTACTGGTTTTGGATAAGCCTCACCTATGATTATTATCTGTGTTTCGTTTCTTTTCCCAACCCATATCAAAACCTCTTTGTAGGTTAAATCTGGGCAGATGTAGTCAAAGTCTTACTTCTCTCAGAAGTGAATTTGAGTAGTCTTCCTTCCATGAAGTCTCAGAATAGGTCAAGAATAGTATAAAAAACCTTCATATGGCAGTTTTTGGTGTCACTTTAGTTCCAACTAAATAGAGAAACACTCAGAAAGCTTAGTTCTTGATTATATAAAAGCATATTTTCAAGTTTAGCAGTGATGAAGAAATATATTTGTGCTTTTTCTTTGTTTTAACATGAACCAGTTTGTGTTTGGTTGGTTACAAATAGCTCTTAAAGGGTTACCGAAATTCAGTTTGTTCACACTGTCAATTCTGAAAAGTGTTCCAAGGACCAAAGAAAGTTCTTATACATGATTTCCACCAAGAAAGACCAGGGCTTCTGCAAACGTCATCAAAGTTCAGTAAACATTCCTTGGCCATAAACACATTTACAGCCAAAAAAGATATGTCTGATTATATGGTAAAAGAATGAAGACTCCATTCAGCATCCAAATCTTATTTAAAAAAAAAAAAAAAAAGTAGAATCCAGGCAGGTGAGTCTCGCTGTAAATCAAACTAAAATACATGGGTTACTCTTTGCGGAAAACTCCAAGGGATGTGTTTTTTCTTGACCATCACACCTGGATCAGTTTGGAATAACTGAAAAAGACTGTGGAAAATGTTTTCATATGTTGTAAAGAAGTAAATTGAAATTAAAAACTAGGATATAATTATTACTTCAAGGCCAGGAAAAAAGCAAACAATGTAGCAAAGTAATTGACTATCTCAGTAAAATGCCAATATTTTCAAAGCAGTATAAATCCTAATTCTCATGTCAATAAATTATGCGCACATTGTTTTTATTACCTCACTTTTACTTTATATCCTGTTTTAAGCTTTCTTGGTCTAAAATTGTATTTTTTCAGCTTCGAAGAAGGAGCAAAGCAGGGCATTTAACCCCCATTGTGAGACTGAGTCTTCTGGTCTAAGTGACACATTGCTTTAATTTGCAAAAGCCCAAACGTGATTTTTCATGCACACCATGTAGCTATCCAGCACATGTTAAGGAAGAGCAAAGCTTGGATTTCCACTTATTCAGCATACCAAAGAAGATTACAATTAAATTACTTGTAGCTTACAATAGGATAAATATATTAAAGATGCTCAATTACACATTGCAAAATAAGTTCCTTCAAAGAAAGAAAGAAAGAAAACAAAACCAAAATTTGATTAATCAAGTCACTCTTGAATGATGTTTACATTTATATGTCAGTGATTATCATGTTCTTTTGGTCAGCAAACTACTACTTGCCTGTTTGCAAACTAAATTTTTTTTGTTAGGGAGATTGTTACAGGTGATCAGTTTAAAAGAAAATTCCGTCTTTTAAAATACTTTAGCAGTTGTGGAGAAAACTCAGCAGAGGTCCACTAACTAAAAAGATGCACAATAACTCATAGCAGCGAAAAGCATTGACCTTTTCTCCTTTTTTCAAGCAGAATTTTCTAAGAATATACAATACTTGGTAGAGGGAAGTTAAGGAAATAGTATGAGATTTATTCCAAAAATAGATATCAAGCATTTTATGAAGTAGAGTAGTAAATATGAAGTGTGGTTGATATATATTTGAGTATATTCAGTAAATGAGATACTACTTGCATTGTTGTGTTCTAAAGCATTTTCATGGATCTATTATGAAGCAACTAACAAATGAAAGATGCACAGACAATCATTAGCAAATTTGTTCAAAAAAGAATTCCCAAAGAGCCACATGTTTAAAAGCAGCGGAAGGGCAATAATTCTGCACCTTAATTCTAGCAGTGGTGCAGATGTTCAGCTATGCTCAGAGTATAAGTTAAGATTTGCTATTATTGCTGTTTCTACCAGCATAGCACAGTTTTATGATCATTTCATTCTGGGAAAATCAATGCTATCTGTCAACACACACATTTTTCCTATAAAACCAACCAGCAGTCTCTTAGGCCTTCTTTTGGTAGGCAATGTCTATCTTAAATCTCTATCCTACTAAAGATATTTAATTGCAACCAAAGTTTTAAATCACCCGTCACACCTAATTTGGCTGAGATTCGTACATATGTTGAGATATTTTTCTTTTGCTCCTTGAGGTAATATAATCTAATTATTATTGACTCAAAGCCTGTGAGATTTAAATCATTCACCTTAGTCTTTCATCTTATCTGATCATCTTTAGTCAATATTTTAGGGTTTTGTCAGCAAGTAACAATTTATTTACTTTTCAGTGAGATAATGCTTTCTTTTTTTACCTGCTCTCTTTCCCCCTCTGTTTTGTTATCTCACTCTTCCTCATTGTTTCTTACCTCTTCTTGTGTCTCATTAGATTTATGGCATCCTCTGTAGGGGCAGAGGCATTAAACCTGAAGCAAGGGACTGTGTGCTTCAAAGTTATTCTAAATGTGTTTTTACAGAGCGAAGTTGCAAAGATGAACTGTCTTTCTCCCCAATAGAAACAAAATTCCTCAGCCATGCTAGTTGACAATGATGAAAAATTGAAAAAAGAGGAAAGCTATTTGCAAGCAAACTTCTAGCAGGAAGACAAGTCTCCTCTTGTGATTCATATCTTCAAGGAGACCACATAAATCCAGAAATGAGACAGGATTCTCTCCACAGGAGACACGAGGATATTAGCAATGCTACAGTGGCATATAGTACAGCAATTTATAGTTATTAAGGACTTCTAAAGACACAGATGTCTCATAGTAAAGAATGTGCTGAAGTTAATTTTTTATTTAAAAGAATGTGAAAAGAACTTCCTTTTTTTGCATATGCTAAAAATGCACACCTAAGGTAATAAGATTCAAATCACACTCAAAGCAATCACTTCTGCACAGGTATTGTACATAGGAAAAAAGCCATAAATTAAACTCTTAATAAGTTACCACTTCCCTCACCAAAAGCATAAGATACTTTCAGCCATTACAAAACAGAATTTTCCTTGACTGCTGAAAATTGCTACTGCGGATCCTGTTGGCTTTTCTCCTTCCTGGTATTTTTTCAGACAACCTGTGAGATTGATAAGGGAAAGGACATCTATAAGAGTAGGAGGAAAAAAAGTCTATTTGAGTGCAATGTGAAGAGATATCCTGCAGATTCTTCCAGAATACTAATGTGGCTCCTGACCCCATGTTCTGATTCTCAAATAAGGAATGCTTCTCCAGTAAGAAGCAGCAATTTGCTTTTTTCATCTATGGACATACTTTGCAGCACCTCTCCAGCTGTTACGTTTACTGTCCATCTGCATCTTTTACAGCCTCCAGAAATCCCTTTGTTTTTGCATCCTGGTGTCAAAATGATGAATTGTCCTTCATCATTCACCTTACATAGCTGAAGGCTATTAATGCAGACCTAAGAAGGTTTACACATCTTGGAAGTAGGAAGAACTAAAAATTATGAAAACCTTTAAAGTCACTGTCACGTCCTATTTTTTTGTTAACATGTCTTGATAGTAGTGCAAATTTACTACTATGGAGCTATAATGAGTACTCAAATGTCAAATTAATTAATACTTTAAAGGAAGATGTACTGGATTTATTACTATTCAAAATGGACGTAGCATAAATCGTTTTATAGAAATCTCTATTTTTCCTTGAAAATTTCTTATAACACAAGTGATGTGAAAAATTTTCACAACATACTACATTTCCTCTCTTATTTTATGTAGTAGCATAGGATAATTCACTTTGGAAGGGAGTTTAGATAGCAGCCATAGTTTACCTTCTAGGTGCAGATCAAATTTATGGGGGCTTTGTCCATCTGGGCCTTGAAACTCCAAGAGTGTAGGATTTCAGGGAGAAGAGATGGAAAATGATGTTGGATGAAAAGGATAGGCAATACAGCACTTTTTGAGAGCTGGGAGGTTCCAGTATTTCATTATGTTTATAGTAGGTCTTTCCACCCTTATATATAGGCAAACAATCTTTACATGAATGCATTAATTACCTGTCATTCTTTCACCATAAATCTCACTAAAAAGACAAATCTATCTTAGTTATAACTTTACAGATGAGGAGCTGCTGTTTGTTGGTCCCCAAACCATCCCTTCTCCAGGTTGAACAGGCACAGCTCCCAGCCTCTCTTAATGAGATATGTGCTGGAGCTGCTTGGTGGTTCCCAGCTGACCTGAGTAAAATTTATCAACATCCCTTCTTGCATTGCTGGTCTCTGAACTGGATACTGCATTTGAGTTGCACTCTAACCTATGATACATAAAAGGGGATAATAATGTAAAAGGGGAGTTGAGTGTTCCTGTTGACAACACCCAGGGTGCTGTTTACTGCTAGCCATGTTGCTGACACCACAACCCCAAGGCTCTTTTCAGCAGAGCTCCTTGCCAGTCAGTCACTCCTCAGTCTGTTCCACTACAAGTTAATCCATCTCCTATTCCTCCTGCAGATCTGTTATAAGGATCACAGATGCCATAGGATACACTTCTGAGGAACTCCACTTGTAAATAGAGAGCTCCAAGTGTTGGAAAAGTCAAGACAAATGACATCTGTGTCTCTCCCTTTATCTGCAGACCTTGCTATTTCATAGTGGAAAGCAGTGAGATTGCTTAGGTGTGATTTAGCCTTGGTACATGCATGCTAAGTCTTCTAGTCATCTTCTCCTTCATGTGCTCAGAAATGTGTCCTACGAGTATTTTCTCAGGTACTGAAGTGGGAATGACCAGCCTGTGTTTTTCTGGGTTGACCTTCTTGTTCTTTTCTGAAGATGTGTAAAATATATGTGTGCACCTGCAGTCACCAGGAGCACATCCTGAAAGACATGACCTTTCAAGACAGGAAAAAATACACCTTTCAATTCTAGTTACCAGTTTGGTCTGCAATTTCAGCCTCATGCTACATAATACATACATACATATATAGTATTCTGAAGGAAATTAATTCAGCCACTTGATTGCAGTCATCATTATAAATTTTTTTCCATCTCTCTGTTTTTCAATTGGGAATTTATGATCTGCTCTGATGGAACTAAATAAAGAAGGAAAACCCAGTCTGAAATTCCATGAATGTAGAACTTATTTCTTCATATTCAAGCTAGGTAAAACAGTTAAATAAAGGGATAATCATGGTAAGTGTTAAATCTTTCATGATAGTTGCACTCATTACATTAAGAATCAAGGAAAGATTTCCTTTTCCCATGCATTTTAAAATGAAGGCCCAGTCCTGTCCTAAAGAGGGGATCTATGTGTTTTACAGTGTAACTAAAAGAAACAACACAAAATATGCCATTAGATAAGGCGCATGTAGAGATCACAAACCTGTACTAGATGTTGTAAGGATCTCTGATGAAAGATAAAAATGTGCAGAAAATAATGCTTTCCTTCTTCTCATGGGCTCAGTATAAAGAGGCTTGTATAGATGTGTATCAAATATTGGTGCAGGCACACAGGTGTTTGTCACAGACATCTTTTATGAAAAATCTTTTCTTTAACATTTTTTCCTCTTGAGAAGCTGAGAAGCCTCAAGAACAAGATTTAAACATTAATTATCTGTTGCTGTGGAATGCAACAGGCAGATCTTTGATTAGCCCATGTTAGTTGTTTCTAATTAATAGCCAACCACATCCCAGCTGGCTTGGGCAGAGAGTCCAAGACAGAAGCCTTTGTTATCATTCTTTTGTATTCTTAGCTAGCCTTCTGAAGAAATTCTTTCATCTATTCTTTTAGTACAGTTTTAATATAATATATATCATAAAATAATAAATCAAGCCTTCTGAAACATAAAGTCAAGTCCTTGTCTCTTCCCTCAACCTGAGACCCCTGTGAACACCGTCAGGCGTTGGGTCTATTTACATAAACTTTAAATACAAAATGCTATAATGACAAAAGAATTGATGGCACATCAACCATCTTGGACTAGAAAAAAACAGTTCTGCCTTTTCAGTGTTTTCAAGTTCAGTGTGTCACAAACACAACTGCTCCCAACATTTGTAAGCTTGGCTATGTGGACCACTCATGCCTTTTCTATCTGTGACATTCCTTTTCTGCTCTGCACAAACATGTCTTGTATTCTAGTGGTTTGAACAAGTCCCTGATTGTTGAAACCTCCTGAAGATCAATGTTATCACATGGTTTTGAGTTTCTGTATAAAAGATATGTATACTTTGCTGTCATTATTATGCACATGCATGAGCATAATATTTTTTTATTTTTCTCTTTCTGTATTTTGAAAAAAAGAATGAGAAACATCTGTAATGAATTCCATCCCATATGTTTTTTACTTCAGGTATAAACTGATCTAAAAATAATTCTGTATCTTACAGGACTCTGAAACACAAAGATTAGAGTTTATTTACAGTGTCACCTTTATACAACCATAAATATATATTTGTGTACATAATAGATATATATAATATATATGCATGCTGATTCTTCCTTTTTCTTCTTTTTAGACTCTCTAGACAGATGAAGAAACATATATTTTCTATTTAATTGCTGCAAAATTTAAACCTCTGAATTCTATTTACTGTATTCTGGATTTTCAATAACTGACCAAGGGATATTATTTCAACAAAGCTCTCCACAGACATTGATGTGGGGACATCAAATGCCAAATTGAACTGCAATTTCTCTATAGAGATGAAGGAAAACAAAAAAAAAACCAAAAAACAAAACCCAAAAAACCAAACAAAAAAAACACAACAAAAAATATCCAAAAAATCCTCATGATGCATATTAGATCTGTGTAGAGAGAGCAAAATTCAATCATTCCTCAGGCAACTGGGTTGCTTTGTTGTTTCACTGATTTACCAATCCATAATGCTGGAGAGAGCAGGGAAAATGGGATTATAATCAAATAATCTTGTTCCTTATAAATAAAAGTGTTAATTGGCATTTTAATTGTGGGACTTGTGCACTGTGGATGGCATGGTATATTTCTCAGCAGCACAGCACTTTATTTTGAAGTGCCCAATAAGTTAACATTAAATTTAGGTACTTGCTCTTCTCATTATGCTTATTAATATATAAAAAATGAACAAAATATATGGATAGCTCAGGGCAAAACATGTTCTTCCTTCTTGTAGAACAGCAAGCTTCTTACTCATTTGACATACAGACTGATAAAACCCAGGAAATGTTCTGGTCTTCAAGTGAAATATGCTGTCTTCCTTCTTTACCTGAAAGTTCTATGCTTTTCCAGGGAGGGTCTGAGTCATGTCTCAAAAATCTCCTCTCAGAATTCTGACAGTCAAAAGAAATTTGTTCAATCTACTTATCCCTTAAGTCATGCATCTAGATGCAGCATTTCACGTGAGGGCCTACACTGAAAAATTACAAAGAGAAATCCTTAGCACAAATCATCCAAAGTGTGGGTGGGGTTTTTTTCAGTTGCTTTGGTTATTTTTCAATCATTATTTTTCCCCATCTCATGAGATCTTACAATAGAAATGCAAAGAATATAGAAAAAAGGACAGAATGTGTGTTCCAAATAATGGAGGTTATGGTACTGACAGGAGGTTGAAGTATTTTACAGTAAATTATCTAATTATCTACAAGGTGAAACTTAAAGCAATTATCAAATAATAACATATCTAAATCAATTTGCCTTAGTTGGCTTTGCATAAGTAAGGGTCCTGCTTCCATTCGTGGAGATGTATCTGTCTCAGCCTGAGTGTTGGCACATATTTCAAGTAATGTAGCAGTACTCCCTTCCCAAAAACAGATTACAGTCAAGTGAATCTACAACACCGATGAATGATGAAGATAAACAAAGGTAAACCTTGTCCCACCTCGATTGCAGTGAACTTCACTGTACTGACCCCATACAAACACCTATGGGATAAGTTTGAGAAAGAGATGTAATTGGAATTCATGGGGGCTTTTAGACCATTGAATGGTTCAGTAACCCTGGCATTAATTTATAAATTGCTTTTGCTTTCAAAATACAAAATACCATGCACACAAGACTATTGAGGTAGCTTAGGGAATACAGCTGTCTTCACCTCTACTCTTTATTCAAAAAGATCTGACCTTGCTCTGTTGAGTACCTGCCGTTAACATCAGTAAAGATCTATCTGAGAAGGAGCAACAAGGATAAAACCTGTTAGATAATTGTGAGACAACAAATGTGCTAATTTTTCTCTGAAAATAAATTTCTATTGGACTGTATCAATCTTTTCATTCAATTCCTTTAGGCTGTGTAATGTAAAACCAATTTCTTATTAGAATGTTAAAAGAAAAGATACCTTGCAGTTACTTACCTTCTACAGCCAGAAATTAAAAAAGAAAAAAAACATGTATAGAAAAACACTGATTCAAATAAAGGTGGGCTTGGGAAAGGCATCAAGAAAACTGTCAGTCCATGGGAGGTTAGATGCAGCATCCCTGGAAATTTTGTTTACTTAACAAAAAGTCTATCTGTTACTGAAAAAAAACCACAAAATAATATAATTTAAGGAATAAAAGTAGAAGGGAGATATAAACTGGAAAGAACCTCTGCAGGTCATCTAGTCAGCCTAGTTTAGTCAGCTTGTTTCCCACACAGTTAAATTCAGTGTTAGAACAGGGTACTTCAATAGCTTGTCCAGTCTTGACGTCTCAAGATTTCCAGATACTTCTAGACTAGGACTTTCCTGGAGTTTTCTCTGCCTTTATGAAAAAACTAATTTTCTATATCTTTTATCACTGCATTCTCCATCCTTCTGAGCTTTGGCCTAATTTCTTTAGTTTTCCTTTGCTGCCAATGTCTTTACAGGTGTTCTTGTAGTCTCTCACACTCCAAATCTAACTTCACCCCTTTCATACCTGAATAATGTTTCTGTGTTCCTCTCACACATCTCAGATTTTATCTTCTCTGAATTTCTTCTTTACATCTCAACCCAGTCCGGAGTTCCCTGGGCAGCCTTTCTTCTGCTACTCCTGCTTAACTTTTGTGTATCAGAATGGTCCCTTTCTGAGGGCTTACAAGGATGTCCAGGAAGATCAGACACATTTCCTGTGTCCTTTTGCCCTGCAGAGAGCCTCCCATGGGATTTCAACAACTGGTTCTCTGGAAAACCTTTGACTCTTCTGAAAGTGAGACAGTAATTCTGTTTGCCCATCTCATTTCTCCCATGGTCTTAAATTCATCCACCTTCCTGTAGTTGACATGGCTGTAGCTGAAGCTGACAGTGACTACTGCTAACCAACATAAATATTTTCTCAGTCACCTCATTGTTTCTATATCAAGAAACTGTGTAATTAGCACAACCCAGATATTTACCACTTTGCTTGCACCCAAATATTTTAGCCCCTCAGTAAATGTCAAAACGGTGATGTGGTAATCATGAAACTTACTCTAGAAGTCAAAAAACAGCTTTCTCCTCTTTTTGCAGGGACTTGTCAATGTATCACTGACACTAGTCTGTCCTCTAGTTTGAAGTCACAAGCCTAGGATCGACTCACAGCCTTTACTAGGACAAGGATCCATGCATTGAGATAGTTTTCCTGAGTAAGAAATAACTTCCACTTCCCAGGTTTTCTGCCTCCTGTTTCCATCAATGGCAGAACGTCAGTTATTTGAGCTCTATTATCTTGTCTTTTTGGAAGCTGTTCCTTCCCAGCTGCCACCAGGGCACTATGCCCTTTATGTAAGCACACATCTGCACTGGAAAAAGACCTTCTTATTTAGCCAGCAGTGACAATTTCCATCCTCTGCCTAACCCCACACAGATGTGGGGTCGACTCTCTTTCTATGTAATGTTCTGGAAGTTCACCAGCTGTAAACAAATGAAAATATTCTGCATATAATTGATCTGGAAACCTAAAATAGGAAATAAATGTAATTTGAAATCTAATTTCAAGCTTTAGGCCAGTAAAGTAAGGAATCAAAAATCATCAAATCCACAAAAAGCAAAATAATTTGAGAAGGCTTCTTGAATCATAGGAATATATCAGAGGATGCTATCTCATAGGACCACATGTACACTAGCTAAGAGTTTATTTAAAAGGTGAGGTCAGTGAGTTGGATTTCATTTCTGAATTAATGACATTAATAGACCTGTTATACATGGAAGTGGAAATAAACTTCTGATTAGACGATAATACAGAGTAGTCATATATGAATACTAATTGAAATAGATAGAAATAATTATATGGTATATGATAAACATTGTAAAGTGTTGCAGAAAAATTCCCTTCCCTAAAATAAAAATATTTTGTCCTTCTTGGACATATATGGCTGAAGGAACATGGTCCTTTGGATGAAAGGAAGAAAAGACTGAGAAGAAAGACATTTTGCTTTTTCAAAATATTTAGCATGACAAGTGTACCAATCTGGCTTGATTTTCAATCTGGTTAATTTTGTTTGAAGCTAAAACACTGATGTTATGCATCAAGTCACAAATGCCTATTCACAAAGGAATTCCTAACCTAGAGGTGAGTAAGTGCAAAGACAAATACTGACCATTTTCTGATATTCAAGATTGAAGGATGATCTACATAACCATCTATATAATCAAAGATTGAGACAGTGATATAACACCTAAATTTTAATTTTAATTTCCTTTTACTTCTTTCTTCAGGGAAGAAAGAGCTTACTTGTAGGAGAGCTGTAAATGGTTTCAAAATGTTAATCACCAATTAAGTGATCATAATTATGACTTCATGCTAATATCCCCATAGGTTAAAAAAACGCTGAATGGTAGTCCTTCATTTTCTAGGTGCAGTACATTCACTTAAAAGAGTGAGGAACTTCTTTTTCCATGGCAATACTGTGGGATCATTCCTACCATTAATTGGACTGTATGCTTTGGGGCTACTGCCTTCATTTACTTTTAAATCATAATTAACTTATAAAGGAAATACACAAATTTTAGTTCTGAAATTTATCTTAGCTGTCTTAGTCATAGCAGTATACACAAACACATATAAAATTGAAATTATCTTCACTGGGATGCACAGGTTTATATATATATATATATATATATATATATATATATATGGTTAAAGCATTGTGTAATAATGCCAAGGTTGAGGGTTTGATCTCTGTATGGGCCATTCATTTAAGAGCTGGACTCGATCCTTGTAGGTCCTTTCCAACTCACAATATTCTATGATTCTCTGATTTACCCTGACAGTATAAGAACGAAAATATAGTAAATTAAACCACACAAATCATAGCAAATAATTTTTACATTCAACAGACATAATAGGAAATATTACTTATAATATGATTTATGATGAATATCTGCACTTTTCACAGTAGACTTGCATACAGTGCATCTGCAGAAATTATAAACAGTTCCTCAATTTTACTCTTAATTTTGTGGAAAAACGAATTATTTGTTGTTACTTTGTAATCAGTTATTAATTTTTCATGAATGCAATGAAAACAAATGGAGGAAGTGAAGTTACTCATCTTTAAAGAGGGCATTCCCACATTTCTCTTTATCTTCCTCCTCTAAAACATTAAATAATATCATTTCTTGCAGAAAATATTCACAAAGATTTGTTAAAAAACCCAGCAAAATTAAATGTTACATTTTTTATCTAAATTCACAGATTACAAACATTTTCTTGAAAGCTAAACCTAAATTTGTTTCTAAGAAAAAAATTTTTCTGCTTTAATAGGATAGTTTCTCTTTGAATCATTATTAAGTTCAAATTATTTCTCATGTATAGGAAAGGAAATCACATGTTCCAAAACATTTTAATTTAGTTAGTTACCATTTAAATTTTTTTTTTCAAGTAATCAACAACAAAACACAGTTATTTCGAGACGGACTTTTAAAAGTTTAAATAACAATTCACTCATGTTCACCAGTCACTTAATTGGTGACTGGAACATTCAGCCACAAGACCTTGGTCTCAAAATAATGTAAATTATTTTCTATGTCATAAAATGATTCATTTGGCAAAATATAAAGAACAATACTGACATTATTTACTAAAATAATTCTATATAAGACTAGTATAGGTAATGGGTTTTTAGAATATATTTTAGTAAGGGAAATCTGGAGTACCAAACCTCTTATTGATCAATCATAATTTAAATTTAAAAAAATACTGCTGTGCATATAACATAGAAAGTAACGTTTTCATCTGAGCTATACTTCCATAATTGAAAATTAGAACAAATTGTTAGTAGAAAAGTTCAGCAAAAGCAGCATGAGGTGTTTTTCCTAAGGAAAATAAGACTTTAATTTTATTCAATTTCCTTAGATGATTTTCATATGTGTTTGAAAATAGGTTCACCCCTCAAAGTAAAAGAACAAACAAACAGACAAGCAGGAATTTATTTCTGAAGTGCAGTAATTCTTTTTCTATCTGTTGAAGCTAAAGATAAATATTGCTCTGTTTTCTCTTTAAGAATCTCACTCCTAATTTTGTTAATTTTAATCAAGTTTTTATCACCATTGCTATTTTACTTACAGAACATGTATTACATTTTTACATTCGGTATGTGTTTTTTTTGTTTTGGTTTTATTCTATTGATGAATGGTCACAACTTCCTGTTGAGGTGGGAAGGTATTTGATCAAATCAATCAGAGCTTTATTTGATTGTGAATCTCGGTTTTTACTGTGCAAAACAGGGTGTGGAGCAGATATAAAACAATTAATTGCATGCTGGATGTCAGGATAAATATATATCTAGAAATGCAAAAGAAAATCTGTACCCCCACCCCCAAAAACTAACTAACCAACAAAAACAAAAAACCAAAAACCACTATGTAAGTGTGTAAAAATGGAAGTCAGGCTTACAAGATTTATTGAGTAATTCATTCACCTTGCTCAGCCCTGAATGGGTTTTGATGGAGTCTGATGTTCTGTAATATAAACAGAAATAAGTAAGAAAAAGATAAAAGAATGTCATTAAACATGCCATAAAACAAAATAGCAAAGTACATGGGCTTATTTAGTTTGAAGGCATGCTTGTCTTCTAATATGCTTTAACTCCTTCAAACTGAAAGGTAATATTCTCTTTTCTGTGTGAAGTAAATTGCCCGAAAAGATATAATTTCTCCTGGAGGGTAGGTTAGGCAGAAATCAGTCATCAGCGATAAAAAAAACCCCAACTACTACAGCTTTGTCATCAGGAATGACTGTTCCAAGTCTCCTTCAGCCCTATGTGCCAGTCTTTGAGGATGTTCTGACCCCAGAGTCAGATCAGTCGCCACCATCCCATCACCATGGTATTACCGTGTACTTACAGGGCTCTGTCCCAACCCTCATCCTCATTCCCATCCTGTTGCAGTGTGTTGTAAACTTCCTTCCCCAGGTGTGCCTATACCTCTCTCCCTTCCCCCTTGCTCCCATGCTGAGTGAGTCCTGTCAATCAGGCTTAACATTCCAGCAAGGCCTCATGTGGTTGGTCAAGTTCAAAGGATGCCCCTCAGGCCCGGGGGTCATTGGCCTGTCTGGGTGTCATCTTCCCCTGAGACCCTGCCCCTCTCACCTGGTTGGTGGCTCACCTGTACCTCCCCTTCCCCTGTCCCTGAATTTAAAAGGTGAATCAGACCATGTGGCTGGGATTCTGTTGGAGCAGTTGCCTACACTCAGACCTCTGTAACCATGGAATAAACCTCTGGACATTAAACCCTCCAGCAGAATCCATCTCTCTTTCACTTCACCACTGCCAGAAGCCATTCCTCCTGAGGTAAATGGGGTCCTAACAAGCCTGGACTTGCGCAGTGCCCAGCTGCAATCTCCAGCAAGCCAAGGTATCTCTGGGGTGATTACACCACAGTTGCTGCCTTTGGCCTAGCAGAGAGGGTCAGACTGGCCCAGGCACAATCTAACTGGTAATATTGGGATTCATATTCCAATACCATCCCAGCCCTGCTCCCTTGATGAGTGCTACAAGGCAGAGCTTTGCTGAAGGGAGGAAATGGTGTTGCTGGCCACATGGCGCACCATCACTGAAATGGAGAAGTGCTCCTATGGCTTTGTAAATGTCTCATCAGTAAATAAACCATTTTTTAATGCTACTATGCTATGTCATAAAGGAGGACATGACATCTCTTAGGTAGATGGAGATCTCTCAGTTGTCAAACAGTTACCAAACTTTTATTTTCTAAAGACCACAGGCTGAAGATTAAACCATCTGGAGGTTTACTTTAACTATCATCAGAAAAAACTAACAACATAACTGCCAGAAAGTTGTCACTCCTAATTATTCTATTTCATGAAGAGTCAGAAACCAGTGCAAAATGTTCATAAATATCTTCTAAAGATACTTGTTCTGATTAATTAACAGTACATGCAAATAAAGATGTAAAAAATATATTGTCCTTCCTTCACTCCTAGATTTTCAGATAACTATTATTTATTGCCCGGGGATCTCACTTGACTAAGACATATGGATAATCTTACACGTGCATGCAGCCAAACAGGGTTCTTTCCCATATCTTCTATTGAAAGGAAAATAAATTTCTATCTAGTCTATTCTTCTTCTGTCATGTAATTTGAGGAACATAGCCTGTAATTTCAAAATCTTTTCATGAATATGAAGGAATACCATAAATAGGGCATGGTATATAATATCTCATATAACCTATAAATAAGTTAGATATAAAAGAAGGGTAAATAAGGAATATGTAATGTAAATGGATATGATTTGGTTTTTAGCTCAGGTTTGCAGGATGCTGGATGTAAAATGAATTGAAAGTCTAAACTGGAGTGAATAAGCATGACTGCACTATTATTGGTGTTAAGTTGCAAGGCAGCCATAATGAATGCCTTGAATTTCCACTCTCAGTTCTGTTATTTGTCTGACCATCAAAGATTAAATTTAAGATAATTTTTTCCACTTCAGTTATCTTTCTGTAGAGATTGTTTCAGGTCATAAATAAGAGTATCATGTTATACCTGCTAGCACTGCCACTTGGTAGTGATAAGTATAACTTATCTCTTGACAAGATTATAGAATAATTTCCTAAGGGAAGGATTGGAAGACCAAGTTCTTGAGGTATTTAAAACTAAAATCTTCTGGGCTAAATTCTGAAAAATACCGTGATTGCTAAGTGTAAGTGTTATTTGACAAGAAAATCAGATACCTGCCCAGAAATTTATCAAATTACTGATATAATTGTAGTAACTCTTTTTTAATTATAAATCTGTTTTGGTTTTGTGTATAGGGCAAAATGTCCCAGAAGTATTATCTAAGTATGCTCTTCTATATTTATATTCTTCATTTTTGAAGAAATATTTTTTTAAAAGTTAGTGAAAAAAATTTACATGTTCTCTGCATAACTGTTATATATTTTCTCAAATTAAATGGGATATATGAAATTCCTATGCTGTTGTCTTTAAAACATTTATTGTATAGCCAGATCTATCATGGAAAAGCATTAACTCCAGCTTTCAACCACCAAAAATGTGAAGAAAAGCAAATTAATGCTTGTCAAACAAGAGTAACAATTTTAAAAGGGTAATTTGTTCCACAGTAACTATTCGGATAGGTACTCTTGTTCTTCTATGAATATGAGAACTGTGTCCACCTCTGTCATTGATTATTTTAAAAAATCTGATTTATAGAATATTGTTAATGTCAACAGTTGAATAATGCCTTTTCTAAATTAAATTTTATTACAGGGACTATTTTACCAAGGTAGGAGACTCCTTTGCTATTTAGGTCTTCTGTAGTAGCTTAATATTTAGTATTCATTTTGTATGAATGAGATGAGATACAGAAAGTAGCATATATAACATAACACAACAAAGACACCTGCTATCTTGCCTGACATTCTTGGAATTCTTAAGTGGAACCTTATGTCCAAGAAAAAAGCATTACTCAGCCTCTTTGTTGTTTTTTTGGTTTTTTTTTTTTTATTACCAGAGGGAATACTTTTATTGTCTTTTAACAGCTTCTAACAGTAGATAGCAGTCGGTATTTTCATAATATTTGGTTGATGTCTTTTAGGTGAGAGATATAAAAGCAGATATATTCCCTTTCAAAATGACTTCTGAGAGAAAGAATTCTTAAACAACTACTTTTTCTTCATAATTTTTCTAAAATTTATTTATTTTGCAGAATCATTTACTTTGGAATGGTTCCTATTTTTCAGAGGAAAAAGAACCCCAATCTTTTTTAAGGGGAAATATAAAGGAGTTTATGAAAACACTGCCTTCAATGTGTTCACTGAGTGATTACATACATTTAACCTTCATCATATTCTGTAGAAATTTTCATATCTTGTGTTTTAGCATATTCATACCAATAGACATTTTTTCCCACTACATGGTACAATCTGTCTGTAAGAGCTAATAACAGGTGTAACATATATGCTTGTTATTGTTATGATTTACTTATTTTCATTCATTTATTCTATGGGAAATATGCAATTTTCTTTGTTTCAGTGATTTGAGGTTGTATTTTTTTAACCACAAGCAACCCATAACTTGGAAGTTGAATAATGTCAAACAAAGTCCCATGACTGGAATTTGTTTTATTTTTCATTTGAAGATGTAGATCTTTTCTTGAAGCAAGACTCTGCCTTTTTAAAAAAGTGCTGAAGTTTTTTAACTATCTTAAAATCCAGGAGAGGGGTTTTTTTGGTCTTGTTTATGATTTGGCTTTGCGTTTTGCCTTTGAGAAAAACATTGTTGTTTTGAAAGACAATATGTTTTATAGATGGCAAACACTGTTAGTCTCTGAAAGTTCTCAGTTTCCAAATATTAATATTTGCATCGTAAAGTGCTATATTGTATTGAACTAGTTGTTGTCCTCAGATAGAAAGTCAGAACTTTAGCAGTTGTTTCTTACTTCAATATTACATTATTTTTGTGGCTTAATGATGTTAAAATCTCCTAACTTCACCTTAAAAGGAAGTCATGAAGAGTAGAAATATAATTTACATCAGGCAAACATAAGAATTTCATGTTTTTAAAAGATACAATTAAGTATTTCAGGTAGCATAGCTTGAAAGAAAAATGTGCATAAAGGTGTTTCCTGCTTCCATCCAGGTCTGGGATAATTTTTGCAGTAACTGGAATAAGGTATGGGTAGGACACAGAGATTATTCTATACCACCTCATGTCATGAGGGAAGGGATTCTCTCTCTTCCAGGGAGAAAGGATTCTTTCCAATTGATCAAGAGTGATGGAAATGGTGGTTGACAAATGCTGGTCCCGAGGTGGAAACAGCGATGGGTGGCACTGGTCCCAGATGGAGGGAATATTCAGGCGGGGAAGAGGAGGGAAAGGGGAGAGCAAATGACAGGCAGTTTGGAGAGCTTTAGCGGAAACGCTAAATTGGGGATTAACATTTCTAAACAACAACAAGAAATAAAAGAAAAACATTAAATGAAAACAAACTGAAAGTGGTCCAGTCCATAGAAAGGTTTCTTTTAAAAATATATTTTTCTTTACTTATTCATATTTTTTCCCTTTAGTTAATTAATGCAGCAATAAAAATTGACTAAGACTGACTCTAATTGTGACTGTCTCTCAATCATCAAAGAACCAAAAATTTTAAGTAAATGTATGACCTCAAGGAATACAAAGTGAGACCCTAGGGCAGTTTTACTAGTAGCTTTCTTGCAAAACTGTCATTGATTGATTGTCTTTCTGTATGTCTCTTGGCAAAAATCAATGCTTTTCTTTAAGTAATGCAGTCTTTGGAGAAAGAGAATACATGTTTTGAATATTGTAAGGCTCCACCTAGCTGATGTGCATCACCACAAATGAAAATTTATTGTTAAATTCCTGATGTATAGGACAAAGATTTGTGATTATGAAAGTAAATGCTGTTTTAAATTACTGTTGTTATTAAATTTACATTGAGTATTGTATGTATACACGCTTTTCTATAGACATTTCTCAGTAGTTTGAAAATAATTGGGACATAATTTGTCCATGAAACTACTTTACTCTCTTGTGAAGCCCTGAAATATTTCCTGTTCTGAAGACCATCGACCTCCCTGGCTTGAACTTTACCACTGGCTGATTCAGTTAGCCGTTTTATGGCTATAGAGTGTTTTCTTGGAGTTTTTGCATGGTATAAATTTTAATAGAATTATATTCTTATTTAACATTAAAAAAATTCAAAGGGCTATTGATATATATGCCAAAATATGGTAGAGTAATATGTATGTCAGATTTTCAGAAAAAAAACAGCAGCTTGAGAATATAGATTGATAGAGCAGCATGAACACTCACTGCATGTGATTAAACTAAGAGTGATGGAATTTAGGCAAATAATTTTCAACCTGCTCTTAGTTACTAAAACACATTACGTATTTTTTTTTAGCACTGAAAAAATATTTATCAGAGGATTACATACATATCAGAGAGTAAATTAAAACTAAAGTGGGATATTTCAAATATGTTTGTGTATTAGGGGTAGAAGATTTGAATGACGCAATTATGGCTAAGTACTGTTAAAGAAACAAAAAAAATAACAAGGCTATAACTAGCCTTGCAATGTCATAATATGTGCAATTTGTTGACATCAGATCTTACTTTTGGGGCTTTATTTTCTGTCCTATTATCTTATTTCGGGCAGTATGATGTATTAAACTGCAATAATGGCATTATTTTCCCCACAAATATCGTCATAATTTGAAGACAGCTAATTGTGATTTTTAACTAAAACTAAAAAATTTGTTTTCTCTTCCAGAAAAGGACTCCCGTTGGTATATTTTAAGTAATACTCTTTCCTTATATGAGGATCCAATTAGAATTTCTTGTTAGACTAATTAATATATTAAGAATGTAATCAAAAGATGAGTGATCACTACAGAAATGCAAACCACCAAAATACAAGCAGTCAGTTCTACCATGAATTATTATTAAAACAAATAAGTCCACAAGCAAAGCTGATGTTTTCCTTTATGTTAAATTTTGATTCTTCCTACTTATTTTTACACTGATTCTATGGTGTTCTATCTCCTTTGCTGGGAAAGCTAAGCAGCTTTCTCAATGTTCCATTTTTTTCATGGCTATTTACATTTCAACTTGATATTTGTTAGTAGAACATGCTGTTCTTCCTCTGATTGATTCACAGAAATTGTGATTTTAATAGCCTTGCTTTTGAGTTTATTTTTTAATAGGTATACCTGGTTTTTTTAAACTGAAATATTTAGCTAAGCAATTTACTTCATTTTAGGTTATTTATATTCTTCTAAGGTTTAGATTCCTAAAGTATCATAGAATTACTCAGATTTTTTCCAGAAATCACCATTACAACTCAAGTTTCCTCTAACAGAAGACATACATTATCTTGCAAAAAACATGTGCTTCACTTACCTGCAATGTAAGTTCAGTCCTTTGTTGGATAATGACAAAAATTGTCATTTATCAAGTCTCATGGTTTAATATGCCTTTTATAGCAGTCAGAAAGCTTTTGACTTGAATGACTGTGACAAATCCACAAAATAATTAATTTTATTATTAAATAAAAAATCCCTGAGTGGAGATTAAATTGCATTAACTGGCATTTACATGCATAATGTTCAAATGGAATTATATTGGAAAAAATACGGCTTTTCAAATTAGGACTTTTTGTGTTTAAAACATTTAGGAACATTCAAAAGAGAGTAGCCAACAGTTATTACTCTCTATAGGACTGTGTATAAATGTAGCCAAACAAACTATAGAGATATAAAAAGTTTCTGTAATCAAGGTAGTCACTTGGTGTAAAAGTGGCCTTAATATATTGTCCCCGGAAGATGCATTAAGAGCTGTGAGGTTTATGAAGGCAGTCAAGATTTAACTCTTTCAATTAAATAGTAAGAGGGAAACCACCGAAAATTGTGTCTGGAACAAAATTTATTCTGATACTGACTTAAAATCAAAAAAGAAAGTCATATGCTTTCATTTTTTGTGGAAGTAATTTTAGAGCATAAGACTGAGCCTCACTTATTCAGTAAGGAAACATTAAAATATATTTAGAGACTAAAGGGAGTTTTCATTACTGAAATCTCATGAACAGGTTCAGTTTCATGGTACCTCACTAATAAATACTGATAGTCGTCAGAATGGATTAAAAATTATTCTATTCAATTGTATAGACAAGTGAGAAAACATTCCACTTCTTCTTGCTTTAACTTTAATCTGGTTAATCTCTTCCATCTTTACACATTGGAATTCCCTTGCCTTTTAGGGATGGACTTAGATGTATCTGTCCAGCTGCCCTCATACAGACCTCTAAAACTCCCTGAAATACTGTAGTGAGGCACCCTTGCAAGGATGGATACTCTGACACAGGACATGCACCAAATTCAGGTCTTTTTGATGAGGCAATGGGACATGAAGTGGAGTACAAAACGGTAAGGAAAAATGAGCTTGCACAAGGGCAGTGTGGCTGAGTTCATTCTATCCAGGACAGTGCTGTTGATTTACCTGCAGCCAGCTGGATTTTCATATTGCCCATCTTGTACCAACTGAAAGTTAAAGTCAGACTCAAAGATAAAAATACCTATATTTTAAGTGTCTACATGTAGACATTGAATAAATGGAAATCTGTTTATCTCACCTTGTACCTGCTACTTGGGTATGATTAGCTGAATGGGAACCAGTGACACAGCATCTAGATGGATGCCCCTCACTAGTGGTATCCTCCAATGTTCAATATTGAGCCCAGTTTTGTTTAATTTATTCATCAGTGACTTGGATGAGAGGGCAGATGCCTCCCCCCCAGCAAGTTCAGTGACAAGAGGAACCTGGGAGGGGTGGCAAATACCCCAGGGTGCTGTGCAGCCCTTCAGAAGGACCTCAGCAGGGTGCAGAGATGGGCAGGGGAGAACTGCCTGGAATTCAGCAAAGGCAGGGTCCTGCACCTGGGGAAGAGCAGCCCTCTGTGCCAGGACAGGCTGGGGGCTGACCTGCTGGAAAGCAGCTCTGGGCAGCAGGACCTGAGGGTACTGGTGGACAACAAGCTGTCCGTGAGCCAGCAGTGTGTCCTTGTGGCCAGGTGGGCTGATGGCGTCCTGGGGTGCATCAGGAAGAGCAGTGCCAGCAGCTCGAGGGAGGTGATCCTGTTCCTCTGCTCAGCCCTGCTGAGGCCACATTGGGAATGCTCTCTCCAGTTCTGACCTCTCTGGGACAAGGCAGAAATGGAGCTCCTGGAGCTGGTCCAGTGGAAGGGAAAAAAGATGGTTGAGGAATGGGAGCATCTCTGTTATGAGGAGAGGCTGGGAGAACTGGGCCTGTTCAGTCTCAAGAGGAGACAACTGAGAGAGGATCTGATCAATTATGTAATATCTGCAGTGAGGGTGTCACAAGCTAAGAGCCAGGCTCTGCTCAGTAATGCCAAGCAATAGGACAAGAGGCAATAGCCAGAAACTGATGCACAGGAAGCTCCACATGGATATGAGGCAGAACTTCTTTACTGAGCATGTGAACATGCAATGGAACAGATTGTAAAAGAAATCTCTTCACAAGGCTCACTGCCATATGTCTGTAGGCATAAAGAGGAATGCATTGACAGGATTATCTTTTTCCCTTTTCAAAACTGTTCTTCAAGACAGATAAGTTGAAAGATTCAGATTCTGGACATGCTCTGATATGTCTATTGCATTCTGTGGGGCAGCAAAACAAAGTCCAATATCTCAAATTATGTGAGAAGTATTCTCACATAGAATTTTTTGAACTGAACATTTTATTTCTTGAGAAATTATAATACATGTTAGTTTGACATGTATTGTGTAATAGTTAAAACATTTCAGATAGAATGAAGGAAAACGCTTTGAGATTGTTGGAATATGACAAGAAAAGACATGAAGAATTGTCCTCAGGTATTATAAGCAATCACAGCCTTTTCAGAAATGGATCATATTTTGCTCAGAACTATTCATCTGTGCTCATACTCCGTCATGTAGGATGACAGTTCCACAATATTAGTACTTTGACAGCTGGAAAATATCCATTCTTTTCTCAACTACGCTCATGATCCCAGCATACCTAACAAGTGTTCAGTTTAACTCTTCCTTTATTTCTTCGTAATATGAGTTTGACACAATATATTTTGCTGTTCCATCCTAGCATTCTTTTCCATATTGAAATCTCAGTGACATAGTAGTAATCAACATAGTTGGGGTTTCCTACTTCCTCTTTGACTATTACCGGTATTTTTTCTGGTTTATAACAAAATACGTTTTTATTAATCTTTACAAATTGTACTTTTACACATTGTACATATTGACCTTGTGATTATTTTTACACAGTTTATTCATTCTATTACTACCATTCTTAGTGTCATGATTCTTTTGGTGACATTTAGATCTTCCAAAGTAACAGTAACTACTAGTTTTGTATCATATCCACCAGATTCATCAGTGGTTAATTAACAAATGCATCTTTGAGGAATATGATTTTTCTTTTTCTCCCTCCTCCTCTCAGTAGAATTTTCAGTTGTTGTTCCATGTATTAGCTCTGAGATAACAGTAGCTTCCTATTCTTGCCCCTCCTCTCTTCTTCCTATGTGATGATAATTTTGACCTAGACAAATTCTAATAATTTCATTGATGCAGAAATCAGTAAATCCTATTGTTATTGAAAGTTAATGTTTCTGACTTGCATCAGAAATTGAAGAGTAATAGGTTTCACTTTGTTTTCAAGGAACAGTTAAAAACCCCAAGTTATAGAACAATCTAATTTAATAAGAAATATTCTTGTTCTCTTTTTCTAGTTGGGGTACAGTTCTGTCCAACATATGTGAAGCCATAGGGTAAAAATATCCAAGATTTTTCATAAATATATTGTGAATCTGAGGACCCAAACCAGCCTTTTTAATAAGAGAGCAGGTTTGTGAAAGGGAAATAAGGATAAGCAAACTTGGAAAGATTTTAATAAGTTTAATTATAAATAATTACTAAAAACTTTAAAACTCTCTAGAAGCTAGAAAAAGAAATGGTTAGAGAGTTATTTTAAGTACATAGTTCTTGAAAATCTATTTAGCTCACTCTCTAATAGCTGTTTGAATATGATTAGCTGAAGTGTTCTATCTCCATCAGATAGGATTAATTTACCCATAATTAGCTATCTTGTATTGTTTCCCAGATCTAGTACTGTTTTTCACTCAAACTTACAAAGTGTTTGAAATACAGAAAAAAATAGTTAGGCAGTATTTTAAATATATAGTTCTTAAATTTCTGCACATTTTTCATTTTATTTAATGGTCACGAGTGAAATGGGTAAGTATAATATTAATCAAACCTATACATGGCAGTTTGCCAGCACAATCAGAGTAGACATATCTGTCTAAAATGGAGGTGTTAATTGTCGTGGTTCATATCAATAATAATGATTTTATAAGTATTCCCAAGAAAACAGATGTGAGAAGATTTCAAATCAATGTTGATATCTGCCCACAAAAAAAAGTAATGAAAAAATTTCTTTAAAGTTTCTTTGCATCCAAAGATACCTTGGCAGCAAGGTGTGAAACACCATTTGTTCTTTAACATCCTTTTTTAAGCCCCTACATCTAAAAAAAAACGTTCACATACTTTACTTTTCAAGCATAGTTTTTTCGTTTGTTTATATCTTAACTGAAGACTTTCAAAGACCTCCCCATAAAAACAGCAGTTGAGGAGCTAAAGGGAGACTGCCACCCCACACCGATCATCAGTGAAATAACTTTTATCTTAGTAATCAGATGTCAGTTTGCCATTTATAGATATTCCCAAGCAAATGCTTCATTGTTGTGCTAAATTTTACAACTCACAGCATGGTCTAAGCTGCTCTATGGAGGACTGTAAAGACACATTTCAGAGAGAAAGAGGAGAAGTATTTGCGACCACATCAAAACCATCAAAACCAACCTTTCTTTGGGAAAGTGTTTGAAATTTTTGATGCTAAAATATCATGTGTGTTGTTCTGGATAGGAGCATCAGAGATGCTGCAGAAAGCTATTCCTCTTGAAGATGTCAGGTGCAACATAGATACTGTGAATATCTGGAAAACAAATCTGCAGTACTATGAAACATAAGCAGCATTCATCAATTCATTTTTCAGTGCCAACTTTTATATATCTCATAAATTATTATACTATTTTTCATTGTTCCTTCACAGACGATAATGGAATAATAAATTCTGCCACTGATGCTAAATACTTACGCAGTGGAATCTGCCAAAATCCTGAATTAGCTGAGTTAACATCTGTTATACTTCAAGTGTAAGATAAATCACTTAAAATATAAATAAATATAACTCTGAATATGCTTCGAATTATTTTATATTGTATATGCTCCCTTAGTCAGACAAATGTTTCTACTTAAAATTGAACCATAGCCACACAATAGTACTCACAGACTTGTTTAAGATGCTCAATGATAAATAAGATGCTAAAGCTTCATTCACTGCCATTTTTCTCCTGCTTGAGCTCTGTTCACTGCTCGCTTTTAAAACTCATTGAGAGCAGGTGATAGTCATGCATTCTCTGTCAAAAAATAAAGCTGCATGTCTTGCAATACAAGACAATTTTGTTTGCAATGCATATATTGTGTCCTTTACTGAACTATGTCAATCTTTATAGATTAAATAAATATGTGAGAAGCTGATTTATTTCTCTGCAGTTATGTCACAATGAACTAGTAATTTCATTTGGATTACAACTTTGCAATCAATAGTGTTTCCTTTATATCAGTAATAAGGTGCAGCGCAATCAGTTAAATACAATTTTTATGCAATATCCTTAGCTGTGTCCTGTATACAGGAAACAGTCTTCTGAAGTGATGGTTTTGTGTTCTAAGTACAATCACACATAATTCTAACTGCAAATTTTTCTAGGGACTGTGCATATGTTATTTCCTATGTGTACATTTTACACAGTCATTGATACGATCTTGATTTACTCAACTAACCATCAGCTACAGAAGTTGCAGGCAGAATGATCACGTGAAGGCATTGGTGCCTCTTGTGAGAGCCATGGGTGGCTCCCCCACAGCTGCTGAGAGGTGCCTGACCTCTGTGAAGATGTGGCAACCAGAGACAAGACACCTTATTCCTCCCCAGCACCACCTGCCACGTTTTGAATAGCGTTTTGAATTCCTTTCATCAGGCATTCAGGAAACAGAATTCAGGTTTTGGCTGTGCCTGATGGACAAACAAAAATGGCAACACTGTTTACAACTCCTGACTTCTACCAGAGCACTGTACTCACAGAAACTGTAAAATGCGTTCTGATATCTATCATGTTTATCTTGAATATCCCTGATATAACAATAATTAAAGTTTTGTCCCTGAGAATTTGGGAAAATAGAATGACTAACAGAGATTAAGATTTCTCTGCATAGGCATATAAATTAAACTGGAACATGACATATGTGACTATGAAAGCATTCAGAATTCATAGAAAAGAGTAACTGCAAGATGGAAATATATATATATAATATACAGTAAAATAATCAAAGGCAAATATTCAGCTGGGGCACATCAGAGTCTCTAAAGTATAGTCAGATATATTGACTATAGAATCAATATACTGATTCTATAATCAGGATAGAAGAAGGAAAAGAAAATCAGCAGAAAGCACAAAGGAAGCAGCATAAAACAGATCAGTCCATCTTTCTTAAATTTATTAATGAAGAAGAAACAGTGCTGCAGGATTACAACAGTCATTGATGTAAAGCTGACAATAAATTGAATATAACAAGGAACATGGAAAAAAATTGCTGTCAAAAAAGATGTGTTTCCTAATTTTCTTTCAGGGATACAGAGTTTTTTTCCAAAAGTTGAAAATAATATTTGGCAATTTACTCTACAATTGTGACTCATACCATTAAAGGGCATTTCATAAAGGTATAAAGGTTATATATACTGACAGATTTGCATTGCCTGTTGCCACATTTTACCACAATATGCTAAATAAAAGTGGGAAGTAACCATGTGTGTAATGTGACAGAAGGTTAAAGGTTTTGCATGAAATTCAGAAGTCTGAAAAATTTTCCAAATCCTGTGCACCATCAGTGTACATTTCTATTAGGAAATGAAGATAACAAAATCAAGTATCCAGATTTAAATCAATAGTAGTAAATCAGCTGTAGACGTAACCTCAGTTAAATATTTCACATTAGAAAAACCAACCCTGTTCCCAGAACATTGTTAGAATTAATCAAAATTGTCTTACTGAAACTTTACTGAAAGGAAGGTTTGCATAGAACAGGAAGCATGGAAAATGTCAAGCCAAACAAATGTTTTTTGAACACTAGACACATATCTTTGTGATTATAATATAATATTATTAAAGTCTTCTTGCTTTGCATAATCTTCTGCAAAGGCCTCCTAAGAGGTTTGATTGAGCACACTAAATAGAAAACTACTGAAAGAAATAAAATGTTGTATGTATTATTTTATTTTATTTTATTTTATTTTATTTTATTTTATTTTATTTTATTTTATTTTATTTTATTTTATATTTTCTATTTTATTTACATACATGATCTGAACTATTTAAAGATAACATCATTGTCATCAGAGATAAACTATACAGGAATGATACTGACAAATGTGGAGTATCTGTTACCAAAACTGAAAAATAAGAAATTAAGAGGGGCATTTAGGTTTATTTTAGTGGAGTATTCTTGATTAGTCATAATTATTTTTTTTAGCATGAATATTATGTTCTAATTAAAAATTTCTTTTTCTTTCCTTTCCCTGTAAGAAGTAACTTACGTAGTACTCATCATTGGCCACTGAATGAAAAGATGTTTACCTTTGCTGGTAAAAGTCTTATTATTTCTTCTCTCCTGCTCCTTCTTTAGCTTTTCTGAGAAACTAATTTTATAGAAAATCTGTCAAAAGTCTGCTGCCTTAGAAAACATTCATTATTCTTTACCTTATAGCGTTTGTTTGCTTGTTGGCTACTGGGTTGTGTGTTTTTTTTTGAGCTCTAGCTATAAAACGCTCCTACAAAAACTTGTCTCACAAAATCCTTAAGAATTTTTTATTTGACAAAAGAGTCTATACATTTGGCTTCTACTAATGTTCTTCCCAGTATAATTCAAGTTTGTATCATTAAAACCTTCGTCTTAGGTTTAGAATTTAAATCTAATAATTCCTGAAAAAGTTACAAGAAATTTTTTTTTTCTTCTGGGATAATGCAATAACTTTCTTAGTGAAAAAATGTCACAAGAAGCTTTAGTAATTTTTTTTTTGCATAGTTCAACTGATTATATGATCTTTTCTCAATTTTATACTTTAAGGGGCATCTACATATGCAATTGGAAGGACTTGGACTGACTTTTTGCCTGCCCTCTCTTGATCAACATTAATTTCTTTCAACAGTTATGTTTAGGAGGTCATAATGACATATGTGGTTATGTAATAGAAAATGTGAAATCCAGATATGTGGCAAATATGTTAAATATCCTATTTTCTGTGCAATGTACGCATAGGAAATAACATATATCCCTAGAAAAATTTGCAGTTAGAATTATGTGTGTTTGTACTTAAAACACAAAACCATCGCTTCAGAAGCCTGTTTCCAGCTACGTATAAAATTGTATCAATATGTAATTATTCAGAATGTGATTTTCCATGCATGATATCTCCTCAGGTTCAATTTATTAAAGTGCAGGGAAAAGTGGTTGAACTACTTCCAAGAACAAAATAAGCAAACAAATTAGGTACAAGCTGAACGCATCAAATGAATCTAGCTCTAGGATGTCTTGGAACAGGAGTAGGAAATTTTGCAGAGGGATCAGATACCTAACAAATATTGATAATTTACTCTGCTGGTGACTTCTCCCTTCCGTTATTAAACCTCTTCCTTCAAGTATCTTTATATACTGATGAGATTCCCCACGAATCCTTCTCCAGGTTAAACAGTCTCATCTGCTTCAGTGTTTCTGAATCACAGGAGTGATGCTCCAGTCCTTTTATCACTTTAGTGACTCTTTATTGGAGTTTCACCTGCAACTGCATCTCTCTCTTGTTATGAAAAGCCCAGAACTGTAACTTTTGCCATTTCTCACAGGGTCATCTGTCACATCCAGCAGTTTCTCCGGTCATGTCCAACATTTTCGCATGTCAAAGTAAACTCTGGCAAGGCATATAATCTTCTAATGTAGTCCTACCACATCTGGTGCCCTTTCAGCACTGTAATGTATCTGAAGCACCTTTATGAGCCTGACAATTAATCTTCTAGATGACTAAGTCTCAATTGATCTATAGATTTCCTCAATCAGCTGATCTGCTGTCCAGATTCCATGAACAATTTAACTTGGTGATTTGATTCACTTGCCTATTCAGAGGCATATACTGTCCTGTGGGAACACCTGGTATATGCACAGCATTTGTGTTATCTGACAAATTCCACAGAGAAGTAAGGTGAGACAGAATATCTAAGCCATTCTTGAATGGCACCCATATGCCAGGAAAAAAAGCAAGTTAAAAACAGATTAATGGCTTAATTTCTATTTTATTCACATTTATAGCTGAACTTGAACTTACACTCTTCCCAAGTTTCATGCAGTTGTCTTATTTGTACCTAAATTATAGCTTAATCTTGACCCAAATTCTGCCTGAGGAATAGGATTGAGACTCCAAAATAGAGGGACGTATCACCATTTTGAATGCAAGATGTTCTGTCTAGTCTCTACTTCTTGCCTCAGAAGGATTCTCATTTACTTTAGATCTTGTAATACATTTGTAGAAATGTCTGGTTGGAGGTAACAAAGTAATTAAATAGTATTTTTTGACTTGAGAGTTCCTTTGATAGCTTAAAACATGCCAATTTCCTACTCTTGATAGAGTACTTTGCATCAGTGTCATGTCCTTTGCTTCTCTTCTACAAAAAATAATTACTTGTATTAGTGCTAATAATGTAATAATTTTTCACCAGCCTTAAAATTTGCCTTTAAAACACATACGAGTGTTTTTCCTAAATGAGCAATTTCAAATGCTCTTTTTTCCCTCCATTTTTTAAAATATACTAGTCCCTACTTAATCATGATGGGTTTTTTTTAATCTATGGGTTACACAGAAAATAATGCAATTAATTTTATTTTATTAATTATTTCAGTGTAAGTTGAATTATCTAAACCGATATATTTTCTCATTTGACGTACACCGCTGTGAGAGCTTCATTTTTGTGTGTATACAATGAAAGCAAAGGATTACTGTGCCACAACTTAAATGCAGCTCACAGAACTCTTGAAGGCTTAGGTGCATAAACCAATAGTCTCAAGTACTAGTTTAGCAACTAGAGCTTTTTGAGAGAATTCCCTTGAGTATATCCCACAACCTCCAGGAACTGGTGTAGAAAGCAGAACTGCAGGAGTTCTGTGCCATGACATGTCTTTTAACCCAAATCTCAGATGAGATGGTCATAATTAAGCAAATTCCAATCATAAATCTGGGTAGCTACAAATTTTCTTGTTTTTTGGATTGTTTTATACAACACCAAAAGCATTACAGCCATCTTAGATTTGACTTAATGATACAAGTTTGCATTAAAATTATATTTATATAAGTTTGATCAGTGCTTTAGTCTCTGAAATGGCTGTACACCTGACAGTTCTGAAACAGAAGCTGAGTGCTAATATGCCACTGAGATTTAACTAATATATCTCAACTGTCATTGGTCTGTGCTTACTGACTATCAAATTTAGAGATTTTAACTGGCTAATGCACAGCTTGAATAGTAAGTTTACATAATCCTGAAATCTATCACCTAATGTCTTTATAGTTAAAAGGACACATATCATATAATTAATTTCATCCAGATGTCATAACTTCAAAGACAAATGAAATGTGTCTTGAAGGAATCTCTCTCCATTGACAAGCTCAGGTTACTGCTACTCTCCTTTGAATAATCAGCAGACCCAAGCTTCAATTCATTTTTATGCAAAAACATCTCTGCCTTTTAAGGTAGTCCAAGTTATTCAAGCAGTTGGATTGTGCTGGCACGTGTGCTCCTGCTTCTGCATTGCTTTTTATCAGCAGTTAGAAGACAAGGCTGTGAAATTTTGAAACAATTAAAACAGATGCTCTTAAATTTAGTTAACTAAACTGTTCCACTTGAATGAGAAACAACTTCCATTAGGACAAGTGCAGCTATATAAATGTAGATATGCATGTGTAAGGTACAGATCTATTTGGCTGCCAGTGTTTGTTTAGGTGACTGGTGGCATGTGAAATGCCCTACAGTGCAAGCTGATTTTCAGATGCCACTTAGAAGTGACTTGCACTTCCCATTTGTCTCAGACCATAGATGGTTTATCCTGAAGATATGCTGAGACTCTGCAGCATCTCAGATGATGTGAAGAGCCTTGTTGCTCAAGGACACATTGCTGTCCACCTGCCCTGTGATGACTTTACCTCATGGAGAACCCCTAGGTTCCCTGAGGAAAATCCTCCCACAGGTTCCACATGTATCTCACCACAACCTGGGAGTTTCAGTGGCCTTGGTGACTGTTTGACAGCAGTTAAAAGATGTGGACAATATTTAGCTTGTATGATGATCTTAAGAAGAAAACAAACAGCAAATTGGCATAAAATATTGTAGAAAAACAATAGAAAATGCATTTTCTGATACCATATACAAATAATAAAGAAAGCTCATGTGTGTGTTTAGGCAGGACAATAGAGCAGAATGAGTTATTGTCGGGATCATTAGCATGTCAGAGTGACCCCGAGAAAAGTTTGAAAGTCTCTTTTCCCAGCCCGCCGCTTAAAGACGGAGTCAGGGCTCTTCATTCCTTGGTCTCAAGGTTGTTTATTTTATCTTATCTATAAGCTATTTTCTCTTGCCCTGATGAGGTCAGCTCAGCAAGACAGTCTGAGGCACTCTGCCTGCCCTCAGGGCTGTGGTATGCCTTTATACTAAAAACTACTTGTACAATGTTTACAATTACTTTGCAGTACCTATCACCTATGTTAGACAGTGAGCTTCTACTCTAGACCAATCTGTAAGTGCCAACATCACAGCAGAAGATGGAGGCCAAGAAGAAGAAGGAGAAAGGCTGGACACGCCCAGATCCCTCCATCTTGCCTCCTGAACCTCTATACCAAAAACCCTAAAATCTACTTTTTCACCCTGTGGTAACTTCACTAATATTCTACTTAAACTGTCGTGGCTTGCTGATCTTCATACAAGGTTGGTAATTTGCTCCACGGGTCATAATCAAAACCACAGGGGCATCCTGGGCTCTGTGCCAGGGTCTGTGAGCCCCCTGGCAGGGGTCTTGGCTGCTCAGGACAGCCAGAGGGATGTCCTGGGTTCTGACAAGTTATGTTACATTATTTCTTCAGACTGGGTGCTTTTTAACCAGAAGGTTATGAAATTTTGAACACCCTAGTGCTACAGAATTTAAATTTTCATTGTTTTGAGCATTTGACTGTCTTAAAAACCTATTTTAAGAATTGAAAGAAATGCCAGCAAACCAAACTGAACTGCTTCAGTGATTTAAGAAAAAGTTAAAAAAAATTTTGTCATATTTATCCAGATAAAAAAAATTACCAAAGCAGCACTATTTATAAGGGTAGTTCATCTTGTTCATAAGTTATAAACAAGAAATGAATAGAGTTGTTAAAGTTGGTATACGTAAGAATAATTCAATATAATAAAACAAAATGAGAAATTAAAATTAAGACTAAATGAGGAAATATTTGCTAACACTCAGATCTATTAGACGTATTCCCAAGGGAAATTAAAGAAAAATGAATGTTGGAGTGGTTTAAAACCCAGCTGGACAAGGCAAGTAAACCAGGTGTATCAGAATATATTCAAATACAAGCAGTTTTGTGAGAAAAAATATTTAAGAGGCACTAATGTAGTGGACATATCCTTCACATCAATATCCAGGAAAGCACTGATTCTGGCACTCCATAATCAATCACTTTGTTATTTCAATTAATCAATTTTTTATTACTTCAATTTATAAATTCCATATTTGAAAGTAAATCATGAGGGAATTTTGATGTAAAGGCTTAATTGCAAATACCTGTCTACCTCATAAAGGTAATAAATCTAATTTAACATAACACAAATCTAAACTGGGCAATATCTTTAATAATATCAAATGTCAGCATTTCTATAATGCAATTAAATTTTAAGTTCTGCTTGTAACAGGAGAAGCAAATAACAAAATTTTATTCTTTCTTCAAACAAAAAAGAAATTAATTTCATCTTTGGGAAAAAAGCAAAAACAAAAAAAAAAAACAACAAAAAACCCCACTTCTCACCAAATGACAGATTAAATACATAATTTATTTATTAAAAAATACTCTGTCTATGCAAAACACATGAATTTAGGTTTTGGTTTTTTTTTTCATTTCCTTGATAAATAGATGCTAGAGAAAAGGCTGTTGGTTCCTTAAGTTCCTCTGTTAATTAGAGAGAGAAAATTAATTTTCCATTTTGTTATCCAGTTTAACATGAATTACCCAAATATGGGTACAAATTAATAGTAGCTTTTCTTCTCGATGTCAGGATTTTTGTTTACATATCCATGGCTATCCTCATAGCAAATCATTTAATAAAGTGGTCATTTTCCAAATGATAAATAAATCTAACATACTCTTAAAAAGCAAGAATTTTTCTGCTTCCAAAATTGCTGATGCAAAGTCATATTTAACAAAAAATATTTCTATTCAATTAAAATATATTTATTGAAATTCAGTGATGAAACACTGGTGAGAAAGTAATGGGAAAAAGACTGTTGTTTCTAATGTCTTCTAAAATAAAAATAATTCCATATAGAAAACATTTAAACGTGAGCAAGATTTGCTTGCATTCTGCCTAGGTTCTGCTTGGAAAGGATTAATAGCTGAACTCTTCTGTAATTAAAAAAAATATATATAAACAACTGAGAAACAATGAACAAGGGAACTGGAAAATCATGAGCTGAAATTATAGATAAATGCCTGGCAAAGCTATAGAACTTCTTGTTTTATCCCTATATTTTGATGGACTAAAGAAATTCATGGACAGGAGGCATTAAAAAGAAACAAAGATTTAGAGTTTTCAGATCCTGAACTTATATTCAGAAATGTCTTTCAGAAAAGAAGATTCAGCAAAAATTTTTTTTCTGCTGACTTTTTTTTCTACTTCTAGACAGAAATTGAAGTCTACAGAGATATTCATAAGCCTGTAATGTAATTTAAATCCAAGTGAGCAATCCCTTAAAATAAATCTTGTTTAATTATTCATTAGCTGGGAATTAATGGGAATCTAAATTTCTGCCTGTGATATTATAATTCTTTTATATTGTTTCTGTTGTTTTGACTGCTTGTTTTGGCTCTCACATCAGAAATAAGTATATAAAAATTATCAGGAGAAGTAATGTTTAATACAAATCTTCCATTTCTAAAGTAAATAGGACAGTGTAAGTATTGGATAAAAGTTGAACACTAACACTTTTACCCCTTTAATAGATGTTCTTTAAAGAATGAAAAATTTATCTTAATTTTTAGGTACTTATGGAAGATGTAGTTATTCATCTACACGAGTAGGTTTCAGCTTCCCTAATATGTGTACTTTGAGGCAAGTAGAAAAAAAAATAATAAAAAAAAAATCTGTTCTGCTACTTCTCTTTGGTGTCTCTGACTGGCTACATGGGGTCCCCCCAAGAGCTGGAGCTGGCAGAAGAACTTGCTGAGCCACTTTAAGTAATTTGCCAGCAGTCCTGACTAAGCATAGGGTCCCAGCTGATTGGGAGCTGGTGGCTGTGGTGCCCCTCTGCAAAACTAATCGGAAGGAGTATCCATAAAACTACAGGCTTGTCAGCCTGACCTCAGTGCTGGGAGAGGCAATGGAGCAGACCATCTTGGGTGCCATCATGTGGCACATGCAGGACAGCCAGGCAAACAGGCCCAGGCAGCTCCTGCTTGACCAACTTGATCTTCTATGACAAAGTTACCCACTTAGTGGGTGAAGGAAAGGCAGTTCTCTACCTGGACTTTAGTAAAGCCTTTGACATGAATGTCTTTCTCAGCATTCTGGAGAAACTAGCTTCTCGTGGTTTGGATGGATGCACTGCTCCTGAAGGCAGAATGGATGGCTGGACTCAGAGAGTTGTGGTGAATGGAATTACACCCCTCTGTTGGCCTGTCACAAGATGGATTCCCCAGGGCTCAGTATTTTGGAGATCCCAATTTATGTTCATCTATGATCTGGATGAGGGGATTGAGTGCCTGCTCAGTCAGTTTGCAGATGATACCAAGAAGGGTGGCAGTATTGCATCACTTAAAGGTTGGAAGGTTCTTCAGAGGGATCTGGACAGTCTGGATCCATGGCCTGAGACCAACTGTTTGAGGTCAATGAGGCCAGCTGTCAGGTGCTGCACTTGGGTCACAACCACCCCGTGCAGCGCTACAGGCTCGGGAAAGAGTGGGTAGAAATCATTTATTAGGCTGTAACTATCAATAGATTATAGATTTTAAGCTCACATATTAATTCTTGCATCACTGAAGGCAATTCAAACAGAAATCCCAATCCCTTGTATTCTGGCTGTGGAATACCTGTCCAGTTTTCTCTATGATATCCCATCTGCTGCTCTTCAACGTGCAGTTTTCTTCTGAGGTCTCTTTGTGAGTATCTTGTACTGGCTATCTGAAGATAAACGTGTTCAAGCAACTGAATCATGTCCTTTACATCTCCTTGATATTTTGAAACAAGAGAAAATGGCCTCAAGATGCATCAAGGGAGGTTCAGGTTGGACATCAGGAAGAATTTCTTCACTGAAAGAGTGGTCAAATTTTGGAATGGGCTGCCCAGCAAGGTGGTGGAGCCACCATGCCTGGAAGTGTTCAAGAAATGGCTGGACATAGCACTTACAGCCATGGTCTTTATGACATGGTGTTGTCCAGTCAAAGGCTGAACTTGGTGATATTGGAGATCTTTTCCAATCTTAATCATTCTATGATACTATGATTAAAAATAAAAGAGACAAAAGGACTCAGACAACTTATACTTTAGTTATCCAATTAAATATTTTATTTTAAAATTTAAAACAAAATGTAACTAAAATCAAGGTTTATATCTAAATTCTAAATATAAAGGAGAAGGCATTGAACTCAATGGAAGCAGTTTGTCTGTCTTATAAAGCCCTTCTATCTTTAAAGCCCACAAAATGTCCATTTTCAAGAGCAATGGTGGAAATAGTGCACTCAGATTTTGGATACATGATTCTCTTCTGATTGTTTAAACGCATAACCAAAGGGTTAAATTCTTCTCTTTCTACTTGATAAATGAAATACGATTAAAAAGATTGAAAAAGTATAAAATAATATAAATTAATTTCCGCTGTATTCTAGTATTCTTTCTCATAGTCTTTGAAATTCTAATCTGCTTCATGCCTCTAAGACAGAGATAGGTAGAAAAATCACATAAAAGAATTATAAGTCACGTGAGACAGTGCCAAACCTCCTCAGAATATATTCCTGGGCTAAGACAACCCTTCAGGCATCTGGTAAAGAAAGCATGCTTTCCATCACACTTTGTGAAAATCACCAATTAATTATGAATATTCCAAATTTACAATAATTGCAATTGAAAAAAAACATAGAAGCAAATTCACCCCAACTCAAAAATTCTGGGTAATAGATGGAAGGTGAAAAGACACCATGGATGCTCTTAGTTTAGGTAGATGGGAAATACTATTTCTGAGAATAAAACACACAACAATATGTAACTTGTTGAAAAGGTTCCTAATTAGAGTAAAGATGAGTCTGGATTAGGAAACACAAGCTCCTGTGTCAATTTAACTGTGTTCCAATGCGATGAAGACAAACTATGCTCTATGCCATATTAAATAGCAAAAGTGTACCTGGAATAATGAACGTAGAGATTATTCAACATTCCACATATAAGATAGCTCTGTTCTCCCCATGGAGAAACTGGGATAAGTCAAATGGAATTAGCCCAATGTAGTTCACCAAGACGCTTAGAGGAATGAAGTTCTTAGAGGAATGAAGTCTGTGAGGAGGGACAGGGACAAAGAACTGGCCCAGCTCTACTTTGAGAAGGGAAGATTAAAGGGAGATTGCTTTCTACAACAATTTAGCAAAGGACAGCAAATAAAACAGATTCAGATGCTGATTGCATGATTCTAATCAGAAAGGGATTAAACTGAGCTGTGCGTGGTTTTTATTTTTATTTTGTTTTTCAGGAGAAAAATAGTGGATACTTTAAAAATTATAGTATTTTTAATCAGTATATTTTTAGATGAAAATATGATTCCTTGCTGTTTGATGGACTGCACCACATACCCAGTAGCTTTCCTAAGATTAGAGAGGACACTTCAAAGTTTCCAGATTCCACTGTAGTGTAAATAATTTAACTATAGCTAACACTGATTAACACTTAAGCTAGAAAAATACATGTGTTTTCATAAACACATATGAAGTTGATTTATGGAAAAAGAAAAGTGCAGTGGCGGAGCAGGCTGAGCTCTCAGGCTCACTTGCTGTTATTCATGGGAAGGAAGAGAAAATTTTGCCATGCAAAGTGAACATGGTGAATACAAACCAGCTGTAGCTTTACCTTCAATATTAATGTAAAGGCTCTTCATCAGATTTGTTATTCATGGGAGTGTTTCATCAGCAGAATTTCTCCAAGGAAAGCTGGGCACATGGCAGAAGGGCTCACATTTTGGAAAGTATTAAACAAAGACACAATGCATGGATTTTATGTCAAAGAATAAGACTATGCTCCACGTTGGCTGCTTTCTGTTGTCTTTAAAATTAATGTACATGTGTATGTCTGTATAAAAAGATTCATAGCTTTGTTTTCAGCCTTTCTTGGTTTGTTGTGTGTTTTTATTTTTTGTGTTTTGTTTGGTTTGGTTTATTTGGGGTTTTCTGTTGTTTGTTTTCTTGGGGGGTTTTGTGGGTTTTGGGTTATTTTTAGTTTTTGGGGTGTTTGGTTTTAAAGACTATCTGCTCTTTCCAGAAATTTGCCATGATTTTGGAATTATACACAATTAAATCATGCTGTGGAGAGAAGTTTGTGCTTTAAGCAATTTTTCCCAGTGTAATTTAGTAAGATTGCCTTAAACATTTCAATTGTACCACACACCAACTACAGTCACCATTCTCCTCTGTAGCTTTTCCTTTCAAATATTCTGTAAAGCAAGAAACTGTTTCTTGCAGGAAATCAAGAGATATTTTTATTTTATTGGAGAATTGGCTTGTGAGCTTGTCCTTAGGCAATTTTTTTTAACTATTTATCCTTAGAGATGCAAATATCATTATATTCTGTATTAGAAAGGAGCAACAAACACCATCCAAACAATGGTGAATGACACTGTGCCATATAGTGGGATTATATTTTCCCTTCCACTAAATTGGTATATATTCTCCTGAACAGCCCTTCTTTGCTCTTCCCTTTGACTTACTCCGTTATTAATGAAAGTGATTTTACTCAAAGTCATTTACCAAGAGGAGTCATTGTAACAAAAGCATTTCTTTGGCCTACTCCCTGAGTATTCCCCATCTTGACAGAAATCTGACAGAGTAGTTCAGCACCAGATAAAATGGACATAGTTTGCTTCAATGATCCCACATATAAAAAAAGTAGAAAAATAAACAGCCTGTCTTTAGGCAATTTTTTGAGGCAAAGAAAACAACACCAGCAAATCAAATAACTACAATACAAAACAGAGAAAACACAACCCCACCATCCACCCCATAGGAGATAGTGGGGCTTTTAAAAGACAGAATTCTTGAAAAAAATCTCTTTCTTCTGCACTCTTATTTATCAGCATAAGTTGAAATATGGCTAAGAATTCCTTTAGGGCACATATATTTATTTATGCATTATTGCTGGAGACTTTAAGATTCTTAAAATACTGAGCTAGTAGCAGGGGTTTTTTAATTAATAAATCTATTATTTTTAATATTTTTCTTATAAAATATTTTTAATAATAATGATCTTTATTGGGTTCTTTATACATGCAATGAAAGTCTCAGCTCTATAAACTTAAAATTAATTCAAGTAAGCTACTGTGAAATATTTATCTTAGATTTTGGTAAATATTCAATATATCTTGATTCAGAATCAAGGATTCTATTACACTAATTGGATTTTTTAATATATATCTTAAGTAGACTGTAAAGTATTTTCTTGCTTATTTTCAGTTTTTTTCTATATTTACAAGGGTTTTGATTTATCATTTTTATATATAGGTCTAGGATCAGTTGTCTATATATTGATGAAGTAAATTTTGTTAAAATTAGACTTTATTTCTTTCCATTATTTTTTTTTAAATCCAGAAAACATTCAATCTCAGTCATTCAGAACCATTTGTAAATGATCCCAGAAAAAAAGCTCTAGAAATCCATTCATGACAAGGAATCCCAAAGACCTCTAAAATTCTGATCTGTAGGCAATCCATAAAATCCTCATAGTTGTTGAAGATGCCGTAATTTGAAGCAAGTTAGACAAGAAAGGGGAAAATATGCAGTTCTCAGTGATAAAGGAAAACTGAATACTTGTGCTGGTTGCAGGTGTGCTTAAAGATTTTGACTTGAAGTTTTAACTTTCTGAGTGTATAACTTGTGCACTCTGACACTTAGTGCATAGGTAAATACAGTTGCAAGCATGTACCATAATCAACAGATATTTTCTTACAATATTTCCCATAAAACTTCCCTTTCAGAATTTCCTAGTATTTAATTTCTTCAGTATAAATCTAGGAACAGAGTTTCTTTGTGTTTCAAAAAAATTCTGTCCAGGCTCATTTAGCTCAGATTCTGTCTTGAGTACATCATAAACAACTTAGAACATTAAAGCAATTTTAGTCCTCAAGGGAAGCAGCAAAGCATAATTTTCTTGTTCTTTAGTAAGTTCTACCTAGTGAGATACAACATAAATTTCTTTTAATTGCCACTTTATATGTAGCATGAATATCACAGCTGAAAACAGTTCTTAAAAATAAATTGACATCATATATCAGCTAGACAACTTGTTTTAGAAAAATCTCGTTCTAGAATTCTCTTTTTTTCCTAATTCTTCAAAGTTATAAAAAATAAAAAAGAAAGGCAAATTAGTTTTCAGTAGATAAAAAAGTGAATTAACTTGGGAATCCTCAAGGGTTCTTTGACATGCTATTTGATCTCTAGAAACTAATTTGTTTTTAAACGGTCAGATTTTTGAGAAATAGCTGTCCTAAGAAATTAGGCCCAGGTGACGTGCTGTAGAGCGTCTGTTTTATACCCTTAGAGCTTTAAGAGATAAACAGGAACAGGCTGATAGTTGTGTCAAAGTGCATCTTGTTCCTTCTTTCCCCATTACACTTGTATAGAAAGGATGGGTGACTGATATCTGTGGTTTTGAAGAAATACAGCACATGTAATAAAATGCAGAAGTGCAAGTGTTAGTTCTCTTATGCACTTAGACTTTGATGCAATAATCACTAAGAGATATTAACATCCTGGTCTTGAAGAAAGCAGTTATGGTGTTTTGGTCTGAAGAACTTTTAGTGACTTTCATTGACACAAATGATTTTATAAGATAAAAAATCAGAAAACTATTATATGTATTTGTTGAAGTTTCTTCAGATAATTCTTTCTTTAAAAAAAAATTAAAATATTTTCAAAGGGAGAAGTTAGTAACTTTTCCTATAGTTAATCTTGTGTACTGTAGCCTGAGTTGATGAGCGACGTGAGTATGCAGGAATATTTCAATTATAGCAAATACAAGTTGCTAAATAATTCTAAGTTCCAATGCATGGTACTTAAATAGAAAACTCTAGAAAGAAGCTCTTCCAGATGTTTCCTTTAGTTGTAATTTAAGTAGAGAAAGCAAGTTTCAGCATTTCACTCATGAAAATAGAAATACAGAAACAACATTTATTTATCAAGTCAGAATGACTGAAATAAACCATTACAGAAAATATTCCTGATGCTGCTTAAAACAGTAGTAGCTACTCATCTGAGTCACAACAACAACCCTTGCCCTTTTTTGTACAAATATATTAGGAATGTATAAGTCTGTAGGAGAATCTAATTAACTGATCTTTCAAGTTCATGTTATTTGTCCCTAACTTTTCATGGTAAATTCCTTTTATCCTTTCCCCCTCCCTCCATTGTCCTTCCCTCCACCTTTGAACAGTCATGTGCCAAGAATATTTAAACTGGATATTAAATTAAGTGATCAAATTAGAATTTAATTTATAATTAATAAGAAAGTTGTTCAGTGCTAATTTAGTTATAGTATATTTTTAGATAAATATTGGGAAGCTATTTTGCTAAGTAGGCTCTTTCTTGCTAATTTTCTAGCTTGAACATATTTTTTCACATCAGCAACTTCAGAAATACCCTTGAGGGACCTTAATTTCCTTTATCTTTTTTGACAAATAGCAGTTCCTTTTTCCTCCCATATCCCAGTGACTATTCTCAGACAAAAGCATGAACCTCTCTGAACAAGACAATAATAAGATGCTTAGGTTGTTTAAACTTATGAGTTTTTCGAACATTCATAAACCATTCTATGCTTTAACCTCCTTAAAGCCTAAGAATGGAGTTCTCCTCTTTTACATGAATCTAGAGTCAGGTTAGAATATGCTCTGTAAGAACCCTTTGATACTGTAGTTCAACCCTATAATCAGAAAAGGATATGATGAGTAACAATAAACATAGTATGTGTGAAATAAATAAACAAACAGAATATGGCAACAGAAACTGGAAATTCAAAGTACCTTACCTACACATACCACATACTTACACATACAACATTTCATGTTTCTATTAACGTGTTAATTCATATGTTACCACTCTAAATACTTCCGCTAATTAAATTTGGTAAGAAAATAAGTCTTCATACAGAGTACAATTAACTAAATATGGTAGAGAAGGAAGGAAGGAAGGAAGTGTCGGAAAGAAGTGTCGGAAGGAAGTGTCAGAAGGAAGTGTCGGAAGGAAGTGTCGGAAGGACGTGTCGGAAGGAAGGAAGGAAGTGTCGGAAGGAAGGAAGTGTCGGAAGGAAGGAAGGAAGTGTCGGAAGGAAGTGTCGGAAGGAAGTGTCGGAAGGAAGGAAGTGGCGGAAGGAAGTGGCGGAAGGAAGTGGCGGAAGGAAGTGGCGGAAGGAAGGAAGTGGCGGAAGGAAGGAAGTGGCGGAAGGAAGTGGCGGAAGGAAGTGGCGGAAGGAAGTGGCGGAAGGAAGGAAGTGTCGGAAGGAAGGAAGTGTCGGAAGGAAGGAAGTGTCGGAAGGAAGTGTCGGAAGGAAGGAAGTGTCGGAAGGAAGGAAGTGTCGGAAGTGTCGGAAGTGTCGGAAGTGTCGGAAGGAAGGAAGGAAGGAAGGAAGGAAGGAAGGAAGGAAGGAAGGAAGACTTATTCATAGAGAGACAAAGATTTTTTTTTGAGTTGGTGAATTAAATGACAATTACAATATTTTTCAGCAATTTCCTTGTTGCTCTTCCCCTTTTAGAGGCTCCAGTGAAGTGAGTAGAGGTTGCACACCAGAATGAAAGGAGTCATTGACTTCCTACTATTTTGATGTCCTCTATTGGAGAACCTTGAAATTCTTTATAAGTAGTCCCTAGTAAGATGGTTGCGACAGCCATTAATGTTTCATAGAAGTAAACATAAGGTCCTGAATAAATAAGAGATACATTAACAGAGAAAATGTAGAAGAAAAGCAAGGTCCAAGGACTGTAGTGTTTCCAAGGAGAAGGCACATGAGTGTTGGGTGGAGCTCTGTTGCCATTAATGTTTTTGGTAGCTTTGCAGAAGTGACGGACTGCATGTGAGAGCAGACAGTCTGAGTCTGAACCCTGGCATTCTGAATATGCAAGTGAAAATGCAAAATTATAGCTGAGTCTCAAACTATTTTTACATTCATTACATTCAAAATTGATCATTTTTAATAATGAAATTTTGCAGATATTTAGTCACTGATAATTTTGCCATTTTTGATTAATTCCAATTTCAAAAAACAAAATTCTGAATATGCATGAAGAATTGGAAATTAAGCTTTTCTTCACTGGTTTACATCAATAGTTTATGCGTCAATGGTTATTAGAATGAGTCCTCCCTCAGAAAGTTTAGAGTACTGTAGGTTGAAGACATAATCCAGGGTAAATCTGTGTGTTTCCTCTAGAGATGGTTGGTACCTTCATTTTATTCAGTGGATGCTCTCAGCCTTCCAGGATTAGACCTTCACTTTTGCTGGAAATTTTGTTTCAATGAACCAACTTGGCAATCAAAAGAAGAAGACTCTGCCTTTAAAAAGTAACTTCTACAGCTAGCAGATAGAAACTTCTCTTCCAGAAAAGGAAAAAAAAAAAAAAACAGAAAAACCCAAAAAACCAGAGGGCATTGACCCATGCAAAGGAAAAAATCCTCTTTTCTAACTAGGGCAATGACAGTGATCCCCTGTGTTCCAGGGAAGACAAGATTAAGATATAGATAGAAATTTCTCTGTCTTTGACTTCCTTTAAGAGAAAAATTTCTATCCCTTCAGACTGCTATGATAGCTTTGACAAGCACATTGTGAACTTTTTGAGTATTTGGATTTGGAGGCATCACCCAACATGCTCGTGTCTTGCCAGAATGTACTTTTGAATTTCAGCTATAATGCTAAGTTGCATTCCCATGTCTTGAAACAGAAATTATTGCATACTGCATGAACAGAATTAAAATTAATGGATGAAAAGAGAGAAATCCCACTTTGTATCTGGAAAAATAAAATCAGATCTTGAATGTGTTTTATTTACTATTGCTGTCCTTGCATACCTAGTTTTAGTAGTACTTATACTATCTCAGTATGCAAGATAATTTTTACACTTCAAGTGAGATATGGTTTTCCTCTAAGGATCTCCAAAACCTAGTTTGTACAGATTAAAAGTACTTGAAACTATAAATATGATAATGTGATAAGGAAGAACTATGACAATTTTATTCAGAGAACTGGATTTTTAAAAGTATTTTTAAACCAGATTTATTTTTTTCCTACTCTGTTGTTCTATTCTGGTACCATGACCTACATTGAAAAATCAGATATTTCCTTGCTGCCTTCAGGGGTTTTATTCCAGTACAACACAATGTAATCTGAGGGAAAAAAACTTACACAATAAGAATCTTAACTGTGTTGAATCCTGCTCTCAGCATTGTTTCTATTGCTGAGCTTTGTTTCTGTTGAACACAGGACAGCAGTGTCCCCACTTCCAACTCTTGCTGGGCACAGCATGTCCTGAAGTTCTTTTTATAGCTGTGTGCAGGAACACCTGTATAGGAAAAGAAGACAGTGTGTATGTTCTAAGGAATGTCATATATTCTACCATGTGCACCAAACTGTTTTCCCTTGATGATATATAAAAAAATCCCTTCTCATTTAACTTTCTACTCTCTTTCTAATGTTTTGCTCTCAGAGAAATATTTCTCTGGTAAAAATCAGAAGGATAACTTTGCAAACTATAGAGATTAATAAAATTAGAAAAACAGTGAGATATCATTGTCTTCTGAAACCATATGAATATTGACAGAAGAAGAATCTTATTTAAAAATGTTGGGGTTTTTTAAGATCAGAAATAATGGCCAGATAGGTTGAGGTATGTATTAAAAAATATTCTGCGTCTCCTTTTAAAAATAAAAGATAATATTTTGCTGTTGGTCAGACTTAGAGTATTTTGAATGTCTGGCATGTTTGGAATGATCATTGTTTTCTCTTTCCAAGAGGGCATGGCACTATTAATTTTTGGGCTGGACAAGCAGTCTTGCTTTAATGCCTAATAGTATGAGAGAAAATTTATAGAAATGGTGGCTATGAAAATACACTTTGAAATGAAAATAATACCTTTAGAGCTTACTCATCTGAAGGACAGTTATTACAGTCTCAATATTTGTATCAGTAAGGAAATAATCTAGGAATAAATCACAAGGCATTCATGTTATTTTTGACAATCCTCTAATCTTTCTATGCATCTTTGCCTTCAGCCATCCTGTAATATTCATTTGGCAAAATGCCAGCAACCTAATTTCTACAACCATGCATAATATTGTTAAGATGCATTGATTTTTAAAGTGCTTTTTACTCAGCCCTCACAGAAGTTATCACCTGAAAGAAAGGATGGTACAGAGATCTTAAATTAAGCCCAGAACTTTATTTGAATTCTCTGTTACAGTTTTGTTCACATGGATGTCAGTGAGGGAGACAGACATGAGGTGGCTCTACCCCTCAAAGAGTGGCATCTTGCTTTAACAAATGAGCCAAATCTCTTTACAGATTTTTTTATTTTAGACTCAGCCATAGAAGTGCAGAATTCTTAGGAAATAGCTGTACTTTGCTTTATGGTCCAGAAAGCAGTTTAGCTGTGTCAGCTTGAATGACAGACATATCCAGAATTGGAACTACTGTAAGCAGATTTACTTACATGATTTTTAAACCTGCAATAACATTGGTCTATCTTCCCAAACACCTGAGGGAGATTAAAATGTTAACGATAACAGATAATGAAAACAATTATATTTTTACTGTCTTACATTATTGTATTGGGGAAAGCTACTTATACATCCTAAATTTGTGTCTAGTCCATATTATAGCAGTCTTTTTATTCAGAAATAGTATAAAGCCGGCCAAACAGTATTAGGAAATAACTGACTGAAGCAACAGGTCATATGCTGGGGTGATAGAAGAGTAGGCTTAATTCTAAGATTAAAAATAGCTACTGGGAACATGAGGCAGTGATTACACATTTTTTTGGTGTTAAAGACAAGGGTCATAAAGAGGAGCATAGGTTAGGAATAAAATCTAAAGGATATGTAACTGACTGGGAAAAACAAGAAGAGATTTTTGAATAAGGTGTTTATACTTAGAAAAATAAATTCTACACTTTTCATTTTCTTTTTTTTTAAGGAGGTAATTTACATACACTTCATAACTTTTAAACTTCATTAGTTTTGTTTTTGTTCTGCTTTATTTCTTTAGGTTTTTTATACAGTTTAATCCTGGAGCCAGAGATCCTGCAGAGTTGTACTGATAAACCTGTAATAGCGTTGATTCTATATGTACTGAAAATAGATGTGGAATAAAAATGGTAAGGAATTATCATATTAAGACTACATTGCAAATCATAATATGAATAAAAGCACAGCTAAAGGTTGAGAACAGGGGAAAGATATAATTTTTATTTTAATTTTTTTTTCTTAACTGAATGTTGCAAATTGCAATTTTAAATTTCTAGAGACGTCAATAGAAAGAATTCAATATGGAATATTCAGTCAAAAATCTGGTTCTGCAGGCTTATCTCTCAAAAGATCATCTTATTTCCTCCTTAGAAATCTGAAAAAGATTTGTACTCCCCCAGATGCAAATATATACATGCATATATGCATGCACACATGCATATCTTATTGCTGTTTTCCTAGGATATTTGCTTTGTATACTACAGAAAATTAAAACTTTTCTATTATAACCTTTCTGCAATTCTTCAGCTAGTATTACAAAAGATTTTTGCTGCTCCATGAAGAATGATGCAACAAACACATACGGATGTCCTCTTAATTTTTGTTCATCATGTGTGAGGGACATTTACTAGAACTTCACTTAGCCTTCCAATTTCTGAAATACTTAATCCATTTGTAATTATTATACATCTTTCTCTGTTCATTGGTGGTGTGCAAACACAACCTCAACTGTTTCTCTGTCTTCTGTTTTTTAAAACCTCTAGAAATATCCCAAAAGAAAGAGCATTGTGTGAACCTGGTGGCTTTGAATGGTAATGAGGCAGCTTCCCCAGGTATCATTCTTCCCGAGATGCTGCCTGCAGAGCTGCCGTCTTCACTGGAAAGATGACATAGTTTATTCTGGGCTGATTAACAGCCAGAATCCATCAGGCTTTCAGGGCTAATGGCTTTGGAGGAAGGATATAAATTCCAGGCTCTGTCCTGTTAGGGAATGTCATTCAAATTTCTCATGTTGTCCGCACACACCCTTGTGGCTGCAGCATAAACAGCTACACAGGCTCTTCTAGGCACTCTGGCTTTCAGGCCAGCTGTCTGAGCTGCCTTGAAGACAGGACAGAGGACCCACAGAAAAGCAATTTAGTTTACTATAAAGGTTTAAGTACAGCTGATGTTAGCAAATCTATTACCAAAAAAGTAGTGCCATTCTAGCTGAAATTTTAATCTAGCAAATTAGTTTTCAGCATGTTACAAAGTATCTTTAACTAAAACATTATTTTATAAACACATATAAGAAACATTAAACATTCTCTTTTTTTTTAGCTAACTACTGTTATTATTAATTAATAGAAATTTTTATGAGGATCTTTACAATATGTAGGGAGCATATTTTAAAACTTGGTATGTTATACTATATCATTGCAGCATCACTGATTTCTCAACACAGGTGAGAAACAGCTGTCTGAGAAATAATAACTGATAATATTTTTCTTTTTTTTTTCCTTTTTCACACAAGTAATTACTAAGGAAATCAAATTTCTGTTTGAAACACACTACAGGAGGATATATGCAAGGTACTTAGAAATTCAAATTTGGTTTGTAATTAGTGGAATGTAGTTCTCACTAGAGAAATCAATTTTTTCATAAAGATTACCTCAGTTGTTCCCACAATCTTGTTTATGCTCAAACAGAAAACACACTTAATGTATAAAGTCAAGAATTCATTATTATTATTATTATTATCGTTATTCTTTAAATATTAAAAAATCTTATTGAAAAATATTTTTTTAGTACAAAAAAAAGAAAAATAGTAATACTTAAAATATTTCCCTACAGAGAAGATCTCAACAGTAATTATCATACCATTAAAATTGTAACTTAACTATTTATATCTGCCATTCCTTTTCTTGACGTAATGCCCACCTTTTCATTGCTTTTCCAGGTCTTAAAGGCAGCAGTTTCAGCTGCTGGAGAGGGAAGCAAATACTTCTAGAGCTCTTCATCAGCTAACATATCCTGTTGATGTACATCCTTCCTTCCACACTTCAGGTGTCACTTTCATGTGTTTGTTAACAGTTTTTTACTTCACTGGCCTCCATATTACATCTGATTCTTGTATATTTTAAACACTATCTCTTCTTTATCTTTGTTGCCACTAAACTATTTTCTTTTCCTCTTCCATTTACATTTCTTAAACTGACATTTTATTAATTACTTTTATTTGTGGGCTTTCCAGTGCCAGACCTCTACTCCATGTTTTATCACTCCATGTCTGTACTTCTTTACCCTGCACACTTATCTCAGCTTGTCAGGGCCATTTCTGTTGTGCACACCAGGGCAGGATTTCTGTATACTAAGGCATCATGTTAAGAGCTGTAAGTATTACCTGTAGATAAATGTTTATTATGGCTGAAAAACTCTGTTATCTCTATAAAAGATCAGGAATAACATCCAGGTAGGTTGAGGTATGTATTAAAAAAATATTCTGTGTCTCCTTTTAAAAAATAAAATATTTTTCTGTTGGTCAGACTTAGAGTATTTTGAATGTCTGACATGTTTGGAATGATCATTGTATTCTCTTTCTCAAGAGGGCATGGCACTATTAATTTTTGGGCTGGACAAGCAGCCTTGCTTTAATGCCTAATAGTATGAGAGAAAATTTATAGAAATGGTGGCTATGAAAATACACTTTAAAATGAAAATACACAATACACAATAATAATGCAAATTAGCCCTAGATACGTGTTCAAGTAGAGAAATTATCATCACAACTACAAAAACTGCGGGCATATGGAGTTCAGACTGGGCAAACCTGACAAGACCAGTCCTGGGGACTTGCAGAGGTAGCACAACACCAATGGCCTGTGATAAGCAGTGGCAGCATGACAGGGCTGTGAAGGTCAGACAGCTGTGGGAGCTGAGCTGGGCAGTGCTGCAGACCTCCTGGCCCTGGGGCAGTGGAAGCCATGGGAGAGATAAACTCCAGGCAAGAACAAAAGTGAAAACATCATGTCTGGTCTCTCTGACCACTCTGACAAGAGAAGATGTAACAAAGACATTGCTGGCACAAAAGAATGTAACAGGGGCTTGATAACCGAAAAGATTGTGTTGCTAAGGGAACAGGGGTAAAGGGGTCTGAGTGGAAAAATAGAAGTTAGAGAACTATAAAGACTGGTGATTAGTGTAATAAAGTGACTTCTGCTTGCATAGCATGGTCTGGGTCTCAGTGAATGCACAGGACTACGCCACAAACAGATTATGTATAACTACATTTCAATTTAATTCCTTATAGGAAAAAGATAACTTTTTCAGGACTTCTGTATAATGAATTTTACACTTTGAGAAACTAGCCTGTCTTAATGTTACTTCTGTGTCATGATTCTTTTTAGGAATTCTTAAGAAATAGGTACTTTTGTTTTCTACCAAAGGAGAATAAAAAATAATGAAAGAAATAACTCACCACTGGTGAAAGCTAGCATATTACCAGGAATAATTGCACAGATTTAGATTATTCCAAACTGGAAAGATGATAAAGTAAAGCAAATGTACTAAGAGGTCTCGACAGATGATACAGATATTAGTTATTCCATTGCTGAAAAGCTAATTTCAATATCTGAGGTATTACTTCTGAGGTATGGTAACTTTATACACCTAAACCTCTGTAAGGTTTTAAAATGGTAAGAGATTTCTGAATTTTATTTTCTGTCATTGTTTCAAAAATTCCAAAGACTATTTGTCCAGGTACATAATGGGCAGAGTTTGCTAGCCTGTTAGATACATTTAATAAGTAGATGGTCATACATTACTAATTTGTTTAATTTTAACCAGGAAATGACATTGGGACTTGAATATAGCAGAGCTGACTTAGACATCAGTATATCCCATGGCACACAGCAGTGCATAAAGTATTCAGGTAAAAAAGATTAGGATATGAGATATTTTGGATTGGGTTCTTAACTGAGTAACTGAATTCATATCAGAGTGCAATAGAAATTGTATACAGAGAGAGCAGGGATAAAGACATAAGCTGCATTCAACTGTGATTGACAGGGGAATTCAGTCATACTGCACAGAGCAAAGGATGAAGAACCAAGATGGAGATAATTATCACACATAAATCTAATAGAAAATATGAAAGATGATGGAAAATAAAGTGTGAGTAAAAATGGACACAGGTGAAAAACAGTAAATATAGAGTGAGTTTTGTACTGGCCAAGGTTAGGCCCAGAAAATTTTAAAATGTGCACCATTTGGTCATATCCTGATGATGGACTTTTTTCCATTGAATTTAGTGACACGTTGCACTGATGTGCAGGCAAAAAATAAGTGAGACAGTCCTAGGTATTTTCTTATTTCTTATTTTAATTTGAGCGTAAATCCTCTACTAGTGATACTAGTGATGAAGTAACTCTTCTAAAGGTAGCATCCCTAGCTAATGCAACATACAAATTTTTGAATACCAGACAAATATTTATGAATTTTTACCTATTAAAAATTCAGCTTACCTTTTTCCCTTGTAGGAATAAGCTCAAAAATCATCCCATTATTAGCATTATTAACATATATTTTAATTAGTTTTGAAGAATTAATTGTGTCTTGTACAAATGCAGCATTAATACCATACTTTTACAGCTTAGAATTTGGATAGCAAAAGTACTCTTTGTAATTGGAAAGTCTTGTGATGTTAAATTCTTTGAACATTACCCCTCTTGGGTCATCCAACACAGACCCTTAGAATCACAGACAAGCATAGTTTATCCATATATTTCTCAAATATTTTGATATTATCTATACTTCTTAATCCATTTCAAATTATTTCAACTGTTGAAGTTCCATTGCAAAAATATTCCTTTAATTTCCATCCTAAATAAATGGTCACAGACAACGTAGCTTTTTCTTATATCGAAATTGTTTGCATGTAGCTCTTCACTCCTTGCAAAAAGGAATATTAAAAACACTCCTAAAATTAAATGAACAATAAAATTATATAAATATTGAAGTGTAACTCAATTCCACATTAATTCTTTTTATTTTTCTCTCTCAGTCTCTTTTTTTTTAATCTCTGCTTCATTCAGGCAGACAATTAGCTTGGTGTTAATTAGTACATACTGCTGGCAAAACTCTCAGTATTTTTACCCATGAATTTCCTTAGAGATGGGATTATAACCAAAAGCAAGGTTGGAATGGAATTTTACATAAGAAAGGGTAAACTATCAATCCTCACCCCTAAAGTACAATTGAAGCCTTTTTTCTAGTAAGAGGGTTTTGGTTTTTATTTTTTTACTTTTTATTCTTTCACAGGAAGAAAGGAAAATCTGTATTGATTCAAATCTTTTTCATGGAAGTGTGAACAGATGAGCCATGCCTCATCTGCAGTGGCTGCCTGTCGCAGACATTTTTTCACATAAATCCTTTCTTTCAGACTTCTGCGTCTTCTGGAAGGCAGAGGCCTCAGAAGAGAATGTAAACAATTGTTATCAGCTGCTGTGGAATGCAATAGGATGCACCTGATTGGCTCATGTTCCTATGTTTGTAATTAAGGGCCAATCACAAAGTGCAAGCTAGGGACTGAGTCCCTGGACACAACTTTGTTATAGAATTCTTTCTTTCTATTCTTAGCTTAGCAAGCATCTGCAAACTTCTCTCTTTATTCTTATTAGTATAGTTATAATGTATTATATAGCATATATCAATAAATCCAGCCTTCTGATCTAGAAACAAGATTCACCGTCTCTCTCTCACCAGCAGCGACCCCACTCAGGACGCTGTAATAGCTGCCTGATTAATGCAGGATGGGATGATTATAATTTTATTCTGGTGGATATGGCTTTTGGAAGGAAGGCTATTCTAATCTTTCTTGTCTGGGCAGATACACTTATAAATAACAGGGTCTGGATCAAAAATGGCTCAGCTGTAATGAACTAAGGAGTTGCAATAAGGTTAGGTTATTTGTATGCATTTCCAGTTTTGGAAGAGTAAGCTTTCTGTTGTGTCTTTAATTTACTGTGATTTTTTTTATATTTGTGCTGATATCTGATATTCATATGCTGATTCTGATATGTGTATTATTTTTACACTTTCCATAAAAGTCAAGTTTTAAATAACACTGAGTTTTTAGGCCTAGCAGGAAGGGAAGGAACAACTGAGGACCAAGTAGAGGACCAATATTGTATGACTCAATCAGAATCATAAATTATTTTCATTAATTGCTACCATATCATGTAGATGACAGAAATTTTGTTTATAGTATGGAATAGAAATCAGCATTTTATTTGACAGAAGATATATACTGATTTTTATTTTGGGAGTCTTTTTGTTGTTTGGTTTTTTGTTTTGTTTTTTGGGTTTGGTTGTTTGTTTCCTGTGGGGGATTTTTTGTTGTTGTTTGTTTGTTTCTTTCAGTTTAGATTTCTTCTACTAAGACAGGAAAAATAGAGAAAAGGGAAATATACATGAGTCTTGAATGCAGTTAAAGACCTATTCCTTTCACCTCTAGTATAGTCTGTCAATAGGCATTGAGGAAGTCGAGACCTGTATGCCCATTGATCAGTATTGGATTTTTTAAGTTTTTATGCTTTTAAATTTTTCATGTCTTCTTTTTGTCAGCTCAGTGGTGATGTAAGAATGAAATAACATTCAGGAAATAACAGCTATATTAAACTTGGATTTTATGAAGCATCTACTAGATTTTTGGGCTGTATATTAAACTATTTAATTTCAATAATACCTTCCAGAAAAACAAACAAACAAACAAACAAACTAAAACCTTTACAATTAAAGGCTTTTAGTTGAAGGAAGTCAGTGGATGATGCTTTTATTTTTCACCATTTAATTGGATTCTGTCAAATAAAATCTGGTAAGCAATTATTTGTTTTCTTTATTTTTCAATTCCTGCAAGAAATAAATAGGTTATTTGGAAGAAAGATGAGGTCAGTATTTGGTTAGCCCCAAGGATAAATGCTTGCTCTTGCTTCAGTTAAAATAGATGAAGATATTCAATTATTGTTGCTATGTTGGTTCTTTTTTAAAGATGTCTAGTAAATAAAAAAGTATTTTACTTTTACTTCCCCAGATACTAGACTGAAGAAGCCCTTAAACTTCTTTTATAATGCTAACTCTCACCAAAGTTTATAAAGTTGTTTTGGTTTTTTTCTTGCATTGATTTTGCTATAGGTTTTTTACTAATTTTTGGGTTTGTTTCTCCATTTGTCTTGTTGATGTCTTTACTTAAGTTATGAGAAAACAAAGGTTATAAAACCTTGATAATATTCTTCCAAAAGCCATTTGATAACTCAAAAACACTATAGAAGAACAGTACACAGTTATTTATGAGTGAAGTGAGAAAAGCTGTTATTCATAACTGCAAATTGTGCGCAAATGAAAGAACCAAGTGCAGAAGTACTTTGGCTGAATCTGGATTGCTTTTTGGAAATTGGTTAATATGCAACTAAGGTAATGTAGGCAACCAAAACCAAGCTATATCCCTAAGCATTTTCCTTCAAAGAATTATCAAACACATCATGGGCTGCAATATTTATGATGATAAAGATTATGGTATAATACAGTTTTTTAAAATAGAACTTTAATTTCACAACTAGAGATAAAGGAATATGCTCCTATTTAAAGATGCTTTAGGCTCTGAAAATTATTCTGCTATTTAGCAGGCTGGTATTTTTTATCTGTGCTTTAAAATACAGAGCAAATATAATTAGAAATAGAAATGAAAATTTTCCTTTGTTAAGAACATTGCTGCAGTACCTAATTACATTACATCTTACATAATACTGTTTAGAGTATCCAAGCTTTCCCTTTCTGAACTTCTCCCAAAGCACTGATCTCTGTAGAGTTTACTCAACTTAATTATTAATCTGTCATAATTTCAGGTTTCTCTAGTTGTTTTTTTTTTTTTTTTTTGCAGGAATTAAGTTTGTACTAACAACCTTCTGGTTGTTAATTGTCCTTATATATGATGATATGATGGAGTATCATAAACACCTATGAAATCAATATCTTAACAATGTAAGTTTTTAGTATAGTTGCCACTATTTGAAGTAATACATGATCTCTATGTGGTATGTTGTATATCCAATATGTTGGGGTTTTCTTTTAAAAGTGCTATAGTTCTATAGTATGGCACAAATTACATTGAAATTCTCTGCAATAACTTCATGCATATATATAAATATGTCTATATATACATAAAGCTCACAAGGAAAGAGCTCTAAGGTAAATTTATACTTCTGCTACCATTAATCAGACCCTTCAGAAGGAAACATCCAATTACTGTTCAGCCAGTTCTCTTTGGGACCTACTTCTTTTGATCTTTTATAGCAGCCTCTTTCCATTCCAGTGCCCATTTCCACATCCTCCCTGGATTATTTTCCACATCAAAGGATGTCTTTCTTGCCTCTGTAGATTTCTCAATTTTGATCTCTCAACAGTCATCATGAGAGAGACAAAGAAGAAAAACTAATACTAATAATAAAGTATGTCATCCCCTATTTTATACAATATGCTGGAAGCAGTATCAACTAAAATACTAAAATTTTGGTTTACCAAAAATTTTACCCCAAGAGAATTGTTATGAGAAGAAATAAGATTACTCATTATGAATCTGTCATTTCCCTTCCATATTTAACCAAAGAGCAGTAATTGTTGTTCAGTTGAGAAGTCACTGTCATGAGGAGGAAAACTAATAGATATTTTTACCTCTAATGCTTTAATAAATAAAACCTCTTCCTGCTTATTAGCTGGCAAGTACAGAGTTGCTGTATTTTGTTCAGCTGATTTATTTTGATAGACTGTAATTTAGGGAATTGGAAAAAATATAAAATGTCCTATATTTTTAGGAAGAGATGGATGTGCAAAGGAGCAAAAATAGCTATTACACTCTCACTGCATTATGTTGTGCCTTCACCCCAGCCAGCAGCCAAGCTGCACACGGCCGCTTGCTCACTCTCTACCACCAGGATCGGGGGGAGAATTGGAAGAAAAAAGTAAAAGCTATGAAAGCTGTGGGTTGAGTTCACATGTGAGACTCCCAGAATGCATGGAGGGAAATTTCTTCAGCCAGGTCACAGCCCTTTCAGAAGGAACAGGGCACTGATCCTCAGGGTCACCAGTGTAAGTGACTTGCCTGTGGGTTCAAGCAGAAAGCAGCCTAGACTGCAGTGATCACACACTGGTGGAGTTCAAATTCCTGAGGGGCAGGGGTCAGACTAAGAGAAAAGTGAGGACCCATTCCAGCTCCTCAAGGATGTACTCAAGGATATTGTCTGGGAAAGCGCCCTCAGGAACAAGCAGGCAGAACAGAGCTGGCAGATTTTTAAGGATGCCCTCCACAGCGCAAGTGAGATAACGATCCCCAAGTGCAAGACATTGGGCAAGGAAGACAAAACACCGGCAGAGTCAAACTAAAGGGAAAGAAACAAATGCACATGCTCTAGGAGCAGAGACTGGTATCCTTTTTTTATTGCAGGTCATTCTTGGGTTTCCCCAGGATTCACTTAGTTCTTAAATTTCTTATTTTGATATTGGCCTATCAGACTATGCAATTGCCATTCAGAGTTGGAAGTAGTCTAGTGTATTAAGACTTCTGTTCATAAAAATTTGATAATTTTCTTTACTATAGCAGAAAAAACTAAATTTAGATAGTGTAGAAAGAGTCCTTACTGATGCTCTTGGTGGTGTGGACACTCAGGAAAGCAATCTTATTGTGACATGAGGCCATGTTCATTCTGCTAGGAGTTTGAAATCTGGATGAAGCTCCAATGTTTTGTGTTCTAAAATGGACTTATGAACACATATGCATGAAAGTGGTGATTGCAAATACTGATCCATTACTCAATATTGGGACAAATTTTAATAGGTTTGGAAGTTCTTTATTTATGACATTTTTTTATATTTGATGCTTCCTTTTTTATACATACATGGATGCACAAATGTTATCCTAAATACTCTAATACTCTTACTGTAAAATTGCAAAAATTGTTTGCAAAACACAGCTAAGTTAAAATTAGCAACAATCTTGTATGTTGGCAGAAGGAGATGTAGGATTTGTTTGCATTTTGATTTTGGTTTTTTGTACTTAAAATGCTGACTTAGTCATAGTATTATTAAAGCTTCCTAGAGTTTTATTGATCATTTAATTCATCAACAGCTTGGAGGAAGAAAGCCGACAAAAATTCTATACTTGAGTCAGTAAACTAATGCATAGGACTTAAAGACTGAGTTCAAGGAACATATTAAAGTTTTATAAAATCCTCCCAAGACAACAAAGATTTTATCTGTACTAAATTTGGAATAAGAGAGAACATGTATTTAATTTTTAACATGAAAACATAAATTTGTACCTCTAATGTCCTTTTTCTGGTACAGACTGTTAACTGTTTGAAGAGTAGTTTTGGAAAGCATTAGTCAAAACCATATTTGCAATAAAATTTCAGACTACGTCTTTAAATGAAAAATTAAAGACTCTTCTTTTATTAGACCTCTTTGTTTGTTTTACTAAGAGTGGGATTATTTTCCACATTTAAAATTCAAGGTATTATAAAAAAATGTTAGTTTACAGTTTAGTGGATTGACCTAATTAGATTTGATGTTCACGTCCATTATAAGATTGAAATGCAGGATGACCTCCAGGAAGAAAACAAGAAAGAAGTTAGAAATAAGCAAGAATTAGAAAAAATGTCAGCCCATAAGGCACCCTAAAATGCAATTCTGATGTGTACATGTGGTGTATGGTGACATGTTACATTGTCACTTCCATGAGACCAAGGCTTGGGGTCCTTCTCTCTCCAATGGGCAGGTGTGAAATGAATAAAAATGGGACCTAGGTGGAAGTATAGGGCACCAGGACTTACCCCTACAGACCGTAAGGAGTGGCTGAAAAAAGGTAAAGGTAAAAGGATCTCTCCTCTCTAAAGGAAAAAAAGCCAGCATTTTTCCTAGGAAAAAGAAAAGTGATTTTTACTTACAAAAGTTTTGACACTGGTGCAGCTCATGTCTGATAAAAAGAAAAGCCTGGGAAGTGGGCACTTTTCACACCATGGCTTCCATACTACTTGTATGTATGAAATGCCTTCCCTGGAAATGGAAATGTTAGTGAGGAAGGTTAGTGCACATCTTTATGATGTCTTGATGAAGGATGTGGACAGGAACAGTATATCAATTAAGACAGAATACAAATAAATCCAAAACCTCCAGTCCCAAACTCTACAATTTGAAGCAAAATACTGTCTGAATACTGGCTGTGCAGGCCTTCTTCTAGTAGCCCCACAGCACATGAGAATCTGGCAACAGGCTGGAGCTTCATTTTTTTCTTAATCACTTCTGATTCCTTTCAGCTTGCACTATATTTCCAGTGGTTTCCAGTGAAACTGTGCAGTTCAAAAACTATTAAAATATGTTTCTGTGGAACACTGCTATCTTTCGCGGCACCAGGTAATAGAGTTTGGAAAAGACAACAGAGTTTTTAGGCATCCTGTCACAGAATCACAGAAGCATAGAATCAAGTAGTCTGGAAAAGACCTCTGAGATCATTGAGTCCAACCTGTGACCGAACACCACTCTGTGTCACCTAGACTATGACCTAAATGCCTCATCCAGTCTTTCCTTAAAAACATCCAGGGATGGTGATGGCACCATCTCCCTGGCCAATCCATTCCTGTGTTTAATCACTCTTTCCATGAAGAAATTTCTCTCAATGTCCAACCTAAACCTCCCTTGGAGCAGCTTGAGACTGTGTCCTCTCATCCTGTCAGTCATTGCTTGGGAGAAGATCCCCCCTGGCTGCAGTCTCATTTCAGGTAGTTGCAGAGTAAGGCCACCCATAAGACTCCCTTTTTTCAGGCTAAACTACCACAGCTCCCTTCACCATCTTTGTCATCCTTTTCTGGACTTGCTCTAGCACAAAAATGTCCTTCTTGAATTCATGGCCCTACAACTGGACACACTAATTGAGATTATACAGCACATTATGTTTACTTCTATGTAAATATATCTGCATGTTTATACTTTTGTATATTTTTTTCCACTTTTGTATATGGTTTTTTTCCACAATTTCATCAAAAATTGTAGACTTTCCAATTTTAACTGCTTAGAAATTCTGACCACATTTCTTTAGAAATAAAATAATTATTTCATTTCTTTTATTCATTTTTACATTCTGTGGTTAAAAGATTCTAGCCCTAATCCATCTCCATAAAATTTTGCACATTCTGGACGGCATATTCATGTTGCCAGATAATTAAAAGCCCAGTCAAAATATTTTTTTATCATTATGACCCCCTTTTTGTTGTAAAGACCCTTGCTTCAGGCAGATTATGATATGTTTAATTAAATGTCATTAGGTGCTCTGCAAACACATTAACTATATGTACAAAGAATTTCTGAAAGCTTGGTCAGAGCTTCATTACCTTCATGTAACATTTCATAAAAATTGAACATCCCCTGAATTATCTTTTATAAGTTGCTCTTCAGGAATGTGCTAGGGAATCGCAAATCTGGTAGTCAAGTGGAGGCAAGGATACCACAGATCAGTCATTGTGCAGAGGAGTAAGACAGAGCAGGGCACATTCTGGGGACCCTCACCTGTCATCAGTTCTCTATGCTCCTTTCTCTGTGGACCTTAAGCTTTCTGCCAGATATACTAGCAAAAAGTACATTATATTTTGATTTTTTTTTTTTTGTAAGAATTTAGCCCTCTGGTTTATTAGAAATATTGAGGGCACATAAATTCACATTTTAAAATACAGCCATATTTATTTAAATGTTAAAGACATTGGAAAAAGGCAATACAGGGATAAAATAAATGAAAAACATAAATTTAAAAGATTTTTTAGCAGGCAATATAAATATTCCTTCAATCTACTTAATGTTTTTAATGTTATCTTTTTAATATTATTTTTCATTTTCAAATAGTACACTTCCAAATTAGCCAATCATCCACCAACGATACACACACACACACCGCCCCTCCAACTCAGAAATACATTTCATATTGCTATTTAGGAAAGAACTTATCAAGATTTTTCTTTAGACATAATACTCTTATCAGGCTTAGAGTCTGTCATTGACTGCTTCTTTCAGGAAATATTTCGGAAAGGTGCTGTGAACACTCCTGTTTGAATTGCTTCTATTAATTTTGGTAGGCTTTGGATTGAGACCACAGAGTTCTCATTATTACTGTAAGTTTGTTATTTGATGAATGAACTCTGTGGGCAATTTATGAAAGCAACCAATGTGTGTGTCAATCGCTAGATGTTGAATTGTTCAAAGGACTGCAAAAGACTGACAAGCACTGACTGTGTTACAATGAAGTCTCACCTTTAACCTATTATGGATTAATGTTACCTATATTCTGGCACAGTGGTGGAAAATAAAACATTTTTTTTATCTCCCTCATAATTTATAAGCTTTGTCTTATTCTCTTACTTTCTCCCTGTACCATTATCTCCTCAATGAAATAAAATAACTTGTTTACCTATTTGCTGGATTGTAGTTTTATTCTGACCCCATCCTTTATACTAATCTATGTCTTTTTTGTCCTTGTTCTCTATTTCATTTTTACTTCTGCTTTATAAATCTTCTTAAAATCTTATAAATCATGACTTTTATGAAGTTATTCCTTGTCTCCCATCTGAAACAGTAAATTTTAAGCTGTAAATTTCCAGCCTAACAATTACTAATCTAATGTAACTCTTATTCTTCCACAACAAAAAGCACTGACCACTTCCATAATTTGGGGGCTTTACTCGAGACATATAACCCTTGATCTACAGAAACTAAAACTCACCATGTGCAGACACATTGCACCTTTTTGTTTCAGTAAGAGAGACCCAAGTTTTAGATATTAAAAGAAACTACATGATAAGATTAAGAATTAATAATTAATAATTTCAAAAACTGGGAAGGATAAGCAGGCCTTTGTAAATAGGACTTAGAATTGACTGGACCATTCCATTCGTAGGGACAATGTTAAATGATTTGGCTGATTCGCAGCCCTCAGTGGAGCCCAGCAATGAACTGATGCTGAATAAGAGGGAACCATTAAAATGCCAGTGTTAATCCAGAGAGACTGTGATTAATCTCAGGGCTCTGCAAGAAGAAACATATTGAATTTCAGTTATGCAAGTGGAATTTTTATCATTTCCCTCTTCATAGCTCTGGGGAAGCTGAACCTGGAATAGAATGCCATCCTCCTGCCCAGGCTGATTTAAGAATGATGTTGAGTGGCCAGGCTCTGTTGCTGAGGTGGTTAAGAACATGAGCACCTGCTGTTAATGGACAGGTTTACTGAACTCTGTGAGCAGAGGCTAGGGGGCAAGGGAAAACCTACATAAATCTTCTTGAAGAAATGAAGATGATTGAGCCAAACTGTTCTTGTTATTGACAAGCAGAACAGAAATGGGAAATTTTTGAGGTTTGTGTTGTTTACATTGGACAATAGGACACAAAAAATTTGCCACTGGCAAGTGAGTGCACAAGTCCTGAAACAGGCTAGCCAGAGAAATTGTGGAGATGCACATCATTCAACGTTTTCAAGTCCTGGCTAGAAAGTGTTGGCTATGAATACTTGTCTAAAAATTGAAATTTTGGTTAGATTTTCCCTGGGTGAACTGATCTTGAGTGGCAATCATTGGTGACAGTACTCTTTCAAGCAGAAAGTAGGACTCAGATGTCCTGAAGCTCCTTTCAGTGATCATTTATATGCTTCTACTATTTTAGGATTATTTTATTTGTTGTTACTTTTTTCAAAAATAATACACATTTTAATGTAACCTTTCACCATCAATAGTTTCACCTTCACCTTCATATATGAAATATATAGTGCTCCTAATAAGGGGAGTAAGAGCACAAGAGAGAATTAAAGGTAGAATATACAAGTCCTTCACAGGTCAAAAAGCTATTTTTTTTTTTTTTTTTTTGAAGAAAAGCAACAGACCACAGATTACAGAAAAATGTTGTCCAAAGGAATTCCAGTTTGATTAGCCTAACACCAGAGTAACTGAACAGTTATTTAGGAATTTTTTATTAAAAAATAACAAAAATGACAAATTGCTGTTAATGCTTTCAGAAATATCTAATGAAAATTAAGCATCATCAAGTACCTTTCTTTTGCTGTTTGCTTATGGATGGATTATAAAGGTGCATAACAAAATCTGAAGATAAAATTTATCTAATTAAAAATACATTTCAACTTTTTATACATCTATTCAATTGAGTTATTCATTGTTTTTAGATTAAAACAGTCTTACTGATAGCTCTCCAAAGCATGTTGGTAGTAACATTGCTCTTTTATCTTTCCCAATGCTTTCACTGCTACCCAGTTTATAAAATGTCTCTGCAATACTATTTTCATGTGACACACATTTATAGGCCAGTAAATAAAAGGCAGTTATAAATTTTATGGAGTGATCCAAACTATTCCAACTGTTGAGCCAAACATATTTTAGTAGAAGAATCTTAATGTAATAACATTTTTGATGGAAAGAACATTAACAGTGTTTTTAGGATGGGGAACTTCAGCAAAAGTTAACAACTCAGAGAAGAAGTTGAAAGTGTTCATAAATGGCCATTTCCCCATGAATTTTATGTTCAGTGTTGTGGCTGTCATAAAGGTTACTGTAGTCTTCAGAGAATATTTTTTTTATAAAATTTGAGGGGAAGAGAAACAAGGAAAGCTTGTTTCTACAATGTTAAGTCTGATTCAGATGACAAACTTGAAGAAGAAATATAGAAGACAGTCAACAGAAGATATGTAAGAAGTATTTAAATACCAGGAGAAGGCCTTAGCTGTGAGACTGGAAGGCTTCAGTCTGGTCATTTTGTGAAAGAAAGTATGGGAAGCATAACTTGGTCACTATGCACAATGTACAAGCAATTATAATCCTTTTTTAAGTCTTGCAGATAAAGGGATGACAAGATCCAATGCCTTGAATTTAAGGTGAGATAAAATTAAGCTTTAAATAAGATATGATTTCCTAGCAGTGAAGATAATTAAACATTGAAACCCTCACCACAGGTGGCAGTGGATAAGCCAAGAACTGGAATTTAAAATTAGATCAGATAGCTTTCAAGAAACATAATTTTGACTTTTGGAATCATTCTGCAATATGCACACACAGAAGGTGACTTTTGATGATCATAGATTTACTTTTGACACTCATGTTTGAACATAGGTTTGCATATGAAATGAATAAAATATTGTAATTAAGTATATTGAAAAGGCAAGGATACCAATATTTAACTACATGCAGTGCTCTCTTCTAATCTGATCCCAGAAGAGAGTGTCTGCTGCTGTTACATCTAAAATTTATTTAGTAAGCTTAGTTTCCTATCCTTACATGGGAAATCATTATTTTATTTTTTATAAGAGCTTGTTTATAAGCTGAGCAAGTTTATAAATTCCTCAAAGGATGGAAGTTCCCTACAGCTAAAGTACATGGTATGTGTGTTCCCTAAAAGTAAAAAAAAATATAGGTCAGCGACTAAATATGTCACTGTTGCAACTTCTAATTCATCCAGAATTAACCTCGACCTTTAAGACCTAACCCCTGCACAACCAGGCAGCATCCCTATCTTCCCAGGACACCTGCCCCTCTCCCACTCCTGTGCAATTCCTCCTTGCCCTTAGTTTACCAGCAGGTCTTGATTCAGCCATGCAGGCTTTGCCTTCCTTCTCTGATTTCTTACACCTGAGGAACTAGAGCTCATGTGCTCTATGGAAAGTTCACCCAACACGAGACCTCTGTCTTCAGGAAAATAAGGTGTTAAATTCTTCTTTATTAACCTAGAAAATTGAATCTTTCATCAGCCATGGAATTTGATCCAAGGACTTGTTTGTATTGTATATTCTGTCCGATTTTTTATCTCCTACATCTTTTTTTTCTAAACAATGAGTCATGCAGCAAAGTTACTTCCACAGGCTATGACAAAATCTAAACAGTTTTAAATAAAAGTTTTCTTGGTGTTCAGCTTTGAATTATGTATATATATTTGGTCCTTATTTATATTAGACTGTTTTTTCACTGCAAATCTGAACTGATTTTTCTTTTACTTTTGATAGGGTAGATCACCACCAAAGATATTCATTCTTCCCAATTTGTACTTTTGACAAGCAAGGTGAATTGTTTTTAATGACCCACAGAAAATGTGGGTAAAATTTTACTCCATTACAAATATTTAAGATACTCAAGACATGATAAGGATCTGAATTCCCGGGGCATGGTGGAGAGACCCAGCTGATGTTTTAGTTCAGTCATTTCAAGGTGTCCGTTTTATGCTTTTAGTCATATTTCCAAATCTAAAATGTCCTGAAGATGGCTATACATTCTCTCAAGCTTAAAATACATCCGTAAAGACACAGAGTTCATTGTCTTTTATGGAGATAAGAACTTTTGACAAACTTTGACATTTGCTGAATAGCATATTTTAATTTTAAGTCACACATTATTGTTCTCTAACTGAATTAAATCTGAAGTAATATATCTGACAGACTGCCCAGGGTTTCTCAATATTGATAAACACTAGACTTTAGCTAGATTGGTTTTCCTTCCCATAGGCTGAAAGCTTTTTACTGAAATCCTAATTCAGAGAAACAGACAGGATACTAAAAATCATATAAGTAACTTGGCATTGACAGAGAAACAGTAGGACAAACAAAATGAGTACAAGGAAAAAAAATTAAAAATAAGATCAGATTCATCTTATCCTTTGCAGCAAAATGTAATCATATGAAGATGACTTCCTAAGCTAATTGCTGCTCAGGGAAATGAATCATGTTTTCCTTTAAGGATCCATTAAAACCATGAAGATAAAACATTAGGCCATTTTGCAAATAGTCAGTCTTTTGCCCAGCTCACTCTAGATGTTGAGCACTTCTGGAAACCATATGTGAGTCATAAGGTTTTGATCATCTTTATCCAAGTTTTGATGCATATTTGGCTTCCTAAGATTTGAATGCATTTTGTAATGGAGGTATATACTGTGTGTACTTCACATATAAACCAATATAATGGATGGGTAAGGGGAACCTAGAAGGAAATTTACTCTTTTTGTAATTAGAATTCTGTATACTTAAGTTTGACAAGTTACTGCAGGAGACTATGGGACTGGCTTTAACATTTTATTTTCAGCACAGTCAAGCCATAGTTCTCAATTTTGCCAGTTGAGGCTGTGTTTGCAATCTATACTCCATGTTTTGTAGCTAGCTTTCTACAGGAATCCAAATTGAATTTGGTGTCTCTTGCATAGATGTTGGTATCTCATTTCCCTGTAATGAGACACTTCCTGTTGCTGGATTAGGAAGCCTTTTCCAAAGTTACAACAGCCTTCTAAAAGACAAAGAAACTTGCTAAAAAGAAATATAAGATAGAGTGCTTTTACCTAATTTTTAAAAAATATTTTATATATAGTCTGAAGCATTATACCAACATGTGTGATCTTTATTTCTTCCATAATGTTAAAGATGTATCTCACAAAATATAATAAACAGAACTATTTTGATTCAGATAAAAAACCAGACATTTACTACAGATCTACATGCTCACTTTTTGTCAAGAAATTTTGGTTATCAAATCTATTGTGGTCATGGTCTTGTTGAATGAAGCATATGTGTTCACTACCAAGTGAAATGGAGTTTTTGTCTAGATGTTAGTGAAATAATATACACAAATGTCTGGGTTACAGAGAAGGGGGAGAAGTTTACTTCTGTGTGGTTTTGTCCCTCTTTTACCAGAAGGCGAGGGGAAAGTGTAGTGGCTTATTTGCAGTTTAATTTCCTTCTGCTCTTAAAACTAGTATGTCTAATTGGAACCCAATGTGGGTCTCAAGAGAGAGGTTGAAATAACAATTTTGATCAAAGCATTTGTGCATCAGGTACAGGGCATTTACTTCACATCATTGGATTGATCTAATTACCTTGTGGCAGAAGGGGAAGTTCTGAAAAGTCATAATTTGCAGAAATAAATTGAAGCCATGTAATGACTGAACTTATTAAAGACTCTTACTTGTTTAAATATGATGTCCTATGCATTAATGTGATTTGTGCATTCTATGACTTGGATATCATAAAAAAACTATGAGACTAACTCACTTCTAGAATGCCCAGTTACACATATGTAGTGCAAATTATACACCAGTACCACATAAAACAATGTGGGCAGATTTTTACGAAAACAGGGTGATAAGCACTGGCAGCTACAGACCTAAAAACTGAGACATGATGGGACAGATCTAGGGTGCAGATAACAAGGGGTCCAGCTTCTCCAGCTTTCATTCTTGAAGGAACAACTTGTTCATTCAAAAAAATGTAAGATTTTAAAAGCAGCATTGTCTTTTGTGATGGATTTGCAAATTCTATGCCATTTAGGAGGGATGGAGAAAGGTTTTGCTCCCAGGTCATACACATCACTGCTGCCACATCCTCTGTCTTACACTGATCTCTTCTCTATAGGACACATGAAGTTCTCTGATGTGGGTCTTTTCCATGGGATATAGCTCTGCAGGAATTTCTGCAGAAAGAATCCATTCCAAAGTGTACAGTCCTTCAGAAACACATTTATCCACTGTAGGTACCCCATGGGCCTCAGTTCCTGACAGAAGACTTGCCCTTGCAATAGTCTTTCCAAGAGCTCCTTATGGATGTCTGTTCTGATGTGATCCTTCATGGACTACAGAAAAACAGCCTGCTTCGCCATGGTTCTTCTTGAGCTTGAGGGGAATGTTTGCTGTCATGCCCAGAGCACCTCCTCCCCTCCTTCACCGATCAGAGTTTCTGCTGGGCTGTTTCTTGCATGTTTTTTCATTTTCTTGCAGAGCTACCGTACAAGGTTTTGTACCCTTTCTTAGATATGTTATCAGAATTGTGCCATCAGCATTGCTGGTGGGATCAGCTTTGGCCAGTGGCGGCTCTGTTTCGGAGCCAGCTGCAGTGATCTGTGCCCCACACAGGGGTAGCTCATAATCTCTTCTTACACAGGACACACCTGCAGCCTCCTGCTACCAAAACTTCATCATATAAACCCAGTACTGGACTGGATTGAAATAAATGTTTTGTAGTGATGAATATTAGTATTATACGCAATAAGATGAAGAAGTGAAGAATAATAGAGTACTAACAAGCAAAAGTATTTAGAAGTTCCTCTACTTCACTGCAATCTTCACAGTCCAATTCCCCAAAAATGATAAAGAACTCTGATAAAATTTGCACAGTCTAGCTTAGATCTTTTACTGAGCTCATTTCTACAATCTACTCAGTCTTGTGCATGTTGAGTTGAAGAAATCCAAGATCTTTGATCAAGCTTTACTTTGCTTGCCTTGCTTAAAGCTCCAACACTGTCATAGTTCAGATGAAGCCAAAGGAATTAAAAGCTTGTACATATTTTCATAGGTCGAGTTTTGGTATGAATTTACTAGAGAAATACATGATATCATAAATTATCTTCAGGGGAGATTCACAGTTTCAAAAAAATATATATTAAAAGGATAAATGCTATTAATAAATAGAGCCCAGTTATTCCACAGTGTTGTGTCATATTCATTGATTAAATAGTTGCTAAAATAAAATGTGATACATATTTAGACATTGTCTAAGTAAATATGAAAACTTTAACAGAGAATCTGGACACAAAAAAAAAAGTAGTTTTGGAAAATGTGGTTAGCCCTTGGTCAAGAGCAAGTGATAATTCGCAAAAGATTTCAGATTAACTAGGGGTAAAAAGGAGGAAAAAAATTAAAAAGAGAGCTGTTAATGACACACCTGGATAAAGGAGTGGAGGATATGATTAGTAGACAATATGATTCAGTCAATGATTCAGTTATGACTTGCAGCTAACATTCCAAAAAAGGGTAAAATTTGCAAGGTCACCTGCATCCAGAGAGCTGCATTTGACTGGAATCAGTGCACAGGTTTACAAAATAATAAGGATAATGGAGATTTATCTTGATGGAAGAAATAAAAGCTTTGGCTCATTAAACCTGGAAAATTAAGGTCCAATCCAATTCTTACATGACTGTGCAATCTAAATATATGGGGGTTGGGGGTGGGTCTGGAAAAGCAGAAAAAATAAACACTAGGAAGATATGTGAGCTATTTAAACTACAAGTAAAAAGAATAAATGGGTATCAATTTGCCATGAGTAAACAGAATAGAAATTAAATGTTTTATTTACTATCAGAGTAGTTATGGAAGTTTTCTAATGGATAGAGATTTCTTCAACTGTTGTTAAGAAGCTTGTTTAATTTATAAATTACATTGTATAATATGCTTGCCCATGAAAGAAGAGGACTACAGCCAGCACCTCAGGAAGACTTTTTCAGTTCAACATCACAACCTACTGAGAGGAGAGCAGCTCACAGTACCATAAGCTCATTCCCATCCCCAGAAGACAGTAAAAAGTAGGGACTTCAACCCCTTTCCCAAAGCATGGATACATCTCTCTGGAGCCAGTAAATAGTGTGCATCACAAGTGCTGTAATTAATTAATAATATTCCTACCTGAATTAGTTGCCTTAAATCTGACTGAGACTCATTTTTATTTACATGTTTTACAGCCAAATTATCATGTAACATGGTAGGTGGGCTGCCTTTAACTTGGTGTAGACTAAGTTTTTCTTCTGCAGCTCTGTGTAAAACTGAGAATATACTTGTTACAAATTCAAAAATTCAGTGAAGAATTAAAATTCACAGTCTGTATGTAAAACATGAAGTAAATTTAAAATCACATGTTAGTCCACTGCAAGTCACTTATAAGTCCATTGTGGAAAACCCATAAAATTACTGCCAGCACTGGAAAATAATTTTCTATTTATGGATCAAGAGTTTCTTCTCAAATTGTACATATCCTCCTAATAATGTGATAGAACTTCATGACTCGAAACACTGGATTCTGCCCCTAGGACAGATTAATGCTGTGCCCAGGGTTCCATTCCATTGTAATGCATGTGCATACAATTTGTAAAAAGCAAAGAAAATGATTCTTCATAAGCATTGCAAAGGCAAGACAGCATCACAGAAGTGAAACAAGTCAGGGATGCCTGACTGCTTACAACTAGGTTTACTTATCATACATTGATATATTTAATTTTGATATTGGAGAGTAGGGCCATGAAGTTTATAAGTGCACTGAAAGCCTTCCCCTATGAAAACAGGCTTAGAAAGGTGGGTGCTTCAGCCTGGAAAAGAGAAGGTTGGAAACCTCATAGCACCTTCCAGAAGGGGACCGGTAGGGAAGCCAGAGAGGGACTCTTCACCAGGAACTGCAGTGACAGGACAAGGAGTAATGGTACAAACCAAAAGAGGAAAATTTAGGTAGATATTAGGAAAAAATTGTTTATTGTGAGGGGGATGAGACACTGGAAGAGGTTACGCAGGGAGGTTGTGAGTTCCCCTAGCAATATTAAAGGCCAGGTAGGATAAGGCCTTGAGCAACCTGGTCTAGTGGGAAGTGTCTGTGCCCATGGCAGGGGGGCTGGAACTAGACAATCTTTAGGGTCTGTTCCAACCCCTTAATGTTCTATGAGTCATTCTATATACACTTGCAATTTTTTTTGAAAGTAAATGTCCACTTAGGTTTCATGAGCTAATTTACATCTATCAGGCAACTCTTCTAATGCTATTTTTTTTATCTTCAAATGATATTTTCTGCTAGTCTAGAAGTTGCAGAATTTCAGGAGACTTTTCTTATGGAGTAAATACTAATACAGAAAGAGGGAAGCTAAATACTACAGATCCTTTTTCTTTTCAGTATAAAACACCAAAGTCTAGCTTTTGGGAAAAGGAGACTTGACAAATAGTATTTCTTCTAGTTCTCAGCAGAAATGACCATGACCTTGGGGCAGACATTTATTTTCCCTACCTGAGCATCTCTAGCCATTGAATAAGAGATTATCTTTATTCCCTTTTCTGCAATCATTAAGACTAAATTCCAAATAAAGCGCTGCATGAGTGTATACAGTACAACAAATCATGCATGAGTTTTATTGCTTGGGGACTTGATTATTTATATATGTGCACATTCTTTCTTTCTTGGTCCTTATTAAAGTAATCTAAATGTTTAAATTTTCTTTTTCATTTCAAGGAATTTGCAGCAGAACTGAAAAATGGCAGAGGGACCTTTATAGAAGTTAATGAAAGACATTTCAGTGCAGGTAAATAGAAATGTTATCACCACAGTAATGAAATAAAGAAAATAATCCCTTACTAGCCCTAATAAACTACTTTTAATATAACCAAACACTTGGTTATACATTCATTGAGATTCTGCTGTTTGTTCAACAACTAACTTATAATTGCATGTGGATTATAATTAAAGCTGGCAAGCTGTCTGCTGTGCAAATAACAAATGTAGTTGCCACAAGAAGCTTTGAAAATGTGATGTGAAGAATATACCATAAAAATAGGTATTATGATGAGTATACTGCTCTGTTATGTTTTGAGATATAAGTCTTTGATTCAGCTAAGTTTTCTTATGAAGGTAAATTTTTAAAACCTCAATAATCAAAAAATGAAGCAATTTTCTTCTTAGGGTTTTAAAGAGCAGTTCAGTACAAAGATATTTATTTTCTTTTTCTAAACTTTGATTGTATAATTTTTTTCAATTTTTATTATAACTAAACTTTAATCAGACTCACTGTCTTCTAAATACTGCTAGAGACACTAAAATTCAAATACAGCAAAAATAATACATTTCCAGATTTACAAGAGGAGCACAAAAGGTATTTTCATATATATAGATTTGTTATTTTTTTTTTCTTTTTGGTGTCAGAATTGTGCTTTCAAAGAAAATCCCTCAACTGCCTCTACTCATCATGGCTGAGATCAAATTAAAAGATGCACTAAATAGTGCCGTTTAATGCTCCAGTTGCTAAAGGACATTCAGTCCGTGGGGTCAGACTAGAGTTATCACAAAATTACTGCTATGGAATGTCTTTGTCGGTCTGCAGCACCACCAAAATTGCCTCAAAATACAAATTTTCTGCAGCTGGCAAGACTTTGTCTCTGGTTAGCCAGTCTCAGAATATCTCATTCTCAACAGGAGTGCAAGGCTCTGATAGAACTTTTCCTGCTTGCAGAAGAGCAGAATAATTATTTCTTTCTTTATCAGGATTAAGACAATAATTACAAATTTTTGTGTGACGTAACTTCACAGAATCACAGAATGACAAGGTTGGAAGAGGCCTTCAAGGTCATCAAGTCCAACCCATGCCCTAACACCTCAACTAAACCATGGCACCAAGTGCCACATCCAGGCTTTTTTTAAACACATCCAAGGATGGTGACTCCATCACCTCCCCAGGGAGACAATTCCAGTACTTTATCACTCTTTCCATAAAAAACTTTTTCCTAATATCCAATCTATATTTCCTTTGGCGCAGCTTGAGACTGTGTCCTCTGGTTCTGTCAGTCGCTGCCTGGAGAAAGAGACCAACCCCACCTGACTGCAGCCACCTTTCAGGGAGCTGTAGGGAGGATAAGGTCACCCTTGAGTCTCCTTTTTCCAGACTAAACACCCCAGCTCCCTCAGTTATTCCTCACAAGACTTGTGTTCCAAGCCCCTCTCCAGCCTCGTTGTCTCCTCTGGACGCACTCAAGCCTCTCAATGTCCTTCCCAAACTGAGGGGCCAGGACTGGACACAGCTCTCAAGGTGTGGCTTCACCAGTGCCCAGTACAGGGGAAGAATGACCTCCCTGCTCCTGCTGGCCACACTGCTCCTGATCCAGGCCAGGATGCCCTTGGCCTCCTTGCCCCCAGGGCACTCTGCTGGCTCATGTTCAGTCACCTGTCAACCAGTGCCCCCAGGTCTCTTTCTGCCTGGGCACTGTCCAGCCACAGCATCCCCAGCCTAAAATATTGCAGGGGGTTATTGTGGCCACAATGCAGGACTCAGCACTTGGACTTACTAAACTTCATCTTACTGGACTCTGCCCATCCATCCAATCATTCCAGGTTTCTTTGCAGAGCCCTCCTACCTTCCAACAGATCGACATACACTCCCAGCTTAGTGTTGTCCACAAGTGACAGAAACAACACAGGAAACCACATTTTTGCTTTATATTAAAAAAAAAAAAAGAATTATTTTAGATATTTTTTCCAACTATCCAAGAACATTGCTAAAAATATGATGGTTTTGTAATATTTCAATTAATGTGGTTTAGCACACTACCCTTATATTGGGTTTTCCATTGATTTCTGTTCAGTTTCAGAAATTTTTTTGTGTTTCTAAGACCCAGTAAGAGTTAACTGTGATCTCCCCTTCAAAACTTAGAGTGCTTGAACCAGAACTTCCTTTCCTCTGTAATACTACTCTGAGAGTTGGTGCATATATCTTGCCTTTAAAAAAAGCAAAATACTTTTTCTTTTGAAGCTCTCATAATGCCAATTAGCAGATTTTACCTTTGTTGACCAATAGGTAACTGACTGTAGTTCTTTCCAGTAGCAGAAATCATTCTGTCTCTAAGAGGACTTATATTCATGTTCTCCACTTCCCAAGAACATATCCAAATTATCCATGTGATCTAGTCAGGAAATAATTTATAAATTATACTGGACCACTTCTGTCTGTCAACTTTTCATGGCAAATGTCCTGGGTCTGGTTTTGTTGGTTTTTTTTTTTTTTTTTTTAAATTTTTTTGCTACTATGAATGGGTAAGTTTCAGATATCAGTTTTCAGCTCAGTTTCTAAATATTGCTTGGGCCTGTCTGTGAAGCATTAATGGTACCCTTAGGGATATTTAAGAAGCCAATGTTTGTTCTTAGGTTTACTGGTTTTGGCTGGAATAGAGGAGTAACTTTTCTTCACTTAACTAATATGGTGTAATGTTTTAGATTTGTCAAGAGAACAATGTTGATAGCACAGGAATGTCTTCAATATTTAATTATTTAGTGCTTGTAAGGCATCAAGGCCTTTCCTGCTTCTCATGATGGCCCACCACTGCTCATGCTGGGGTGCACAAGGATTTCAGGGAGAACACAGCTGTGACAGGGGACACAAACTGAAGCTGGGGGAAGAAGGAGGAAGGGAGGATGTTTGGAATGATGGTGGTTTTTTTCCAAGTAACAGCTACATGTGATGGAGTGGCTTTCCTGCTTGCCCATGAGAAGAGGTGAAAAAAATCCTTGTTTTGTTTTGCTTGCATGCACAGCTTTTGTTAATTTGTTAAACTGGCTTTACTTCTGCCCTTGAATTTTCCCAATTTTACCCTTTGGATTCTCCTCCCTAACCCACTGGGCAAGTGAGCAAGTAGCTGTGTGGTACTGAGCTGCCCATCAGGAATAAACCACAGTAGGCAATTGTGTTCCTTAGTGTTCAATAAAAAGGCTTACTGTAGAATACCCAGCATGACCTTCATTTGGTTTGAGTTTGATTTTTTTGGTTTTTTGGAGACAGCTATCAAGGGAAACACAAAATTGCAACTGCAGAAGCAGATGGTCACATGATGAAAAGTACTTACTGAAACATAATATAATACCGATTACATTTTAAGTGTAAATCCTGATCATGTTAAATAGTGGTGCCAGCTGTTTCAGCCGGCAGACTGCACTTATTGGTGTACCCTGGGAATCAGCAGGTGCTGCTGGCTCTGGTAGTATCAAATTATGAGCAGAAAGTTTTAAATGGACATTTCAGCTCTGGGACAACCATTATGTGAGAAAATGAATTATGAAAACCTGAAGAAGGAGATATTTAATGGAAAGTTTTAGTTTTACTAAATTAAAGTAAGAAAGTGGAGTTCAATTCCTTTCCCATTCATCTTTTCCAAACTTTTTCTACTGCACATTCATCTGTGCTTTTTTTTATATGTAAATATGAACACTTTCTGCAATAATCAAATGTAAATTGCTATATATAGTGTTGGGTTTTGGTTGTTATTTTTCTATAAAATCCACAGTCACAACTGCCACTGTCCTACAAATGCTGTTATGGTGGGCTGACCCTGTCTGGATGTCAGGTAACCACAAAACTGCTTTATCACTCCCCTCCACAACTGGATAAGGGAAAGAAAATGCAATGAAAGGTTCATGAGTTGAGATAAGGACAGGGAGAAATCGCAAACCGATTGCTATCAAGGGCAAACCAGACTTTAATTAAATATATTACCAATTTGAATCAGAGCAGCTTTAAAACATCTTCCCCCCACCCCTACCTCCTTCTTGGTCTCTACTTCCTCTCCTCCAGCAGTGTAGGGGACAGGGAATGGGGGTTATGGTCAGTTCATCACAGGTTGTTTCTGCCACTGCCCAGGGAGAAGAGTATTTCCTCTGCTCAGCACGAGGTCCCTTCCATGGGAGACTGTTCTCCATGTCTGCAATGTGACTTCTTTCCACAGGCCACAGTTCACAAACTGCTTCAATGTGGGTCACATTTCCACAGGGTGCAGTCCTTCCAAAACAGCCTGCTCCAGTGTGGGTTCCTCAGGGAATCACAAGTCCTACCAAGAAACCTGCTCCAGCATGGGCTTCTCTCTCCATGGGTTTGCAGGTCCCCACCTGAAGCCTGCTCCAGCACAGGCTACCCATGGGGTCACAGCCTTCTTTCAGGCATCCATGTTCTCTGGTGTGAGTCTCCTGCATGGCTGCAGGTGGATCTCTGCATCCCTGGGGACCTCCATGGGCTGTGGGGACACTGCTGCTTCACCATGGGCTGCAGGGTGATCTCAGCTATGGCACCTGGAGAGCCTCCTTGCCCTCCTTCTCCACTGACCTTGGGGCCTGCAGAGCTGCTCATCTCACATATACTCATCCTGCTCTTCTCTGAGAACAATTACTTCTGCACTGTAATCTTTTGCTTTTCTCCTTAAAAAGCCAGGACAGGCTTAAATGTTGTAGCAGCCAGAAGGGGCATGACTAGGACTTGGAGGTTTTTCTGTACAACCTCACATCATTTTCCAGAGGTGGGGAAAGAGCTCCTTTCTGGGTCATGTAGTGTGGCAGAGGGAGCAGTCAGGCCCTGCCAGGGGTTTTGCATGGGGGATAAGCAATAGTGTGTAGATTCATCCACCTTTTTTTTTATACACTCTGTCACTAGCATTGTTTCTGTTACTGTTCATTGTCTTATTTCATTGATGTTTCCAGTATATTGTTTTATCTCAACCAGTGATTTTTATCTTTTGTGCCTCCAATTCTCTTCAGCCCACCACAGCAGGAGGGTGAGCAGGAGGTAGAATGATAGAGTGGCACATGGTTTCGAGTGCTTCAGTGGGAACATAAAACAGAGAAATATGTTTCTTAAATCATGACAATATTTTATTGCAGAGGTACCTCTGCCATCTCTGATTGGCTTGGCCTTGGATGCTGAAGGATTAGTCATGGGACCAGCTGGCATTGGTTCTGTCAGACTAAGGGAAATCTGGCAGCTTCTCACAGAAACCACTCCTGTAGAATCCCTCCCAAAACCTGGCCACACAAACCAAATATATTCTATCTCTCACACAAAACCCCCAGTCCTTGACTTAGGATAAACATGACCTACAAAAACCAAAACATCAGTGTGTTAGCAAAATTTTTCTCATTCTGAATCCAAAACACATATTTATACCAGGTATTGACAAGAGATTAACTATTCCAGCTGAATCCAGGTCAATGGTAGAAAGAAAATCTGTATTGTCTTAGTCTGGTCTAATTTTTGCACATTTTAATGTATGTTGATACATCAAGGTGTAGTAAAAACCACACAGGAGCTACTTAGGAGCATAAAAATGTAAATATCTATATTAGGCCAAACAGAAAAACAATCAGAAAAAAAATCCCAACACATCCCAAAACCCCACAAATTTTCTCCTTGAGGAGGATATTTGTCATCAAAACTAACAATTCAAGTTGATTCTAAGAAACTCAACAAAGTGCTGAGACTTTATTTTGGTTGTTTTAACCCTCTCTTGTATAGCTCACTCCTTTTCTTAGGAACCATGAAGAATTCCCTAGAACACAAGGAGACAAATCAAACCCTGAAACTTCTGTCCTAATGAATGTTACAGAATAGTAATGCACTTTTCCATGAAAGATAAAATTATATATATATATATATATATATATATATGTATGTGTGTGTGTGTGTGTGTGTGTGTGTGTGTGTGTGTGTGTTCCTTATGTTACGGAATTAGTGCTTTTATCCAGGGAAACAAAAGAAAAATTATATATATGAGTCTTAAAACTTCACAGTGATCATTTGTGGGATGTATAGGTAAAAAAAATCCCAGAATACAAATAAAACTTGTTCTCAGTCATTGTTTAAGCAGCTTGCCTAGTGTCATAACATGTCTTACTCTTTATGACTTTGCTGCTCTTGTCAATCACATTTAAGCACACCACAATAGTGTCAGCTTTTATTTTTAGAACATTCATGCCCTGAAGTAGTGTATGCTCCAAATATTGCATGCAATTCCCTGGTGACACTGTTCTGAGAATCTAAAAAAACCAGATCAACCTTGGATTCATCTGGAGGTGACAAGGAAGTTCTCGTAGTACTGAGTGTTCGTACTTAGATCCAAGTGTTTTCTTATTTGTCTAATTGTTCTTTTAGATACTTACATATGGAAAAAAAACGCGTTTTTTTTGGGATGGAAGATATTTTTAAGTATAAACTGAATTTGACTAAAATAGGTCCAGTTAAAATAAAATTAATAAACATCTCAGTACACTTTTGCCGAAGGAAATGTTCCAGAAATATAGAAACAGTGGGACACCAAAATTTGGAATTGAATTAGAATTTTTCTTGTTGCAGACATAAGTAATTTAACTACAAGAAAAATGCAAAACTGGAAAAATTTCATCACTTATGAAAAAGAATCAGAAATGTCAGGTCATTCCATCAGTGATATGTGGCATTGTGACAGTGTGTGTAAATATGATTTCCACATTTTCATTTGTTCAAGTTATAGGAAGTACATTTGGTTTGACCAGAGCTATTTTCTGTGATTTGGCCTAAAAAAAGAGTTTCCTTAAGTCTACAACCAGTAAGTTTTCCACACAATGAAAGAAGGAATTTTTTCAGCATATATCATTGAGATTCCACATTTGGAAGTGTTTCATTTATTGTTCCTTTGCTTACAATTAGCAAATGGTTAATTAAAGTTATAAAGAAATGATTGCAGAAGAAGATACTGACTTATTTTCTCCAAACAAAAAATATCTGTTATGCCATAAAGTTAACAGTAATACCACTTTTTCTTCTCCCCACTGTAAACTGAGGCTGTCACAGTCCCTTTTTTTCAGGATGAGAAATGTCTCGCCTACAGAAAACAACAATCACGATCTATTTGTGGTTTGTTTGGCAAAATTCTCTATTAAAAGTTCAGCCTAATCTGGCATATCTACTCTTTATGCAGGACCAAGCGGTTTATTATAGAAGGATCTTGAAACTCATAGGTTTTACAGAATCTGATCCCAGATTGGGGAAGTTAAAGTTGCTTTACTGGTAAAGATAATTCAATATTTTTTCCACTACACAAGTGTTGTAGTGTGTTCATTAAGTTCATTTAATTCCTCCCCCATTTTATGTATCTGCTCCCCCCCATTTTGTGTAAAATGGTTCTGCCGTCCTCAGTTTTCCCGCCACAGCCCTGCCAGTTCTATTGTCAATCTGTTAGGTTATATAATTCCTCCTCCCCATTTTCCCTTATATGTATGCCTTTTCTCCTCCCTGGGCCAAGTCAATCACCCCCCACTCCACCTAGTGTTCCAGAAGCTTCTCCTCTTTGGGGGTTGTGGTTGGCTGTGGTCCCGGGGCCCCTCCCATACCTGGTACCTATTGGGCTCTCCACTATGTCATTTGTGTTAAGTTCATCCCCTCTTCTCCCCCTATTGGTCTTCTGTAAATCCTCCCGGGTCCACTCCTTCCCTTTATAACCCTTAAGCACCCTTTGTTCTGGGTCATTCGCTGGGACGTTGTGGGCTTTCCAATAAACTTGATTAGCCCCCCGGCGAGTGTCCAGCTCCTTCCTTCTCGTCGTTTAGCAGCGATCCAGTCCGCAGCCAGCACAGCCCGAGGCCTTGCGACGCCGAGGGCGCTGGCAGGATATGCAGCGAGGTGTCGGCCTTAACCTCAGCTAGCCGGACTCTGACCTTCTCTGCTCTAGAAGGCTAGACACTTGTCGCTGCACACAAGTAAAATTCTTCCAAAGAAATGCAATGCCAAAAAAAAAAAAAAGGCAAAAAAAAGAAACAGAAGGAAAAACGAACCCTGGAATATTTCTTTCTGCATATTCTAGTATGAAGGGCGCCGAACCATTTTTCCTTTCAGTATTTCATGCTAGCTATCAAGAGAAACTCTAATTGAAACATACATTTAAGGCATATATTTGAGCTCAATTTTTTGTTAAGTAAAGTACATGCTATGTATCAAATTAAATGTCTCTAAAATCAATTGAAAAAGACCTAGGAATTACCCTTTTTATTGACTGTTATAACTCTATGACCTTATTTTGACAGAATTTGTAACTAAAACAGTATAGCATGTAGAAGAGCAAAACAGGATCTCTGGATGTTTCTGCAACTTCTTATTTTTACTGGAAACGTTCAAATTTGGTTATTTTGCTTATTTTCTTCCCATTATTTTACATTATTTATTAGTTTTATCTCTGATTCTTGTGTTTCATATAGATGGCTAGATACCTGAATGAAATTTCTGTCTAACGATACCTTTTCATTTTTACTGTAAATATTGTCAAATAAAACATTAATATTTAATTTCACATGGTGTTCTTCCCTCCTCCTGCCTTGAGTGAAAACTTCAAAGAAGCTATTCTTAATTTTGAATATTTTGGGTTTTTTTTAAATTATCCTCACTTTCTTGTTCTCATGTCAGTTTTCTTCCTTTCTTCTTCCTCCTACGTTGTGAACAAATTTAGTATAAAAGCTGAAATGGAATGCTATTATAAAATAATGTTACCATAGCAACAAAAAGTAGCTTTGGTTTCTCACCTACAGCAAAAATAAAAGGTGAGTTGTGCAGGATTCTTATCAACTACAGAGAAGGTAATCAGAAAAAATGAATCTTTATCAGTAATGAATGAGCTAGTCATATAAAGAAAAATCTGTGGTAGTAAAGAAGCCATCCTATTATTTCCTGGGAAACTAGAAGTTGTTTGAAATAGTAGAACAGCTACTGCAGAACTTTCAGATAAAACATTCTTATTTGTAATCTCTGATATTAGTGAAAAGATTATTGATGCTTTCTTGAATTCATCATTTGCATAACAAAATTGGTGTAGCACCTTGGAGGGTTATCATATTCATCATATGCTAATTTATCAATCAAGATATTGAAATAGGTTTTTTTGGTCTGTTCTTGACAGTTTACATGTATAGCATCAGTGACTGGGGATATATGTGGAACAAAGCAACATAACAGGTTTTGGTTTTTATATACTCTAAGAAATCTTTATTCTGCTCACAGAGATAATTTATGAAATTTGGGTATTAAATTCCAGCCCAGAGCTATCACCCAATGAAAGATAAATAATGAGATATGACTAAGTAAGTGAGGGTAAATTTTGGGTATATATATATATTTATTTATTTATTTTTATTTATGGATGGATGAATATATGTATATTATCTCTCCCTTCTAGAAGTTTCTACGTGATCATGACATGAAAACCATAATATGTCTTTAGCAGTCAAAAAGATCCCATATAGAGGTGATACTTTTAATGAGTGTCAGTTTTGCTGGGAATCACTGGATTTAGTCTAGTTTTTTAAAAACTACAGAAATTTGACCGTGCAGAAATTATTGTATTGGATTCCATGCATATAGAATTTCATCTTTCATGATCTCTGAGGAGCGAATCAGGCCTAAGTATTGTCACTAAGAAGTTTCAAGCAGGTGTGTGGTGATTGAATAAACATTACTTAGAGATGAGAACATATATCTGGGTTATTGCTTTATAAAGCAGAAACAAAATAATACATTTTAATCACAAGCCAGAAAGATTCAAGGAAAGTAGATTTAATTATTCAAGACCTTCACGCTAGAGTTCTCTGTAAAGGTGATGGGTCAGGTAATTATCCCCTTTGAGATTATTAGCAGAAAATAGTCATTCAGCCCATTATAATTTGCTTTCTAGACACCACATATTTTCATTTGCAGCTTTTACCTAAGTCACGGCTTCACCCCAGCTGGTAAACACCACAGAGCTGCTCGTTGACTCCGTCACCAGCAGGACCAGGGAGAAAACTGGAAGGGCAAAAGTTAGAATAGCCATGGGCTGAGATAAAGACACTTTAATAGGGAGAGCAAAACCCATGCACACAAGCAAAGAAAAACAATAATTAATTCACTGCTCCCCACAGGCAGGCAGGAGTTCAGCCATCTCCAGGAGAGCAGGGACTCATCACATGTAAGGGTTATTTAGGAAGACAAATGCTATCTCTCCAAACATTCTCCACTTCCTCCTTCTTCTCCCATACTGAACATGATGTCAGATGGTCTGGAACATTCCTTTGGTCAGTTGGGGTCACCTGTCCTGGCTGTGTCTCCTCCCAACAACTCCCTCCCCAGTATGGTTGTACTAGAGGCAGAACAGGCCTTGGCTCTGTGCAAGCCCTGCTCAGCAATAACAAAAACATCTCCATGTTATTGACCCTGTGTTCAGCACAAATCCAAACCATACCCTCATACCAACCTCTGTGAAGGATATTAACTCTACCACAGCTGAAACCAACACAACTGCAATTATATTTTTTACTTAACTCTGTGATTGGGCACTGAGGAAGGATTTTTGCTAAATAAGGGTTGCCAGAATTTAAGGATTATTCTTACAGGAACATGTAATGAAAAACTAATTTTCCATTCCTTCCATTTTACTGAGTTAATGAAAAGGTATTTTGTTACTTTTGGTTTTTTTCTACTTCAACTTCTACTTTGTCAAAATAGACTTTCTTAAACATGGGAGCATAGTAAATGGTGGTTACAAAATCCCTCTGGGATCAAAGATTCTTACTCATTTCAAATAACCTTATCATATAGTTCCATACACGTTTAAATCAATTGCCATTTTAGAACAATAATTTAGATACATAATTTAAACTACATAAAAGTAAATCCAAAACAGTTTTATTGGAGGAAACATAGATGAGATATCTCTCTTAGAGATTCTTCCCTCATGGAAGCATGTTTCTGTGATTTTCTAGAAAGGTATAATTGGAAAAAAAAATACAAATACAGTAACATAATGAAAATTGCAAATTCTTAATTTTTTCCAACTCTTAGAACTCCTTTAAATATGTTGCTACTCTTATTTCTTTTGAAGACTTACCTATTTTTTTTTTCCTGTGGTAAACACGCTCTCAATTCTAAATATGGGCTTTTAACAAAAACAAACAAAAAAATACACTGCCTGTCCATTCTCTTCTCTGCTATTTTCACATCCATTCTCCCTTTTATCTTCAGATCCACTGACTAAATCTTTGCCCTGACTTCCTCTGTATTGAGGCTCTCTTTCATATCCTCTTTTACCTGACATCTTTTCTCTTGGGCTATCATCCATCTCAGCCTGCCTGACATTTCTTTCTGGATGGTTCACTGTCAGCTCTGCATGACTTTGCGAGAGACAGGAGTGCCCATTACTTTCCTCATTTTTTTTTGTATTTATCACATGCCTGGAAATCATAGAGTCTCTGTCTATTTTAGGTTCTCTGCATTACATAAAAAGTGACAACTATTTCTTAATTTCAATAAATTATTTAAAAAAAAAGCTTAATAAGCTTAATAAGAGAAAAAGAAAACAAAAATGTTTTCCAGTATGCTGATATTTTCTAATTTTCAGTATATTGCTCTAAGACAGCCCTTCAGGCATTCTAAAATGAAGATGCTCAATTTTGATTGGCTATCACAAAATTTCTGACTCGTCTCTCATTTCTGTAGGTAACTTGTCATTACAACCTTCAAAGTCCTTCACACTTCCACTGTGTTTTCATATTAGATTTGTCCTTCTTTACCCTTCTACTGCTTTCTATCTAAACAACTATTTTCCTTTTTTCCCAAGCTGAAAATTTTTCCCAAGTGTTATCCCAGCCTTTCCCATTGTTATATATAACAGACAAAATGTGGATGATTAGTCTTTCAACATGCTTCCAAGAATTAGACTTCAAACAGGTCGATATGTATGGTTTCAAAATGTATTCTGGTTATATTATGTTAGTTGAATCCTTTTTCTTTCCCTACTTAAAGTATCTTGGACTGAATATTTCAAAATGCTGTCAATCTACATTTCAAAAAATTAGGAGCTTTGTGTCTATTAATACTTTCATATTTCATTATAATAACTAATTTATAAGTACCTAGTAGTGCAATGTAGTCTATTTCTAAATAGTATAAATATTTTTTGAACTAGATAGAAAAATGTTGTAACAGATGTACTCCTTAAAATATTAAGTCTTACAGAGAAGGCTTTTGTCCTTCACCAACTTTCAAATAATTTTCTTGCAAAACTCTCTGTTTCTTCTCTCTGCTTAGCACCTTTCCTACTGGACTGATATCACATAATATGATTCAATACTAGTAAGGTACAATATACATATCAAAAGTTTTCAATTTCTATATCACAGCTCAGATGTTCAAGCCTCCACTTTTTCTTGTACCTCAAGTGAACCATCCATCTTTTAACAAAACTTGATGATTTTGAATGCTTCCACTGTTATTATATAGTTATAAATGCAAATTTATGACAAGGAACTTTTCATATATTTAATGGCAATACACTTCCTAGTCTAGAACCACTGGTTTAGTAATGCTTCTTGCTTCAGTTTGAATTCCCAGTAATGTTTTTGCTAGTGTTTTTTACTTAAGAGTAATAGCATGATAAATAAATAACACAGGATAATAGGAATTACCATATCTTTCCCAATTCAGTCACCGATAATTCCATTATCCCTTATGTTTCTGAAATCCTCATGTGTTTCCTTGGAAGAGGATGGCAAGAGATCCTTTATAAAATCTGATTCATCTGACATACTGCTGTGGTTTATCCATGCTGACAACTAAGCCCCAGATAGCCATTTCCTCACTGCCTGCCACTGGGATGGGAGGAAAATCAGAGAGGTAAAAGTGAGAAAACTCGTGGGTTGGGTTAAAGACAGATTAAGAAATTAAAGCTGCAAAAGCACACACTAACAAAGCAAAACAGGGAATTCTTTCACAACTTCCCATGAGCAGGCAGGTGTTCAGCCATCTCCAAGAAAGCTGAGCTCCATCACACACACTGGTCACTTGGGGTGACAAATGCCATCACTCAAAAGGCCTCCATCCCCTTCCCCCTTCCTCCCCTAGCTCTATTTGTCGAGCCATATGGTGTGTGAAATCCCTCTGGTCAGTTTGGGTCAGCTGTCCTGGCTGCATCCCTTCTCATCTCTCATGCACTTTTGCTTTATTTTCCAACGGTATTTAGACTTGATCGGAACTGCTTTCTTTGCAATGTAAGAATACCTAATGGACATAACTGCAATACACATTCAAACTAGTACTGAGTATAAATATTAGTAATAGATAAAATAACCACTGCAGAGATGCAGAGATACTGTATTTTAAAACCCTTTGGAAAAGCATGTAAAGCAACACTAAAAATTGAACTAATTTTTAGCCCAACACTGTAACTAATTTCTCCATGCAATTAGCTTCATAACCAGAAACAGGCACATAGTAATATGGGGAAATGTAATCACAATTCTTTTATAATTTTTTTATTTTTCTGGTTTTCTATTTTTTTCCAATTACTACTAATGTTATATTAAATTATAATTTGTATTTCTTGATACACAGGTATGAACAATCAGAATGTAACAAAATAGTTTAATGAGTACAAAGAGAATGCTATACCTAGAAATAGTTTCAATTTAAATACTTGGAGGCTTTGCAATGACAAAGACCATGAAATTAAGATTGAATTTAGGTTCTAAGATGAGCTCTTCTGATTGCAAACCTTAGTGTCAAAGAGAAAAGATATAGAATCATAGAATCAGTCACAGAATGGTTTGGATCGGTTTTCATAAAGAGTTGCTCCTGTCTGTAGGCCAGACACCCACCAAAGCCTCTCTCTCACACCTCTGCAGCTGGACAGGGGAAAGAAAGTGTAACATAGAATTCCTGAGTTAAGACAAGGACAGGGAGACATCACTCACCAAATACTGTAATACACAAAATAGACTCAAATTAGAGATAATAATTAAATTTGTTGCTAAAAATATCAGAGCAGGATAATAAGAAGCAAAACCAATCCCTCCTGGGTCCCTGATCCAGCATAGAGCTCCCATGGGGTCACAGCCACTTCTCACACATCCACCTGCTCCTACATGAGTCACCTCCACAGGCTGCAGGTGGATATCTGCATCCTTATGGACCTCCATGGTCTGCAGGGGCTCAGCTGCCTCACCATGGGCTTCACCACAGGCTGCAGAGGAATCTCAGTTCTGGCATCTAGACCACCTCCTGCCCCTCCTTCTCCACTGACCGTGGTGCCTGCAGAGTTATTCCTCTCACGTATTCTCACTCTCCTCTTCTCTGACTTCAATTTCATCTACACAATAACTTTTTTTTTCTCTACTGAATTAAATATGCTTTCACAGAAGTGTTACCACTATTTCTGATTGGCCCTGTCTTGGCCAGTGGCACATTTGTCTTGGAGCTGGCTGGAATTGTCTGTCCTGGACATGGAAGAAGCTTCAGTCAGCTTCTGACAGAAGCCACCCCATGTAGGTCCTGCCAATACCAAAGCCCAGTCTAGTCCCTTGCTATGGGCAGAGACATTTATTACTGCATCACTATCCAATCTGATTTTGAACACTTCAAGGAATAGGGAAATTTCTTCCTTATATCCAATATAAATCCACTCTCAGTTCAAAATTGTTTTCCTTCTCCTGTCTCTACAGACTTTGGTAAACAGAATAGTCACTCCATCTTTCTAATAAGGCTTAAGTACTGAAAGGCTGCAGAAAAGGATCTGGGGGTCCTGGTCAACAGCAGGACCAGGTCCTGGTCCTCAGCAAGGAGCCTGGGCAGCCAAGTTTGGTGTATCCTGGCATGCACCAAACACAGCTGATGAAAAATTAATATTATTATCCTACTGTATTCAGTGTTGCTGTGGCCTGATTGCGTGCAGTTCTGGGCATCCAGAAGAAGGGCAGAAAAGCTAGTGGAAGGGCTAGAAGGAATGTCCCAGGAGGAGCAGCTAACTTTGCGCTAATTAGTTTGGAGAAGATGAGGCTGGAGTGACTTCACTGCTCCCTACAGCTTCCCAGGGATTTGGAGAGAGAGGTGTTGAGATCAAGTGACAGGACACATGAGAATAAACCAAAGATTTATCTGGGACGTTTTGCGCTGGACATCAGGGACCATTTCTTTACTGTGAGCGTGGTCAAATCCTAGAGCAGGCTTCCTAGGAAGGTGGTCGATGGTCCCAGTAAATCAGTGTTTAAGAGACATTTGGACAATTCCTTTAATAATATGCTTCAGCTTTTGGTCACCCTAACTTGGTCAGCCATTTGGGCAGAGTGATCTCTGTAGGTCCCCACCCAGGGAGGTCTTCTGTTCAAGTCTCTCAAAAGCTCAGAGGACAATGTTTTGGTCCTCTGAGCACTTGCATGATTTCCTCTAACAAGTTCATGCCTTTCTTGTACTGGAAATTGCAAAACTGGACACAGCCCTCCAGGTGGGGTCTCACAAGAGTGAAGCAGAGGGACAGGATTAGCCCACTGGAGCTGCTGGTCAGGCTGCTTTTGACAAAGCCCAGGATGAAGCTGACTTTCTGGGCTGCACATTGCCTGCTCAATGTACAATTTTTCACTTACCAGTACCTCAAAATACTTGTCTGCAAGGCTGCTTTGTAGAGGGTACTGCAGATAACTCTGACTTGCAGAGCCTGTGAAAGCTCATGTGATCTGTTATCCTAATTCTCAACGGGCAATGTTTTGAAAATATTTTGAAAACAGATCTATCCTTTTATTTTTTTGGTTTTGTGTTTGGGTTTTTAAAATTTTCTTACCCAAAATAAGGCATGGTGGTCGTATAGTCAGGCTATGTCAACCGAACCCACTCAGTCACTTTCCTTATATAAATGGATATGTATATGCACACATAAAAATATATCTGAAAGAGTCATCTACATTAAGCGAGAAACAAGAAATCTTCCACTTAAATTAACCGATGTAAAAATAATTGTATTAATATTTTTATTCCCATATTTGTAGATACAACATCTTGATTTTTGGATAGATGCTGTGACATTAGAAAAATAATATTTCCTTTATCCTAATTGAATTACTCTTACCTTTTCCCCTACTGCAAGGATTTCATGCTCTTCCCTTTTTACCATTTTTATAAGGAAAGGACTTTTTCAGCATCAAAACCACACGAAAATAGTCCTTAAAAAGGTTAGCTGCTTACCTAAATAAATTTGTTTTCATACATCTTTAAGTATTTAATGTAGAATTTTTTGTGTATGTTCTCCTGAACAGCATATAATTTAAGTGCCTGCTTTAAATGTCTGTTTAATGCGATCATGACAACATTTACAAGCTTACAATAATTTCAGTGTATGAAAAAATTTAAAACCAATTTTAATGAAGCATTAATTTTTAGTAAAAACTCCCTAGTTCTTGTGAGTAGCTTCTCACGTATTTGGCCAATTTATCGTGTTTGTATAATGCGTCATTACAACAAAAACCGTTGATAATGATATGTAAATAATTTGGTCAAATTTGCATCCTTAATTATCCATGAGGAAGTGCCATGCTAGCAATAATCTGAAATAATATCTTTATAGCAGTCTTTATTGCTGTAAGGAGCTGCAATTTAATTCCTTGCCTTTGCTACCTTTTAATGCACAGTGATTTTTAGGATATATCAGATTCTTACTGCTGACCATTACTGAAAATAAATCAGTTGCAATTAACATCAGAAACTTGGGAATCTATTGTTCATTAGTGCTTGCTGTCCCTTTGTGCAGCACATAATTTTCAGTCCTCTTGCACATTTACTACTACTCTTTGACTTCACCCATGCAATGAGATTCCAGGAATTTGAAGATTGCAGCTGAATAAAATTATTGCAAATTTAGGAAAGCAGTGAAATGCATAGGTAGTTCTCTCTGATATTCAGAGCTGTTCATTCGCAATTCATATTCTTGGTATTATCCTATTTTAAGAAATATCTGCTCAGTCAAATGCAAACCTTAATTTAAAATAACAGTGTCCTTCTTTAAATATAAGACACCAATCCCATTGGCATTATTCCATATATATCTCCTTTTAAATAAAGTTGAATACGATTTTTTTTTGTTATTAACTTTATAAATATAAGAACACACAGTTTTAGACAGACTAAATAAATGTCAGTCAAATTATCAAAACAACCTTGTTCAAAAAATTGGAAAAAATTAAATATTTTTGGATAAAAAAATACATATACCTATACAAAAATATGTTTTCCAGGCAAGATTCACAGAAAACAGAAAGAAAATGAAATAGGAAAAATAATTCCAGCTTTCTTTGGGAAAACATATTTTTACTGAATTTTTTGATGTAGTTGCTTTCTAATCTACGTCTTCAGAAAGTAATTAATCTCATGCTTTAAATTACTGCCTCAATTTATAAGATCTGGATTATTCTCAACATAATCTCCCACCACTCATGATCTTTGATGGATTTATTCTTTCCCACATCACATTTTTGAAAGACATTGAGGAAGGTGTGACCTTTCACAGGTTCATCTCTGAAGGGATATAAAGTCACAAAATTAAAGTCTTGCTTTTTGTTTATTTAATTCATTGAATAGTATTAATGAGGGTAAAATACTATACCTTTAAAAGGAAGACTCTGACGTGTGTCAAGAAGAAGGTTTAATTTAATTTTTTTTTCCTTAGAAAGACAAAAGAGCAATTTGCAAAACTTTATATATGCTTTACTTTTCCCTATATCCCTTCACAGAGATATAGAAAATAATAGTATTCTTTAGTAATTAAACATTCTGTATGTATGAAGAGTCAATGAGAGATTTATTTATGCAACATTTTGGCGCTGTCAGTGCTGTATTTGGATACATTTATGTATTTTTAGGAAAACCAAAATGGCCTTTTTTTTTAATCCTGCTTTCAGTGAAAGTTCATATATGCCATTAATTGTGAGTAGGGACTTAAAATGCTAATGTCTCAAAAATTGATCTGAATGTGCAGGTAAGTGACGGACAGGCAGGAGCAATTTTAAGCGTCAGGTCAATTTTATTAACAATTATCAAGAATTACGTGCTCTCATTCATCCTACATCCTGGACATTTAATTAGTTCCAGTGTACAGGAACACACTTCCACCACATAATCAATAAAGTATGGCATATCATGTTTAGTTTAATTTCCTCAGGGGTCAATTAATTATTTCATATTATATTCTTCACCATGGAGAGTCTAAAATCTCCATTCTTCTCCTTCCTTCAGAGCAAAAATTCCTGTTTTCATCTGCTTTTGAAATGAACTATTTAATACTTTTTTTGGTTCAGTAATTGAGCAAAATTAATAATTTTTGTCCAATCACTGTCTTTTGCCTTTTTTGCCAAAAATATGATTCCACATTGCTTCAGACAATGATGGCCAGGTTGGAGTTGTGGTTGGTGTACCCAATTCCCACTTCTATATAAGTATTTATTTGAAAAAGTTGGGGAAGAAAAATCTTTTATTATGTCAGAACAAGAAACCTTGAGTTGCGAATCTTGAGAAATCCAAGCTGAAGTTGTTTGTACTATGAAAACAATAAAATAGCCAAGTAGCATATAATCACGAATCAAGGTAGAAGACTTTATGTCTTCCACGGTTAATTAAATATAAATGTAACAGTATGCAATTTCTTCATGCTATGCTTCCTAGGAATTATGGCTATTACTGGAAGTATAAATTATCTGATTTCTTCATAGTAAAGCAGAAAATGTTTCAAACTCCATTTTATAGAAGATGCAAAAAAACTAAAAGTAATCCTATGTTACCTGTATCAGAAATTCCTTATATAATATAGCATTAATATAATAAAATCTTGGTACCATAAAATGCCTTGCATCCAGTCTACACTAGTCAGCATTTTCTGGGCTTTTTTTTTATTTGTTTTGCTCCTTTTTTCTTTAGCAAATACCTGCAGTTAAGTTGTTCCTAGTGAACAAGTATACGGATATATGTTTGTTTCTATAGGTAGGTGTTTTTAAATGATTTGCAAGAAAATTGCCTCTTCAGAGATTTTAAATTATACCTTGGACCTTTACAGTACAATAATAGTACTGTAGACTACTAGAATAAGCTGGGTTGGAAGTAGCCTTTAGAGGTGCACCAGTCCAACCTCCTTGCCATGGGTAGGGACACCTTCTACTAGACCAGGTTTCCCAAACACCCAAATGTTCTAACCTTGAACATTTCTGGAGATGAAGCTCCACAACTTCTCTGGTCAAATAGTTCCAGTGCTGCACCACCCAAATAATTAATATATAATATAATATAATATAATATAATATAATATAATATAATATAATATAATGTAATGTAATGTAATGTAATGTAATGTAATGTAATGTAATGTAATATAATATAATATAATATAATATAATATAATATAATATAATTATTATTATTAATAGTAGTAGTAGTAATAATAATAATAATAACAACAACATAATATAAGGTCTCTGCAAAGCTTCTCATCTCCAGGCTGAGCAACCTCAACTCTCAGACTTTCTTCACAGCAGAGGTGTTCTAGCTCTTTGACCACTTGTGCACCACAGTAGTGGAGGCTTTTGCATTAGTTGAACATTTGAAAATCTGCAAAACTAGAAGCACCTACAGAATAATACCCTGGAAGGAGAAAAGCAAAAAAAAAAAAAAAAAATAAACAAAGAAACCAAAGCCTCTTACAATATATATTAGTTCCAGCATCTCATACGACAATTCCCTCATGTACAAAACTGAAGAATCCATTCTATTACTCCTCAAACTGGCAAACAACAGGTCTCAGACAAATGTGAAAGTGAAAAATACACATCATATTTTAAAAATACGGCACATCTGGAGAATTTCCATCTCACTTCCGGAAATATAAGAGTTTAAACTCATTCTCCTTTTGCTGCTTCATATTTCTGTGGATGTTTGCTTTACAAAATCTGTCAAATGCTGAAAATTAGAATTCTCCAATCTGTGTGAAGTTCTGCAAACAATTTCAGGGGGAAAAAGAACATATTTCCAAACACAGTCAGGTAGTAACAAAGAATTACAATTCAATAATAATATTTTTATGCTTTCTTGCTATTTGCTTTATTTATCATTAGGTGACTTCTTTCTTCAGTTCCTCCTAAACAGTTAGAATAGCTTTTAAAGTGCAATTATTTTGAATAATAAATCATGCCATTATCGCTTTTCAATTCTACTTATTGATAATACCTATAATAAAAATTACATGCAATACTTGGGTAATACAAAGAAACATGAACTATATGTTGTAGAACCAAGCTAGTATTTTATTATTTTCAGTAAAAAAGAAATTGGTTTTAAAATTTACCTGGGTGTATTGGCAAACCAAAAGTATACAGAAGTTTTATGACACTGTAACACTAAGGAACTGCTGGAAAGTAAAATAATTTTTTGCTGTGAGAAAAATACAGCTTTTGTGTTTTTCTTGTCTTCTCGTCTAAAATAAAGTCAAAAAGGGAAAAGAATCGAGTAAGATAATTTGATAGCAGGTGGCTACAGGTCTGCTTCTCTTCAAATAAATGGAGCTCTGCTGAAAATAATGAAAATTTTGCTATCAGAGACAAATATACAATAAATGGTAACCCAGCTGCTCAATCTTTACAGTCATTTGGAGCTAACTTTGTGTGGTGTTTTGATTCTGGTATGTTACACCAAACAGTTTGGAACTGTCAAAGGACTTTGATGGTTTTACCTCTTTGAAAAGAGAAAAATTCACAAACATAATTTCAGCAGTTTTTAGAAATTAAAGTTAGCAACACCTGCAAATACTTGGTCTTGACATTGTTGATAAGGGAGATAAATGCAGTATATATAATTATGTCCCAAGAATAAGATGTAGAATAAGCACAGCAATCCAATGAGCTCCTGACAGATTTCTATTTTAAAATCTAATCTGGGAGCACCAGTAACCTGGATGAAGTACACATTAAATCTCATACAATATCACTCTATGTCTTGTTTTATCCAACTATGTTTCATCCTGAAACTGAATTACTTGAAAATTATTTGTTTTCTTCAATGAATTTTTATTCCATATGTTACTGATATATTTCACTGTTGGAAAGATAACAAATAATGTAATCAAGAGACAAAAAAAAGTTAGCTATGACAAGAAAGATTTTGTTAAGTGGATTTACATAAGCCATATATTTATATCAAGCTATTCTTGTCTTACTTGCTATTAACTCAGCCACACAAAAATAAAACATGAATAGGAACAACAAATTTGATGTATTTTCAATGTTACTCTAAAAAGGTAATAGTCACAATTACATGCTACCTGAGTGGCATTGATACTTTCCTGAAAATTGCTTCTTGACAAGTTAAACACCAGATTCATTGTACAGTGTATTACAATGCTTTGTGTACTTAAAGCTTTCAAGAGCTAAGGCATGACATAACATTTTTGCAATACTCTTCAACATGGTAGCAAAGAAATTCCTCCTGAAGAAGAGGAAGTTATTTGTGAAGCCCTGTGAAATATATGTATTTCTGTATTGTGAAAACAAGGACTCCATCCATAACCCACTGCATTACAGCATGGAGAACAAAAGAGAATTAATCCAGCGAACAGGAGTTCAATAGTAATTTTTTTAACCTCAGTATAAATTGTCAACTCTGGACAGGAGGAGAGCAGACTTCAGGCTGTTTAGGGAACTAGTAAGTAAAGTCCCCTGGACAAAATATTTTTGCAGATGCTGGCATCCACTAGTGCTGGTCACTTTTTAAACATCACCTCCTAAGGGCACAGGACTAGGCAATTCCTAAATGCTGCAAACGAAGCAGAAGAGGCAGAAGCCTGGCTTGACTGAGCAAGATTCTTCTTTTGGAAAACAAGATGGAAAATAAAAATTCTTGTTCAGTGGAAGCAAAGTCTCAGACAAATGTGCAAGTGGAAGCAAGGTCAGGTTATGTGGGAAGAATACAGAAATGCTGCTTACCACTGGAAGAAGAAAATTCATGTGGCCAAAACTCAACTGGACACAAAGCTGGACAGAAATGCTGGGGACAATAAAGAGAGTTTTTTAAAATATATTAATGGCAAAAAGCAGTGTAAAAATAACATCATTTCATTGCAGGATGAGGGTGATCACCTCACAAACAGGGACATGGACAAAGCAGAGGTGTGTTATGCATTCTTTGCCTCTGTCTTCAATAAGGATGACAGGCCAAGGGGGTCTCAGTGTCCTGTGAGAATGACCAAACCCAGCTGGCACATCTGTCTTGGAGCCAGCTGGATTTGGCTCTGCTGGAGATGGAGGAAGCTTCTGGTGGCTCTCACAGAAGCCACCCTAGTAGCCCTGCTGTACTAAAACCCTGGTTATACAAACCCAATGCATGTACAATTCTAGATAAAAAGCAGGCTTGATCTTGAATCTGGTTCTTCAACCTGTCCTAGAGCTATGATGGGAAAAGACTTTACACCTCCAATTTTCCAATGTGTTTCCTGTTCCTTCATCATCCCTTCCATTTTTTCTCATGCTAAGTGCATAAATACACAATCCTGACAATCTGTCTGAGGTTCTGTCTGCAATATGCCTTGTCCTACATTGGATCCAATATGGCATTCTGCTTCTTCACGAGCTTAATTCAGTACTCTGCTATTGGGAAAAAACTAAGAGTAAGGGGTGCTAAATGATGAATAGACTCTGAAACTGGTCATTAATGTCCATTAAATTAAGGCAATATACAGATTTACAATATATGTTAATGTCTTGGAGAGGGCAGTTTCAGTTGCATGTCAGAGTTTTTCTGAGTGGACAGGTATCACCATCACTAGCTATGCTAAGAAACCTGGGAAATCTGAGACAGTGAAGCACACATAATCTTGTTTTGAGAGCCCAGTTATACAAGAAACCTAACAAAGAACTAACTAGAGGAAAATGATTTGTAGGCAATCAAATTATGGGCACAGGCAATCAAATTATGTGAAAGCTAAAAAAAGAGATAAATATGTTTTCTTGTCCAAATATGTTTTCTGGTAACTCAGAAGCTATGAACTGAGAAATAATAATTGATATTGCAGTCATAAACTAAAAAGAATTTGTACAGTGCATTTATTCACTTTGCAACTTTCAAGATACTTCTTGTATCACTGTTACCTTATTTAAAGCCTGAGTTTGTTTAGCTTCAGCTTTCTGCCAACAAATCTAATTAAATTTTCTATGCCTGATAAAATAATGTTTTCCAACTAACATTCTTTAAGTGCTTGAAAACTGTCATTGAGCCACCTGCAAACTTTTATTAACAAACAAGTGGATCAGAATCTCTGGATTTAGATTTCAGGGGGAAGCAAAACCTTGTCAAGAACCCCTATGACTGTTTCTTTGCATCTGTAATTCTTGCTTGCTATTTAGAATAGGAGATTTTAGAGCCAAAAGGAATGATCCCATTTTGATTGTATATGAAAGTACTGAATTTTTCCTCCTGTGAAGTTACATTTTTATTCCTGTTGGACCAACAAATTGGATAATAATGTCACTAGTTGCTTGTGTTGTGTTGATTTTCGTAATTACCACAAGTCTTCTCTAAGCCACTGTTTTCAGAGAATATATGTACAGAAAATATAACTGTACAGAAAATATAACTTGTAATTCATTTATTTTTCTTGCAATTGTGTTAGGAGAAACCTTGTTCCAGTGCAAAAGGTTTACTAAAGCACTCAGAGCACTACATAAGATTTTTTCCCTGTTGCTGAACACCTGAGTCATCTCCAAATAAAATGTGTGAATTATTTTCTTTCATTTCATTGTTAAGAATAATTAATGAATGGTTAAGAAAAATAATAAAGATCTTCTTAAGTGTCGTGTCTTCATTTAAGTTTTACATTTATATTGAGGCAAGTCATTTAGTAATTTTTAATCCCCATAAGCAGTGTCATCTTAAGTTGCATTCTATCTTTTGCTGAGATATGTGTGATATGTAACAGATCAAGTACTTTGTGACAATGAAAGTGAATCACATCAAAACTATTACAAGCACAAACAAAAAGTAGTTTTATCAAAAATGTTACCAAAATAATTCTGAAGGATGTTTTTTTTGTTTTTTTCTATTAACTATACTCGCTGAAATAATTTTCACTGCTGTTCTTTATGTATTTGTTCATTTTTTCAGTTTTAAAGTGTTCCTTATTTTGTCCAAGATCGGTATTCTGGCGAGCCAATAGCTAAGTAAAATGCCTACATAAACATTTATAAACAGTGTCACACTAGCTGTCTTCCAACTCTAAAATGTTTCTAATATCTTATGACTTATTGAAAACCAATTCACCTGAATCTTTTGAAGCTCTGAAATGATAATTACCTCACCAGTAGAAATGTAGTGAGACAAGATGTCACATGCAATCATGGCAGGCCATATAGTAAAACCTAGGGGGTTGGTTGTTGAGGTTTTTGTTTTGTCAGTTGCTTAGGCTTCTTCACTTGTTTTGGGTTTTTTTCTACAAAGTGGGTCCGTTTCTTTTCCTGGAACTGAAAAGAATGTGATCTAACATAAATTGTGCCCAAAACCCCTCATGTATCAAACGTAGCAGTTGATGCAGACTGCTAGAGTGAATTATTTGCCTTGTAATCACTATGTGTTCTGCTATTGACTCCCATCAAGACAGGATTATAATCCTTTTTACAGTAAGATTTTGATGTGTGAGACAGTTTGCTTCTCTAGAAATACATAGAGGGGGTTTTTTAGCACTTTAATAGAATCTTTGTTCTCCAATCTGTAAAATTCTTTATCTGAGGAGTTGTAGAAGGCGAAGGACTAGGAAAAAGATGAATTTACTTCATAGTTGAATTGTTTCATAAGACTACTAGTAACAGCAATAATAGTAATAGTAGTTATACTCAAGCAGCTTTCTGTAGTTGGCACTCAATTTAATCATTGTTTGTCTAATCTAACATAGTTGGACAAAAATCAGTCACTAACTATCGCTAAACCCAGACTTATTTAAGATACAAGTATATTTGATTAATCAGCCTCATACAGAACCTTTGTGAAATTGTTACTAAACACATACAGAGAAACAGAATATCCTGTCTTAAACAGATAATTAGCTACAATTCTTGGGAAAAAAAAACCAAAAAAAACAAAAAAAGGGAATGTTTTTCTAATGTCTCTTATTCCCCTGAAAAGAGAAAAGGGTATGAAAATATAAAAGAGCACAATATTCTTGCATTTAGTGTCTTATTTTCTTGCAGGGTCATGAAAAACACTATTTTTAGAGATTGAGGTGAGTGGAAGCTTTTTTTAATGGAACTGAAGGTCACAACAGATGATTTAGTATTTTTATTGCCACTGGGAAGAGAGCTCAGTGTAATGTCAAAATGAAACAGCAGTACAAGTGAAAACAAAAGCAATTATAATGCACATGATTTAGGGTCATGTTCCGGTGTTACATTTCAAATCAATTAAACTAATCAGTCCTTGGATAGCATTTGTTCTAAACCTAAAATTCCCTAAGGCTAGTCTGACAAGCCTAATAAGAAATCAATTCATGAGTAAATGATAGCTTAACAAAAACCTTCAAATTTGGATGAAAAGTATATCATTGCATCATATTAATTCAAAGCTACATTTGCCATGAGAAAAATTCTTCACATATTCATTAAACTCCAACCTTGTTAAGATCTATAAACATATATAATTACTTTTTCATTTGGAAATAATGCTTCATTTACAAAATACAAGTATGATCAAATTGGAAAGCTTTGTTTTCAGCAACATTGATTTCTACTGGTTTCTAGGTAAGTTCCTTAAAATCACCATCCAAAAGTAATTCTGGAAAAAATGGAAACTCACTCCGTCTCTTGAATAGACTATGAATATCTCAGCATATCTAGAATCTGGACAGAGCCAGAGCCAAAGTGTATATATATATATATATATATATATATATATATATATATGTATGTATGTATATGCACATTTTCAGAACTAATCATTAGGCAACAACTTGATAATTGTCATACTTATATTCCATTAAGGTTAATGAGATTTAAATCCATAATTAGTACCTATGTTGTACATAACACATCTGCAGAGGGATTATCACAGTATAATCTAAAATTAAAATTGAAGTTTCCTTTAGAGAAATGAAGAATATATTGGACTTCTTATATGAATATTTTAAAGATGAAAGATTCCTTATGCTTTGACTTTGTTCTCCATATTTTCTTCTTTTTCCATGCACTGTTGAGAAACACCATACAGCCAGTTTCATCTAGATCACTAACATTTAATGACAGCTAAAACCAGGTGAGTGTCAGCCTTAGTGAGTGGCAGAAGAAAAGGTATTACTTGAATATTCTATCAAATGACTTATTTTTCATAGACTGGTGAATACAATAATTTACTTGCATTTCTAAACACATAATTTTTATACAAAATGCCTATGATTTACAAGGCAAGACAAGGAATGAGCAACATTGCCTTTGCTCATTCCTTTTATTTTGTTATCTTGAGTCAAGTGGTTCTCCTCTGGCAAACCTCCATTTTCCTCCTGTTCTTCTTTGCATTATTTTTTCTAAGAGCCTCTACCAATAAATCTCCGCTGAAAGCTACTGTTAAGTATATGAGACTTTCCAGAGAGCAAAAGAACTTGCAGAATTAATAAAACAGAGTTACTGACATGAAAAATTATATCAATTGGTTTAGTATGTATCAATGCTATTGGAAAAATTTTCAGCAGAGGTGCTGATTTGGCCAATTAAGACAGTGTTAACATTAATTATATAACAAACATAAAATTCTACAAGAAACAAACAAACAAAAAGAAAGCATCTTCCCAAACTAGTTTGTGGCTGTTGAATGCTTCTGCCACTTTTTAACCACTTTTTATGTCATAAGTAATAAATTAAAAACAGTCATATAACTTGGCACGGGCAAAATATATTTAAACTGCAGCTCCTAGTACACTTTTATTCTATTAAAAGTGTTCTCTTCAATAACCCTTGTGCACAGTTTGGGAGACAGGCTGGGAGCTACTCTCAGTAGGCAGTTTTCTGAAGCCACAATTTTCAGGGCTCTGAGAGCTTAGTGGCATGGCTGTGGCCAGTCTGAAAAAAGGCTGCAGTGACAATGAGAGGCCCCAGTAAATTTTTAGTTGTTACATCAACAATCTAACCTCAATAACCTTAACCAAAAAGATAATTTGTGAGAAACTTCAAAGAGTATGTGATTAAAAATAGAAAATCCTAACACTAATGGAAAGAAAGAAGAAGCATTTTGTACATTGAACAAAACTTATCTTAAAAGACCATATTTAGAAAAGCATAAAGAATAAAAGAACTGGTCTGAGTACCTATTGTTTTCTGTCAAGTCCAGCATGCCTTTGTTTTTGTAGTTACTCAGAAGAATGCAGACTAACCTTTATGGGGTTATATATATGTGTGTGTATATATGTGTGTGTATATGCATACACACACACATACATATATATGTGTGTGTGTGTACATATATATATTATATATGCATATATGGCATTACTATGACAACATCTTTGTTTCATAACATTCATCAAAGATAGTTAAAATTATATAGTAACAAGAAAGGAAACCATGAGGAAAAATTAGGAAATACAGCTATAGACAAACAAAAGTAGGAAAAAATCACCTTATGATAATTTCTATTAATTTCTTATCTTTTGAATTGAACTTTCTAGTAAAATCATATAAATTGGATGGGGAATTAGTTATGAATGTATAAGTATAAAGATACTTTTAAAGAGCAGATTAAAAAAGAAATCCTACAAGATGTATGCTAAGTTTAAAGGCTTCTCTTGTGAAAATCTTCAAGGGAAGTCCAAATTATTAGCAGATACAATAAAGATATGTCTGCATTTAGAAGGTCAGAGTATGTAGATCAACAGGGAAGTAATCTGTGCCTGGAGATGACTGTTGAACAAGATGGTTTTGAAAGAGAGCATTCATTAAAAAGCTCAGGCTATTAAAAGGCCTCCAGTAGAACCAATGTGTTTTTTTTCCTCAACATTCTGTGAATGATATGGGAATGGCATGATCCACAAATATTATTTAATTGAGAAATGATAGTTTCTGTCATAATTGTTGTTATCCTTGGGTGAGAGTGTTGAGGAGGAGGGCATGGGAAAGAACATATCCTTTTTCCTTCACCCATAACATAGATTGTGAGTGAGTTTTCAATAATCACCTTATTGATGTATCTGAATGAACATTCTATTTCTCCATTAGAAGCACTGAATAGAAATTGAAAGATTATAAGGAACTAGCATATTTTTTACCAGGCCTGAAAATAGGTTAAGGGTACAAAAAAAATGCCTACAGTGCTGAAGTAAAAGAGAATCTGGTAGTAGCGAAACTGGATGAGAAGTTACATATATTTTCATTAAGGTTATAGTCAGGATAGAGATAATTTTAAAAAAGTGGAAGATTCTGCTTAGAGTCCAGCCTACTTTGAGGTAGAACAGACCATCCCTCTGCTCTTCAAAGAACACTGAAGACTTTCATCTCTAAAACTTATGTATGCAAAAATGGTTAAGTAAAAAAGTCTCAGCTCATTTTCATCCTAATTCATGCTTCTTTACAGATTTGATGATTTCAGTTCTAGCTATTCCCTTTGAATTATCAATCTTCAAAGTTTTTCCTGAATTTAGCCAGCTCTTTGCCAGATGTTTGCACATACATAATGTAGTATAAAGCAAAGAAACCAGAAAAAGTAGTTTCACCATAAATGTTTGTAGTCCCAGGTAGAGAAAGACTATTTCTTATTCAAGACTTTCCATGCACAAGAAGCTGTGCATTTCTTGTTTGTCTTCAATCCAGTTCAGCTAAAAATAGAACATTTAAAATCAAATAAAATTGATAGGATTCATGTTAACTTTCTTCTGGGTGGTATTCAAGGCTTTTAGTTTTGGTTATTTTTTTCTCCTCAAGAATCAAAATTTACAAACTTTACTGTGACATACCAGCCTCCTAAATCCTTAAGTCCAGGCTTTGCCAAAATGGCTGATGCCTGTTCTCTTGCTTCTTTGTTATGTCCTGCTTTGTTATGTTGAACCACGAATAGCCAAACTAAATAACTGTATTTTGTTCCTTAAGTCCCACGATATGCTGAAAACATAGTAGCTGATTAGTTGAAGTTTCATTCAGATCAAGATGCACATATGTGGATAATTTCTGAAGAAAAGGCTTCTTGTACATCTTTGTATCACAGATGTATGCTCTTCCCTGAAGATAAGAAATGGGCTACTCTCTTGATCCAGTTGATTTTGCAAGCGCTCCCTGACTGGCATTGTTTTGCGACTGGAATTTCAGGTAGGGCTACTCTGCTGATGACTATATTTAACTAAGTGCCTGTACTTGAACCCAGAGCTTGTGTTATGCTCAAAGAGAACTTTCGTGAGCCAAATTAAAGAAAATGAAAAGCTGCATTCTTTTACAGTCAAGTATACACAGAAAGTTTTTAGATACATGAATAGAAATAGCTTACAAAGAAATTTTTTACAGATGCAGTCATTTGAAAACAGAACTGAAATATAAGGCTTGAATGGCTTTCAAGAACAAGCAGCAGAGAAAATTCCTATCTAAAAGCTCTGATACAATCAAGCAATAGAGATTTCAAGACTGCATGAGCACCTGACATTGGGCATTAAAAGCCAAAGTATTAAATTGCTGTAGCCCCAAGAAGCCTGAGTCATCTTGTTAAGTGCTGGACTTGTAACTATTTTAAAGATAAATCTGACGGAATCTGTGTGAAACCTTTTGGAATATTTTCCCATCAAAATGCAAGGTTTCAAACCAGTCCTGACATGCAGCTTAAAACAGTATATTCCTTAACTGATAATTGGAACAGCTGTAAAAAGCAGAGTGTGCAAGATTTGAGCTGAGAAGGGCTAGCTGTGCAAAAGATAGAAAAAGGAAAGATTAAAACAGACCCTGACAGACGGGATTTTTTTTTTTTATACAATGAATCATTAGCAAACAAGGAGGAGCTTGCAGAAATGATTGAAAGAAATTGTGTGACAATATCTATCCAAAGAATTTGTAATCTTTTAGTAATCAGGGAGTCAAAAAACTGAAGAGTAAGAAGAGTAAAAGCAGAACCAATGTTTAAAAAACAAAAAACAAAAAAATAAAAAAAACCCACTTAATGGATAGAATTTCTTGAACATATTTTCTTTTGGTGTGACATAAATTGGTGCCATTTTTAAGCAATTGCGTAACAATCAAAATGGAATCAGAAAGTAAGCTAACAAAACAGAACCTGCCACTGTGCTGGCAATAACTGTCGTGTTCCCATTTCAGTTGACACTGTCAGATGGTACAGCAAGCTCCAGGACTCAAGTGTGATATGCCTTGTTCTTACCAACTGTACAGGGAAGATTTATCTACTATGAAATACACATTTTTAAATGATGATCAGAGTTAAATTTTTATATAAGGGCAGAGAAAAGAAATTGTCACATTTAAGGATTAACAGTCATGTTTATGGCAAAGTGAAATATAACTGGGTTTGATCTACAATAAAGATTTGCACTTGAGAATTCACTCATTGCCTTTTCAATGGCAGGTTCACATAACATTTTTCAGGATCACTTGAAACATTTATTTTTTAAGTTTTCTTTTTCTTTCTATCTCTGTTACTAAATACAGAATAAAATTTAAAATAAATGAGATCATTGGCCTTCTGCAGTTCTTGTATTAGTTCTGTTTAAAAGGAATGGAGATAAACAAAGTACCTATATTTAATTATTTTCTGTATTACTGGAGACATTTTTCGTCAATGCCCTTTCTTAAAACATCTTATTTCTCTGCAAAACTCAGTTTCAAAAACCAAATCATTAGTTTTAAGTATTTCCCATACATATTATTATAAATACTCTTCAGAGTCCATGAACATTTAGGAACATAAATTATTTTTTATATTATTTCAATGGTCCTCTCGTTTTACAGGAAGGCCTCAAAAATAATAAAATCACAAAAGAAAGATTGACTATTTAGAGAAGAATGAGTTATTCAATCAAAGCTACATCTTATTTCCTCCGTTTAAATATATGTGTGTGTGTGTGTGTGTGTGTGTGTGTGTGTCTGTGTTTGTGTTTTCTAAAGCTAGCACTTGAAATACTACTAAAAAATAGATATGATTTTTATTCTAAAATTATTTGCAAAGTTTTGTCTTCTACATGCACAGCTGAGCTATAATTACTTAAAATAAGTTTAATGAATCTAAAAATGGAAGTGAGAAAGAATTGAAAGAATTGGCTTGTATATTGATAATTTTCTGAATATAGGAAATAAAATTGATTTTATATAACATAGTACTTGCTGAGAATATTAATCCTGATCTATACAGTAAATGTGATGCAATCAGGGGAAGTAAAATACTTTATAAAACAAGAGAGTATGTAATTCCAGAGGCTCATATCCTCTCTTCTTAAGCTTCATACTTAAAAATTGTTTTGACACATTTGCATTATACCTTCATCAGTCTGAGTTACTTTACTTTTCAACCTAAACTTTCATTGTCTTCTATTATTGGACAGCAAATTCAACCTCTACAATAATCTCTGAGTAAGCATTGTCAAAAAATCTATGTGAATTTTAGGACTATTAAAAGTATTTATTAGATTTTTCTCTGTATCTACTGGAAAAGAAATATTTCTTTCATGAGAGATAGAGCATTCTATGAAACTTTAATAAAATTTTCCTGAAGAATGTTACAGCTAAATATTATATAAAAACAGTGCTATATTTTATCTTGGTGTTTTTCTACGCTTTATTGCAAAGAAAATACAAGGTTGCTATCAAGTCTTAAAGGAAGTATGTACTTTCCCATTATTTAGTTTGAATTTTAAGAAAAGTATAAAAAATAATCTTCAATATACCATTTACAGACTGTTAATATGTTCCATGATAGTGAGAAATACATAAACACATGAACATATATACATAAAACATGAACACATAAAAAAGAGTGAACTTTTCCAGAGATTCTTGGATTTCAAAATAATTACTCTAAATACAAGCAGCAATTAGAAAAAATATATTATTAGTTTATCACTCAAATTATTTTTTTTACAATTTCATCATCACTGTCTTTAACATGAAAATTTGTTTTGTCAGAAAATACGCCTAATTCAATTTTTTAAAGAATTTGGACTGTCACAAGAATAGAAAAGAAAGTTTAAAAAATTAAATTTTCCTTTTTTCCTAAGGAGAGACTATCAGTCAGAATATAAATTGCGTATTGCAATTTACATCAAGATGTAATTAGTTAAAAAAGAAGTTCTGAAACCAGAGTTGGTATCAATGAAGTTTTCTGGTAGCAAAAACCTACTTTTAATCAGATTTCCATCACTTGTGTACCTCTCAAGGTAAAAAAAAAAAAAAACAAAACAGGAAACAGATACAGGATTAAATACTCTGATGTATGATATGGGGCATCAGTATGATATCAAACACCATAAAGTATTTTGCTCAACTTTGAACTGAATCTGAATTTATTTAGTTACCCAGTTAGCAAATTTATAAAAATTTGCTCATACTTACAACATATTTCACTTGAAAGTGAAACATTATGAGGCATTAAAGTTGACAGTGAAAGAATGCTTATGATAGAACATGCTTTTTAACTAGAACAGTCTTGTCATTTGCCAGTGGGATATGACACTCCACAGCATTAAAGGTATGTACCAAGAGCTAACAGACAGACATTTCCTAAGAATACAGCTAAACATCACGGTTAAACTTAATTGCAAGTGCAAATGGGAAGATATACATAAGGTCCTGACACTCAGACTTGTTTTTATTATCAGTGTTTAATGACACTTTTAAATAAGTTCAGGTAGAATTATGCTTTAAACAGAGGTGGGATTCTTTAAGACGTGGAGTCATAGGTTTTTTCCAAACATCACTGGGAAATGCAGTCACACCTGTTGAAATTTAAAGGCAAATATTTGCTGAGAAAAAGGAAGAACTCTAAACTTGAAAAATGTTTCCATTAAATTGTAAAAAACTCTTGCTCTGAACATGACCTATTATAAAAACTCTTAGAGAATGAAATAGATGTTATTCTTTACCTTGAGTAAGCACTACAACTAGTCCTTAAAACTGTTAAAAAAGGCTGTGGAATTTATGAACACAGCCTTGGTTACTGTGCAGGGATTTCCTGAAAATGTAGCTAATTGCACAATTAGATCTGAATATTTCCCCAAAGAGATACAATTTTTTGTCCATAAAACCCAATCTCTTAAAGAATTTCTCATCAAAATTAGGTAATTGTATCATGACTAAGTAGTAAAAATATTACATTAACCTTGAGTACCACATTCATATGTCACTTAATATAAAATATTACCTTGATTATAAATTAGTATCTACCAGAACCCACTCAGTCTGCACATGAAAGGTGCTGACAGGCATTTTCTAAGTAACAGTTTCGTAAATCATCCACAGACTTCAAGCATATGTGTAAAACAAAAAATAAACACCTGGGTTAGGTAATACATTAATGCCTTCTAATATAAGCAATTCAATTCTACTAAAATAAGATTATAAAACTCTTCTTTCTTTTTGCCAAAATGGGGGACGTACTAGAGAACAAAATATTGAGAAAATTAAACAATATGTTGCATGATATTTTTTCAACATACAGATTTTCTCTCATAGTCAGAGATTTAAGGAACTTTTCATTTTATCAGCACTGTTATTGAAAAGAGTATGGACTACTGTGCCAACTTTGGTATTAGTATAAAACTTTTAAAACAGTCAGTTTAGTTGTTATTTAGGATTTGAAGTTACTGCAACATTTTTAGTAACGCATGTGAAGGCTTTGTAAGAATTGTTGCAAGAGTTTTCTTTGGTCTTCATAATAATTTTAAAATATTATCTTTCTTATCTTTCTGATAAGAAAACCATTTGAGATAAATTTTTCATAAAGACTGAAGCAATTTCAGCTTCTTTCAGTTCTCCTTCTTGTGGTGATATTACTTGATTAGTTCTTTGTCCAAGAACTACATTCTACTTATTTGTTTGAAGGTTTCATGCTTGGGAAGGTGGGAGGCAAGAAGGTGGGGTGACAGAAAAGAAAAAATATTTGTACATAACTTTTTAAAATGTGAATTGAAACAAATTCCAGATAAATTTATATCTGCTAGATTACAATTCAAGCAATTTTTTATACATTCAAAGGTAGAGAAGAGTTCCAGTGTGAAATAAAAGTTATTTGTTTCTTTATTTTATAAAGTTTATTCTTCCTCCTGTGCTTTCTAAGGGCATTTTCAAAGTGCAAACAAACTGGGAAATTATTTTGAAGCAATTATGAACTTCAATATCATTACAGAAACAAGATAGGGAAAGGTTAACTATGCATGTTTTCCTGTAGTAGATTCAAGTAAAGCCAAATCCAAAATATTCTTTAAAATGTTTCAAGAGCTGAAGCCTTTTCAAGATGGATAATGCAGGACAAAAAGAAAAGTGGCAGTATATTGCCTGTCCAGAATTACCTGTAGAGGCTATTTTAATGTTATAGCAAATCTGAATGAATGTCTTATATACCAAATCATGTAGGTTTATAACACAGTGATGTCTTTTTAAACAACACTATAAAATCGCAGATTTTTTAAAACTGTTTTCAAAACTTTGTGCATATTTTGTCCAAGACTGTTATTATAAACCAATCACTGCTGCTGAAATGGATATTGGGATATTCAAAGATCTTTCTGCAGGCAGAGTAAAAAGATTTGGTGCACCTGTGGTTTAAACTAAATCACTCAGTGGTTTGTCTTCACTGTGATTGTTTTCACAAGAGAATTGAAGGGATAAATTAATATGAATGAAAACTGTTCTCAAATATCAAACATAATTTTCTACACTGTTGTGGTTAGATGTCTTTGAAAGTACTACAGTAATAGGAATGTACCCACAGAGAGACAAAGTGGAGTGTTATATTCTACTACAAATTACTCTGGGAAAAAAATGTCTAACATAGATATTAATAAAGAAAAGAAAGCACAAAGAGTAAAAAACCAGCATATATTTTGTTCCTTAGGATATTATTTTTTGTAAGGGTCCTATTAAGTGACACTGTTAAAGAATGTGCAGTTTTAAGGTCAAAAATTTTGAGATTCTTACATGCATTGAGAATTGGCAAAGCTTTTCAGTCTTAATAAAAAATATTTACACACTGTGAAATATTAATTTTTTTATCACTGTACACTTTTTATCACTGTACACTGTATACTTTTATCACTTATACTTTAAAATTTTGATGGGCTCTGGCTGAGCTTGCTGGAGGTATAACAATGGATGCATACATGCTGGGCAGTGCCACCCAAGTTACTGGTCAGAAGGAGACCTGTTTTAAACTGGAAGTCAGCAACTCTTGACTAGTCAGATGTAGTGTACCATGAGATGCTTTCTCCACAAAATGTCCAATCTCCCTCCTCACATCCCGCATCCCAAGTCATTCTGCAAAGAAAGAAGCATTTATAAATTTAAAAATAAGGTTTTGCCGTGGTCTTCCCTTAACTGAATTCATGATCCTCTGGTTTTCCCTCTCCATTTTCTGAACAGCTGTACAACTAAGGGTCTGGTATTTGTCAACTTCCATATCACAGCCTAGAATTTGGTTATCAGCAATCAAATACCGTGCATTGAAGTTCTTAGGGTGCTCCTCAAATTTAGATAAGAACTAAAATAATATATTGATGGTTGTCTTGGGTTTTGTTTGGTTTGGTTTTGGGTTTAGCTTTTTCTTCATTTTCTCTTTCCTCTCAAGTACATGCAATGAAACCTGTAGGAAATTTGTGAAATAAAAGAACACATTTCTTTCATAACAAATAGGCTAGAAAACTGTATACAGTGAGGTAACTTAAAAAGTGATAAAATCAGGAAACAAAAAGACTAACTTTTTCTCAGACTGAAACGGTGCCTCTCAGTTTGCTGAGGCTCCCTCAATGCTGCCAGCTCTATGGATTTCAGACACAGTGGGTGTTTTAGTGACACTCCATCTCACTCTTTTGAGTGAAGAACAACTGACTTGCTGGCTTTATGGAATTCTTGGAAAATAATCACTGTTCATGCAGAATCTTCTTTGTGTGAAATACTGAGCAGTAATGGGAAGATAATTTAAGAAAGCCAAATAATTCAAGGCTCAGGATGTTCAATACCAATGTATCATACTATTTCTGGTTGTGTCAATATTGACAAGTCTGCTGTTCATCAGTGAGACCCAAAACTTCTGAACTGCTAAATCTAATGACTAAGGACTGTTTCTGTCATATGACATTCTGGGTCTCAAATTTGCATCCTAACTTGGCGTCATTTGTAAACAACCAATTTAGCATGGTATTAGCAGTGGTAACAATTTCTGTAGATAGTGGTCATGACTGTAAATCTCCATGACCAATGTTAAACCTAAAATAAGTCCTAAAATAAGGACTGAACTATGTTTAGCAAGCATTCTGATACAGAATTTATTTGAAAGCTAAAGTCAGTGATATGAATTTAGCCACAACATAGGTCAAACTGCCTTTAGCTTCTAGATTTGGATTGTTTGGGGTTTCTTTTCTGTATAGCTTTGGTGGGCAGAAGAAGGATGTTGTTGTATAGTTTTTTTTAAAATTATGTCAGGAACTATTGGACAAGAAATTAGCTTTTCTTTGTATGCAGTAGCTGTTTGGGTAAGAAGTTCAGCTGTTTATAAAGGATCTGATTTGTTCTATTATTTGGTTATTGGCTTACAAGCCTTCAACTGCCCTTGCTAATGTATTGTTTGGACCCAGGAATTTCTTACTTATGCTACGTTATGAATCCTTCACTTTGGATGAACCTTTCACATTCAGAGAGTGCTGATGTGCCTTGACTTCCAGACAGGCAAGGGCACAGTGGAGGGCTGCCTTGCCAGACTGCACAGCTGCACTGGTAGCTACTGCCAGCTCCACAGTAACTTCAGTGTAAATAAAGCAGTCTCTGAGCAGTCTGAATTTGTTGCTCAATGTGACATTAGCTCAGTAGTGGAGAGGCATTTGAGCAGTTGTCAGCCCTGGAAGGCACACCTGTTTTCCAATGTTTGAGACTTATTGTTCTCTGTATTATTTTTAGAGCCGTGAGGTTCAGAGCCTCTTGGATTCAGCTATCTCTCATGGATCATTTATAATATGTGCCAGATTTTTGCCCTTCCCTTCTCAAATAAAGCATGATATATGTGATTTTGAAACTTCAGTAACTCCTGTTTAGTTTTGGTTTACATCAGGATTGGATTCAGAGTGGTAGGTCTAAAGCTAGATCTCTACTTTCTATTTCTGTTCCTGTTTACTGGAGGTATAACTAATGGTTGCATACATCCATTATTCATATTACATTGCAAATGATATCAAACTGTGTTTTTATTCTCTGCAATTTTTCCATGTGATTGTAAAGAAATTAGTGCATCTCTGTTACCATTGTTACTCTTTGTTATTTGTTTTTTAATCTGGCTTTACAATGTAATGAAATTGAGGTATGAGAACATTGTACATATACACGAGAACACTGTATATATACACATCTCTTTATTTAAAGTAGAAATCTGTATATTACCTTAATATATACACAGTGAAAAAAAGGCACGTAAATGTGTGAATACCTTGCATTTGTGTCATGCCATTCAAATGGCAAAGAAAAAAAAAACATTTAACTTTATTTCTGATGGAAAAGATTAAAGAAATTTAATAACTCAATGAAGCTAAGACAAGGCAAATTTGCTATGTGTCAAAATGTAGAGAATATAAAGCCACAGAAATGACAGCTTAATCTCCAATAGATACAAGAAGGAAAAAACAGGCAATATGTCAAGGAATCTAATCAATACTGTACAAATCTATGGCAGAGGTATTAGTTGGTATAGATAGAGCTGGAAATACAGAGGAGGTTTAAAGAATTCATAAAAGGATGCAATGAGCAACTGTATATCAAACCTAAGGAATATGAAGAATTTACATGAGAAGGCATTATCATAATTATAAAAGTAAACAACATAATATGTCAGCCTACTGTCTGAACATGCTTGCTAGGTTGCACTCAAGCTGTACAAGCCTTATGTGAAGATTTTGATGTATCACAGGGATAGCTTTGATATATTTAACTGTTGGGGAGTCTCAGTAGAAAGGTTTCTCACAGACTTGAAATGAGAATGTGTGTTTTTGCAGGGGTGCATGTGTGTGTACATGTAAGGCAATGGAGTTTTCAAAGACTACTACCCAAAGCAAAACCAGTCTAGGTTAGCCATGATCAAGACAATGATGTAAAGATTTGGGGATTTTGCTGATTATGTACAAACTGATGGAGACTAGCATATGACTACTTTAGCTAAAACTGAAATGAGGTGTATTGGAGAAAGCTTCTTTGCAACATTTGCTCCCCCCATCCCATTTTCTGAGCCATATTAACTAAATATTCTTTCCTCCTTCATACTCAAAGCAGTGAATAAGACATACTGGTCTTTATTTGCATTATATTTTCCCCTCAAACATCACTGGTGTAATGCTACTGTTACTAACAATACCAAGTGTTGTTAATAAGGCATAGGCAGAAAGAAAGATTTTGGTGAGTTTTTTGAGGGTATGACAGGGATGGGCCCTGCTATCTTCAAGATAACATCTACCAAATGTAATAATATGAGGCATCACATGCAAAAAGTCATAAAAAGAGCAGAAAAGTAGGACAATGAAATGGAGAAAAAAGAATTTGAGTACTTTAGTCACATTACCTACTTGATGTGTTAGAACATGGATAAATGTCCTGACCCTATGGCAGCAGAGTAAGCACTATATAAATCATAGCCATTAAGCTAATTAAAATGATAAGTGGTTTTGCAGTTCCCCCTTGTATTATTTGAAACTAAAGGAATTCTTGTTTTGTTTGGTTGGGTAGTGGTTTTTTGTTTGGTTGTTTTTTGGGTTTTTTTTAAATGTGAAGGCATAAGACATTCCTTCTCACTTGGAATGGTATTTCAAACAAGAAAAGGTTCATTTGCTGGCTTCATTATTTTTTTCTGTGTAAACTAAGCTTTTAATGGTAATAAAATGCACCCATTTCTCCCTAAAATCCTGTTAATCTTTCATTTTAATGCTATAATCCCATCTAAACCCTGGCTGGCTTCAGCACAAAATTTCACTTTTCGCTTTTCCCTCTCTTCACTAGTGATAGAATCAGAGAATAACTTTTGAAAAAATTTCACTTTTCGCTTTTCCCTCTCTTCACTAGTGATAGAATCAGAGAATAACTTTTGAAAGGAAGAGTTATCACTCATCATCTAATGTTAATGGAAGATATGCTTGGGGAAAAGAGTTCTACCTCCTTATAGTAGTTTCAGTACTGAGTCTGACAGGTTGTCTATTTTAACTATGGTGGAGTTTGTTCCATGGGATTTTTGGGTTTTGTTTGGTTTGGGGATTTTTCTTTTCTTTTTTTTTTTTTTTTTTTTTTTTTTTGCTTAAAATCTCTTCATTTAAAAGAGTCTATGAGAAATAACATCTTACTCTTACACCAGAAAACAGTGGTACTCAGCTTTATTGGCTCATTTTTCTTCAATTCATTCTTGGCGTACAGGTCAATATCCCTAAAATAATTGTATCTCAATGAGCAATATTCCTCTGAGGTTCTTTATTGATTTTAGAAATTAATATAATGTAAACTATTTGCATAGAATACATTAATAATGTGTTACTATAGAATCTGTAGCAATTTGGGAGTCTGCAGCCAACTGTCTTTTTTAAATTAACTTAAATATAGTACGTCAATTGTCTTCACTCTAAGGCTGTCAGAAATGAAAAAAGGATTTTCCAAATATATATCCCAGCTGCATCCTGTGAAGACAAATTTTATCTTATCATTTCCATTTCTTGAAGGATACAAAGGTTTACCATATAACTAGAAATTCAAATTATAAAAAAAATCAAAAGAAAATGCAGGCCATACCTAGGTACTTAGGCAAAATAAGCTGAGTAAATCAATATTGGTTTTACCAACCTGGTCAGATAGATAATTTCATAAAGAGACCATATATCTTGATGGCTTACTATTGAAATAATTCCTATTTCAATTAAATGACCTAAATTAATGACCTTGCTGTTCCATAAAAATTTATTGTATTCAGGATTTTAATATAGGGTCACTAACTTCAGCATTTCTTACTAATAACTGAAAAATGTAATACCAAATTAATGTTCAGCAACCTTTCTGCTGGAATTTAATGAGGGTGAGATGGAAGATACCAAGTAGATTATTTATTTGATGCTTGCTGAGAGTTAAAAAGTGAGAATGGACAGAAATACTAACCTCTCAACAATTATAAGTCTGCTTCTAAATATTTGCAAATCTGAGACTTGAATTCATAGCTTAAACCTCAAATACATTAGTCTCAGTCTTCCCCTGGAGCTCAAACAATAGCCTCTTGTTTCAAAATAAGATGAAGAGAGACTCTAGAATTTACACTTTTCTCATTAGAATATTAGTCCAAGAAATGAAAAACCTTGCAAAGCTACCTCTCTCTAAGTACAGGATCATGAGATGGCTTCCCTTAACTTCAAACTTATCTTTGCTTTGACACTCAGATCATCCTTGGCGGTACAACATGTATCCGACTGAGAGAGGCACAGCACACAAGTCTCTCGAGTCTGGCAGGAACACCCCAATCCTGCAGATACACCCGTGTGTGGCACCACATCACCACCAGTATGACAGGTCCCATGGCCATGCTCAGTCCCTCCTTGCAGGGTTACTTGCAGCGGTCAGCGGCCTTCCAATAAATCCGTCCGGCTAGCAGGGCGGCCAGCGGGCTACTGCAGCAGTGGGGAGTCAAACCCAGTGGCAGGGCCCCAGGATTGCTCTTACGGACATCCCTTAGCGGCAAAGGCTTTGGGCTGTGTCCATGGGGACGAGATCACGCTGAGCCAAATATCAAGCTGCAAGGAATGACACGACGGAGAGACGGACACTCTCAGGGGTCAGTCAGGTTTATTGCCTAACAGAAGACAACCACGGAGTGACTGTTGCCTCACAGCAGACAGCCCAAGAGTGACCCCGACACACAGGTGTCAGGGAGTTATAAAGGGGGAGGAATCCAGGGGAGGGGTTTCCAACAGAACCAATCCAGGAAGGTGTGGGAGTGAACTTAGGATAACAGACATTAAAGGAAAACCAATGGATACATAACAAAGGAGGGGCCCTGGTCCCACAGCCAATCATAGCTCCCAAAACAAAGAACATTCTGGAGAAAAGGGAGGAGCAGGGAGTGACTGACTGGGCCCAGGGAGGGAGGAGTATGCTCCCATGTAAGGAAACGGGGGGAGGGGAACCGAGAGTTACATCATAAAACCAGAGGATTGACAGAACTTAAGGCGGGAGTAACCATGGCAACTGAATAACTGACATTACTTTGGCAGGGAAAACTACTGAGGGCTGAACCACAACACAGAATGGGGGAGCAACTAGACAAACTAACATGACACACTACAACACTTACTGATTTAAATCAACACCCCACAGGGCAAAATAGAGATATCCCTGTCGTGCAGGTCTGAGTATCAAGACAGGAAGAACTTAGGTTCTCAAAATAGGTAGCATCCAATGAAATTAATTTTTGATATAAAATGAATATTTTTCTAAAGCTTAAATATTTAAAGAAAAATGTGAAAATTATTCCTTAGAAATCGATAGCTAAATTTCAATATTGTATACTATAGTTTTCCTTACTACTTTTCATTTCCAGTCATATTAAAATGTCTGTGTGTATCAGTTAGTACGTGCAGATCTGCAGTTGCCAAAGTAAAATCTTAGCAAGAACCATCTTTTCACTTTCTGAATGCTATTGATTAGATTTATTTCTATCTCAACCTTAAATTATCCTTCTTATCCTTTTATTAATTTTTTTATCCCTCATCAAGTCACATAAATGTAGTACCTTTTAAAACTGAGTGACCAGTGCCTGCACTTGGTGAATGCACATGTGACCCTCTAAACAAAAATCTAATAAAATTTCTGCACTGTGTCATCCTTCAAGCTCTATATTCCACATTTGGTAAAATTAAAGAAGATGAAATCTATTAAGTTGTTTAATTTATGGAAAGCACGTGCGTGTAAGAGTTGCTGGAAGAAAAATGTGAAAAACTATACATACATAAACTTATTGCATAAAATGCCTGGATTGGCCTTGTAAACTTCAATACCCTCTTTCTGGAAGGCAGAATGAGTGGAAGACATAAATGTGCAGCTTTTTGACACTCCTGTTCTAATTTGAGGCTAGAAAAGCCTTCATACAACCAAGGCCCTGTACCTTGCTCAGAAGCTTTGCTCTGGTAAAATATAAAAGAAAGGGTAATGAAATGCATAATAGCAAGTACAGGTATGTTTGATACACATTGCACAAATATATGCTCAGGGAGTTCTGATAACTGGGATTCTCTGAACAATCTGGACAGGGAATCTGGATATTTGTCCAATATCCAACAATATTGGACAAAAAAAAGATGTTTGTTTCTGGGTTTTTTTGTTTATTCTCTGTGAAGTCTTTACAGTTTACTGTTTCTTACAGCATAAATGTCAATAAATGCTGAGAAGAGGGACAAGAAACAAAACCAGATGTTTAGAAATAGATGCTTTGTTTCCATTTTTTGTCTAAATTTTGTTTTTTTGATCACAACAAAAATATTAACGTATCTAAAAATCAATTTGTACCCTTTCTTTTTTGAGTGTTTGGATTCAGATTCTCCGATTTTTTTGACAAACCCAAAACTCTAAAAAAAACTACCATTAGAATGTAATCATTCTTTACTACGACAACAGGATAATTCATCAGAAGCATATTTCCTGGGGGAAAATATATAAAAGACCATTTTCTATTCAAAATATCCCAGAATATCTTGTCCTAATAGTGTATCTTCTTATTTCACACTAAAATCAAGTCAGGAGCAAAAAATGAAATATGGAGTTTGCTTGGGAGTAGTCCTTAGCAGAAAGAGTCTTCAAGGTACAGTTCACCAAGATTTTACAGGGAATAACTATTCTGCTGACTGTTTAAGACCAACCATGTCACAGAAGCTTTTTCTCTAAAAGGCTAATTGCTTGCAGTGGAATTGTCTCAGTTAACTACTTCTTGTGTCTTTCCACTGCTATTTTAACAGTGTGATAAATTTAACAGAGATTGTGAATGCTATGAAACTGACAACAAGAAACTGCTTAATAACTTTCTCTTGATACATTTTTAACTGAGATGTAGCTTCAGTGACTTAGAAACATTCTCATTAGTACAAAAAAAAAAGCTAACGTGAATCTTCAGTCACTAAATATGATTAGTCTTCTTCACAGTTCATAAAACATCTCCATCCAGTCTTTAACACTAGTTATTTAATTTATTAATTATTCATCTTCTGTGTTTATCATTAGTTTTAATTCTTGCTATAAATGAGAGCGACAGTGCAGGAAATGAGGGGTGGATAGGCGAGGGGAAGAGAGCTTAACTGCTGTTCTTAGCACTATCAACTAATCACAGGATATGAAATATTTCAAGAAATAAAAGGAAATTGTTCCCACTCATCTTTTCTTTATTCCAGAAATTATCTCTCATAAGGGAAGCTACAGTCAAATATGAAGATATCCCAAACAAATAAAACCACAAATAAATGGAAATCCCAAATAAGGAAGCAAATGAAATAAAGCAAAGCATCAAAACAAAACAAAACAAAAACAACCAAAGAAACAACAAAAAAACAAAACAAAAACAGATGGAAATTGAAACAAGTTACAACTCTGCTCTTCCCCCTCCTCCTAAAAGCAAAATGAAATAAAACTTCAAAATAACCAACCCACCAAAAAATCCATCTTTCTAAACTTCAAAGAAAAGGATGTCCTATCTTTTGTTACAGATTAGGAGGAACTACCTGCCCTGGGAGAATTTGTAATTTTTTACTTTGGGTTTTTACTCTGGTTCATAGACATCCCTGATTGCTGAATGATCATTTTTCTTCATGCGAAGAAAAAATGGCACTACCAGAAAAAATTACTCTGCAGTGCTATCTCTTTATATCATCCAAGATGATCACAGAACAGGGCAAAGTCTGCCCTCCTATTCTTATATATTTTCCCTTTTTTTGCCTCCTCTCAGGATCCAAAACCCCATCATTTCATGCTTGTCACAGCAAAGCTGCATCCAGCCTTTCTATCCCCACCAAGCTCATTCTGGCATGTAAATATCAGCTATTGAGTCCAGGAGAGCAATTCTCTCCTCAGCCCTGCAATCTCCTGTGCCAAGATGTTGACATCTATGAACTCTAGAAATTTTCTGTCTTATTTGTGTCACGCTGTTCTGTTCTTCCAGCAGATATGGAACCAGGGCCTGTAGGCCAAGGCTTCTTCCAGTTACTGAAGAAGGCCTCACCAACTTCTTCCTCCTGACTGGTGCGTCTGTAGCAAACACTCAACACAATGTTGCCCATGTTTTTCTGCTCATTAATCCTGATCAACCAGCTCTGAGTTTGCCCATCACCCATCCTAAGGCAGAACTCCACACATTCTCACTGTTCTCCCACAAAAAGAGAAAAGCCCCCTTCTTGCCATCCCAGCCCATCTTTCACAAAAGGACTGCATCCATTCATGGCACCATGCCAGTCATATGAACTATGCCACCAGAGTTGCATGATCTTCTTTTACACAGACCTCTAATTTTTCCTGTTTACAAAAATAAGCCTTGTAAGTTTGAGAAGATTCCTATTCCCAAATGATGTATTTTTTAAAGGTTCTTTTCTTTATGAGACTGTAGAAGATACAGACTCAAGTTCCTTCTTTTTGTAATTTGAGACTAGCTAAGAAATTAATTCACATATTATTTTAAGATATTTAACACTTTTTATCTTTGCTAACAAAGGCTGTCAACTGTGTGGACTGCCTCACGTGGAGCTCCAGTCCAGAAGCCAGGTACCACATTTTAAATTGTTTGATCACCAGCTCCTTATCAGCAATAAAAATTATACATTCAAAACACTCCTCCTCTTTACCATGTTGCTCTCTGAAACCATGGAAGGAAAACCTCTTTGTGTCATTATTAAAGAGTCCACAAAAGCTGTCAAAAGAACAGGACTTGGGATACCTTGGAATGTATGAGGACTGTCAAAGAATAGAGTCCTTAGAGTAAACACATCTTGAGGCTGACCAGCTCCAGCAGGTCAGCCTCAAGATTTTGGTTTTTTGTAACTTCCTCTGTAAATGCCTGGTTTGAAAATAGTATCTGAATTCTCTTAGTCTCTAGCTGAGGCAAAGCACTCAGTTCAAGTTCTTGATGCTTTCCCTGTATTTATCTTTAGAAATATGTAATCTTCTAAAACCAGCCAAACTTTAAAAACATTTAAGAAGTTGTAATATTTATTGGGAGTTACTAAAATAAAAGTCAAAGTATGCATATGTTTGTGAGTACAGTCAAAGATACAGATAAGATATTAGTGTTATCTCTCTATTGTTTATTATGTAGGAGATTAAAAAAATTTCAAACCTCTCTGAATATTGTCTTTTAGTAGGTTTTCCAGTATTCTATTGTTAGGACACTAAGACATCCATCCAGGTGCCATTGAAGCTGGTAGAACAGCTGAGCAGGCATACAGTTATGACTGTTTTTTATAGGGATGTAAAGCTGATCATAGCTGGTCAATAGTTGAGAGAGATGGTAAAGATCTTGGTCAAAAGTATGAAACAAAAGAAAAGTCAGAAAGATGGCTGAATAATTAGATTTAGACATTTACTATTGTCATTGTTTTCGTTATTGTCATTCTTCTTCTGGTTTTTATTGTTATTACTCTTGTTGTAATTGGTTTTGTATTTTTGTAATTCTCAATGATTTTGAGAGAGTGGAATGATCATGGCACAAATACTCAGGGTGCAAGCTGGTGATGCGCAAACTGCCCGGGTGCAGAGGGCATGAACGCCTGGCACCTCAGGCTATGAACTGGGTGTTGACCAAGACAAGGGAAGGGGCTGCTAAGAGGCAGGCTGTGCTCTTTAACATGCCAAAGCCCTTACCCAAATTGCTCAGCTGTGAAAATTCCTCTTTGGAGAAGAATGAGACATTCAGAGGTAGCCTGAACACCTTTATCTGTGGACTCATGGACCATAATGGGCCATAAATTATTCAAATTATCAGCTGCTGATAGGAGGCAGCTGTAACAGCTGAGATCATCAAACACTCAGGAAGTGTCCAGTGATCCAAAGTATTACATCATCCACTGTAAAACTCCCGGCTCTAGGGAAAGTACCTGTGTCTTCCCACCTTAACCTGAGTGAATATAAACCCTATGGATGTTGTATTTTTGTGGTTTCAAGATCATGACCTTCGCTTTGACCAACAGACATGGAACTTGCAGCTATGCAGTCTTGTTGCGCCATCCACTTGTGGTGGGATCTTTCTACTCTGTTCCTACTCTTTCTTTTTCCCCTCTGTTTTCTTAAGTGCTATTTTTATGTGTTTATATATCTATATTACTATAGATAGTAACCAAAATGGCTACATACCTGCTTTCCAAATTATTCTAAAATAAACCCTACATATAAATATTTGCAAACACCAAGTGTTATTTTCCTCAAGTGTTAAATCTCTCCTAAGGGATCTCTAAACAAGAACCTGGTTTACTCTTCCCTTCTGGATTGGGTTGTAACTTTGTTATTATAGGCTCTATCAGTAATCTGATTTTCTAATTTTCTACATTTGTTTTCTCTAAAATGGACCTGTCCTAAGAAGCCTATTTTCAGGCTGAAAAGAACAGTGTCTTTTTTGTGCGTCTGCCTATGTCTCCTTCCTGTTTCTCTGGAAGTGCTAAAAAACCTAGTAACTGATGTAATTTCTATTAAACAGGTCAGCAAAATCAGTACACCTTTGCAATGTTTCAGCCTTTCATGAAATGTATGTTTTGATGAAAATGTGTAACAACATGAATTTCTTTGTTTTACTGCTCATGGAATCTCAGAAATCTTATGCTGAAGAATTGATACTGGCGCTCAGACTCCAGGTTGGAAATTAGTTGTGGAACTTTTTGCATTACTGTTTATGGCTTATAGATGAAGAGAACATTTAAAAAAAAATTGCCACAAAAATCTTGCAATAACTAAAACTTCGAAGTAGACAAAATATTATTTTCAATTGTCTATGTGAGATGGGCAATGATAATTGTGATAAACTCTCAGCCTTATGCTTTTTGTACTAATAGAAATTTTGTTCCAACCACAACACAGAACTGTGTCTCGTTCCAGTCAGAGACCCAGATACCCCAATTTTAAAACTATTTTTGTTTGTTTCTGGAGGAGTCAGAGCTTTTGCAGAACTTATTGAAATCTGTAGCACTCACTTCCAGTCAAGATACCAAACATATTTCTTCAGCTTTCTTAATTTTTGTGAAAGTTTCTCTCTTGGGAGATGCTTAAAGAAGAAATATAAGACGACAAGTGCTAGTTGTATCACTTAGTGTGACATGCACTGATATGATGAGGACACAGGGCAAAGGATTCTGCATAGATCAGATGCAGGTTCCTTGACAGACCAAAATACAATCTTACCAATTGCTTTACACTGGCTCATGTTTCCAAATAATATTTTTTTCCCACTAGGAAAATGGCTAGAAGATATTTTTAGAATAAAATTTAGCAACCACTCTGACATTTCTGGGTTTTCTATATAGCATGTGCATGAAGACTGTCTAGTGTGGCTAATTCACACAAACAGATTGGTTCATTGTGGTGCTCTGATAGCATCTTTGATGGACAACTCTGACATCTTCATGCAACTCTTTTGGCCTCCCCATATCACCTTCTTTATCTTCCATTATTTGAAAGTTAAATCACACGCACAATTATTTTTTTTCTTGTCTGCAAAGGCAGTTGTTAAAAATTATGTTAATACATTTTATATTGTTTTCAGCAGGGTTCTGAATGGACAAGCATATATTTTCTTGGCCCACTTTTCTTTCTCCAGTCCTCTTTCCCATCCTGATCATTTGTTTTGTTAAGATAGGCTTTAAGCTTGTGCAATTATTTCCACTTCATTCATAGAAGTCTTGGAAGCTCAAGATTCGTGCAAGATTCTAACTCACATATCTGCATATTGTTGTCCATTTCTCTGCCAGTACCATGAAGTTTACAAGCAGATACTTTTAGAGAGAGTAATGTGGGAAGAAATATTACATAGGGTTTACGGTTTTTATTTACGAACTCCAAACTCCTTAAGGTTTTTTTTCCTGATAAAGAGGTGATAAAAAATAACTGGGAAGAGGTTTTTGATTTATTTTTTTCCGAATTTCTGACTAACTTTAATAAACATAGCTATAACATAAAACCTAGAAGATGTCTCCTGAGAGATAGCATGTATCTCTCAGCTGAATGCAACTAGGTTTGCATTTAAAAATATAAGGTTCTGGATTATCAAAGCCTGTTTGAAGTCCAAAGAACTTAAAAATTTAAAAAATAATCTTAGGTTTCTTTTTCACACCAAACAAATTTGAAGTTATCACTATTAAAAGCTCAGAAACAGCACTTGCAATAAAAAATTACTGCTTCCCCATCCATAAATAGTGTATTTCTAGCAAAATTATCAAAGCTGTATGGTCTGTTGGTCTCATAAGGGCTCTTGGGCAGCTTGTGGAACCAGCTCAACTGAGGATACATGGTTCTGCTTCTGGCATGACTAATGCAGTTGGGAAATATGCCAGGCATCAGGCTCTTGAGGGAGGAGGAAAAAAGAAGAGAAAGCTAAAAAGAGCCTGTAGGGGAAGATGCAAGCAAATGAGCCAGCAGGCTTCACTGGAACACCATTTGACATTTGTAGGGCTGTAATGTTAGTGGCCTGCAGCAATACTAAAGCCCTGCTGCTCTAAGGGGCAAATCTACTGAAAAGCAAGCAGTGAACCCCATGGGAACAGGGTTGAAACATGGACATGAAAATGAGCAAGTGTAGCACATCAATCCTTGTGTTGCACAATAAAGTAAAGCAGTACAGGAATGGAAGCAAGAGTGAGAGACATTTTTTTGTCTTGTAAAGAAAATGTAAGGGATTTCATCTTACAGAAAATGCAGGTAGCCTTTTGTGACGGGAAGCAAAATTTAAAATAAAAATCTTAGCCAGAATTTCCTTCTGAATCATCAATTAAAGCACAGGAACAACTGCCAGCAGTTGTTGCATTAAGTCTGGATCCTTTAATTTAAAATATGCCGGCAAAATAAGGTCACTGATGTTGTTAGGAAAGATGCCATGTAATTTCTCTGTCTAAGCTACCTTGGTGTATATCAAATGAATTCTCCTTTTCAATGAAATTATAATTTTATAGCAAGCTGCTGGCCTCAATGTCAAAGGGGTTAGGTTGGTGATTGCTTAGATTGAACCATCACTGTTTGTATTCTCACTCTTTTTTCTTCCCTCTTCTGTATCTGCTCCTGAAATGCCTCCTACCTTGGGAAAACAGATCTTTATTTATAGTGCTGCAAAGATATTAAGGCTGCTAAACTAAGTGAGTTCTTTAAGGTTCATGGCCAAAAAGGCTGACAAAGCTCTAACTGTTTTCCTCCCCTAGAGGGAAGAAAAAAAAATAGGAAAAAAAGGGAAAAAACACACCCCAAACCTGTTTCTTTTGTTCTAGAAGATGATAAAAACTGCAGTACTGATCACTGACAGTAATTTGTCTCCAGTGTACTGCATGAGAAATTAATTATATGATCTTGTGACAACTGGCTTTCTACACGGCTGGGAGGTAGCATTAAAGGCTGTAGGATTTCAGAGTTTAACAGTCGCTCAGCTGCAATGCAGGTAATTTGAATGAATTATTCTGCTTTCAATATTCAGTGTGTAGGCATGCTCCTTCCTCTGAACTGGTCAAGGTTACAGTGTAATGTAGTGTATCATTTCATAATCCAAATCTGTTACAGGGCACACTGGCTGAAGGCAATTTGCATTTTACAGATTTTTTAGGAGTTTTACACAGATTGCGATCACCAGAATATTCTGTTCCTGTGTTCTACATCCTGTACAACAGCTACAACCCTCTGTTCACCCAGTTCATGCAATCTTTATCCAGACAATGCTGGTTAGTATATGCATAGTACTCTGCATATGCACAGCAGTACATGTCATACGTATACCTGAGGGGCTGTTTATGTTGTGTGCACGAGATGTTAATGTACACAAGATGTCTATTTTTACATGTTTTATTTTTGGATTTTCATATTACGGTGCTGCGGTGCCAGATTTCTTCAGCTCCTGGCAGTGACAGCAGGAGTGGGGCGCCCCCTGAAAGCTGCCGAATTTGGGGTGCAGCTGTAAGGCACGGCTGCTCTACGGCAAGGTGGACTGCACCGAGGGCAGGGACAAGGAACAAGGATAGGTCTTCTGTATGGCTCTCAAATACATTTACTCCTGGAAGGTCAGGGACAGAAAAACACACTCTAAACCATACATCAACTTATAAAGGGAGGAGGTCCCAGGGGAGGATACAGTCTTTGACCAATTGGGAGAAATTCCCCCACAAGGCGGGGATTACAATGTTTAAACCAATAGGAGACTACAGGGGAGGAGAATAACTTAAACAAACCAATGGGGTTTTGAAGGACACAAAATTGATAAGGAAGTTTCTAGAGAAAGGGGCAGGCTTGAGGAGGGATTGACATTCAAAGGGAGGAGGGACAGGGAACAAAGGGCAGGTCTTTGGGGAGATGGACAACTAGGGCAAAAAACCAACAGCACCGAGGAAAGGAACAATCCATTAGTAATAAAATATGCTATAACAGTACAAAATAGGAAAGATTATAAAACGGACTACTAGAACTGCATCTCAATCAAAAGCCACACTGCTACATTATGGGACAGTAAGACTCAAGTTGCATCACTTCCTAAAACTAAAACTATTAATAACCTGTCTTCCCACATTCTCCACAGAAAATCCATCATAGGTTATTTGGGTGTGTTCCAATTTAGCAGGATTAAAGGCAATGATAAGAAAATTAAATCACAAGATATAAATGTCTAATTACCATATTCCTGGAAAACTGGAAAGAAAAAGTTGGATGTGTTTAACAATGCAATTTATTACAGGAAAAAATGTCTTTACTATCAGTTTCAGTAAGTCTGCTAAATAAGATCATTTTGTGTAACCATCACTAGTAAATAAAAAAGTGTTATGAATATTTTTCTCCATGGTAAATATATATCTATTTTTGCTGGTTTTAACCTAAGATTCTCATTATGTTCATAGCTATACCAATGCCGTGCAAGAAAATGAGATAACAAAGAAAATTGTTTGCAACTTCTGGGTTTTTTTATTATTATTATTTCAAAATCGCCCTGAAAACTAACCTTCAATAAAAGGTATTAATTTATCTAATTTCTGTATTAATTTATCTAATTTCTACAAATGGTAGGGTCCTCCCTAAATTTTGTCTTTTGAGTGTACCATTCAGATAAATACACCTTGCCTAACACTGTGTTTTGCTTTGTTAATCAATGAATTGAAGTTAGCATGAGAAATTTCCTGCCTACTTCAGAATGTTATTTAAGATATTGTTGCTTACAGGCACTGAGTTGAAAGTACTTTACAAGGCTTGTAAATGGGAGATATATGCTTTTCTTCTTAAATCTATGCCTGGAAGACACAATTTTTTTAATATTAGTGCAAACTATCTTTTGGTCAGGTATCGCAGCGGATGATGTGAAATGTCACACACAGTTCCAACAGTCATGTCAAGAGACAGGTTTGTCACATAACTGAATGAAACAGCAAGTCAGAAAAAAAACTGCAGAAAAGAAAATGATGAACGTTGATCTGCTGTGGAAGGGCACCTCAGGCTATTACAAAAATAGACTTTGTTTTGTGCCACTGGCAATGAATGCTGCAGTGTTCATTGTTTGTGGAAAAGGGTTTTGCTGATGATGAAACCAAAGTGAACACTGAGGTCTCTCTGCAGAACCTTGAAGGCATTTTAGGCAACTTTGCTGGAACAGGGCACAGTTCAAAAAAGGAGGACAAAATGTGAGAAGAATCCAGCAAAGAAGCAATCTTTCAATTGATGTGTTTTTCTCAACATGGCCATCAGTTTAACCTTGACTAATTAAAGCACATATCAAAATACCAGAGAATGTAGTCTTTAATGTTATTACTACACCAATTTTTATTTCAGCCTAGAGTATATCTGCATAATATCGGGGTGCTCCTTCCCATTGACTCTTGTTCGTAACAGTACAATGCAGCAGTGATAGCAATGGCAATGACGTTTTTGGGTTGCGTTTTCTCTTGTTTTTAATTGCTCTGCAAAAGTTAGACTTGGAATATACTCTTGGTCTTCCAACCCATCTCCAATGATAAGTAATGCAGAATGGGTGGAGGAAACCCTTCCACAATTATCAATAACCAATATCTGGTATATTGGATTAGGTTTTGTGTAATGATTATGGATCAAACAAACATGCACTTTTTTCTTTTTTTTCAACTATAACACCATAAATCTTTGTATTATTATATCCACATAAAGATCCAATTTCTTTTAAAAACTCAGTACAATCTCATCTTCCACAGCCACATATCACACTGTCTAATCCAGCATGTTTAGTGCCAGTGCATTTTGCTTTAGTTTTTAATTGCTTACAGGTTTACAGAACAAAGAAATTACACATGTAACCAAGTAGATAAAAATCTTGGATCTACATGAAAAATCTGATTATTTTTTTCTTGTTTTGGTAAGTCTTTTCAGTGTGATAGTTTATACATGCTACTGTTGGTGTTAGAACATTAAGTGAAACCAAATAGAGATATCACAGATATGATAGCTACTTGTATGTTACAAGGGAATACAGAACAACTGAAAAATTGTGCATTTTTAGAATCAGATACATACTTGTGACATTGCTGGAGTGGATAAATATATCCCTCCCCACTGGATATTACTGCCCTGCAGTTAGAATTTAAGGGTTCCTAAGGTGTCGCACTAGAGGTGATCTGTAAAAGTCCAATTTACATTCTAAGAAAGGGGTATTGGTGCTAAAATCCTGAAATACAGTTTTTAATCTTGTTAATTAGTCATCAAATAAGTTTTTGGTGAATTTTTGTGTGGGGTTTTTTGTTTGGTTAGTTTTGTTGGCTTGGATTTTTTTGCTTTTGTGTGTTGTACGTGAGGGTTTTTTTAGTATGGCATTAAAGATTGTGCATTTCCTGCACTGGGACAATGCACAAAATAATAAGAAAATGCTGAAGTTTGCAAGTCTCATAGGATAACATTCAAGAGTTTGGCAGGACCGGCAAAAGTCAGGGTCTGTTGTGGTCTCATCCTTTCTGCTATTAGGAAAGAACCATAGCAAATTATCTTCAAACCTTCCTTGCCATTGATTTACTCCAGAAGGCATATCAAAAGTCAATTAAATGTAAGTGTCTGCGCTAGTGGTGCAGTTCAGATCAGGAGAGAGCTTTTGAAGAATATATTTCAAAGATGCCTTTGAATGTGCCATATTTCCCATGGCAGAATAGCTCTGGGTACAAGCATCATGATTATTGAGGAATTAGTATTGAGCCAGGAAATGAAGATACTTGCTGCTGTGATAAACCAATACACTCATTGATAATTTGTTGCATAAAAAATGGTAAAGAGAGTGCTAAAGTAACTTTCATATGAATAATTTTTTTAAACATTTTTTCCCCTCCATAACAGAAGCATCTGAGAGAAAAATGCATTTGCAAGAATCCAGATGGGGCACCTTTTGTCATTTCCTTAAGTGTCATCATTTGCTTTCTTTAAAGTACTTTACCTTACCTTAGTAAGACTAATTTAAAAAGAAAAAAAACCCAAAACAAACAAGTGTCATAAATTATTGTTCTTGAGTATATGCTGGGATTTATTCTGCCATACTCATGTACTTGGAGACAAGGAAGAAGAACAAAATATTGAAAAAGCAGGGCTTTTGTGTGGTGGTTCATTAGTAAACACAACTGAGCCCAGCTGACCCAACTTATTCCTTCACACTGCCAACATGTCTAAGAGAAAGCAGGGCAAACAGACCAGCTATATAGAATATTAAAGTTTAGTCTCTCTCTTGAATTTATTAAGTAGAGTACATTTGTCAGGTAAAACCTTAGATTTTCTAATTGCATGATAAAATTGACATATTTTTAACTTGTCCAACACAACCCCAGAAAAACCATTTTCCACTTGTCTAGTTGGCATGCCAATGGATATTTCTATACCAACTATTTCTTATTTCAATAAGCAATATTAATATTTAGAATATTTTTAGAGGATCTGCAGATTAATCCCTCACCACACAATATATCACCAATTAATTTTTATATAACATTCATGTAATTTTTCTCTCATCTTTAGTGGTTCATAAGCACAGTCAAAACAGGAATGCCCATTAGTTTTTTTCTTACCTCTAAAGGGAATTGAACACGTACAATATTGGAAATACAAATTCATGTGCAGAAATACTGCAGACTCCAATTCATCTTCTTTGTGCTGTATTTCTTTCCTTGATGGTTTCATGTCAAGTTGATGTCTTTTATCCATATGAGCAATTACAAAGCAATTTTAGGAAAATGAAGGAAAATCAAGCACTGTCATATTTACTTATTGTATGATTCATCATATGACCGATCTATTATATTTTCTGTTATATAAAATCATTTTTGTTTACAAGGTATTTCTAAATGGTGAATGAAAGGGTTTCTCCCCCCTCTCTCCAATATTCAGGAGAATTACTGTTTGTTTAGACAAGGGTAGAAGCAAGGCCATGGTATGCTATGAAAGATCAAATGAAATGTTCAAATAAATTTTGGAATCTATTTTGATCCTAACACGAACATTGGCTGCTTTAGGTAACATCTCCCCTGGGCTTTCCGAAGGGGATAGTGTTGGTTCAAAGAGGTTCAAGTGAACATCCAAAATAAGTTTTGGTAAATTACACTATTCAAATATTATGTGTGTAGTTAGTTGCATGTTAAAGTTTCTGAAATCATGCAAAAAAAAAAATTAACTTCTTATTTGGCTCAAATACTAATGCTACAAAATGGAATGCATAAGGCAGTTAGAAAACAAGATGGAAAAAAGGGGCAAATAGTGAAGAACCAACCACATGACAACAGTGTGACCATTTGATCTAATTTTTCTCATCACTAAACACAACACACAAAAAGCTTTCTTACATGTTTACAAAAGCCTTTGTACTTTTGTGTCACATAGATACAGAACAATAAAGTGTAAAAATGCAAAGGTGTGCTTGCTTGTGTCAGATTAGAAATTCTTTCAGTAACATCGCACTCTCTTCACTGGTACATAAATTTGATAATTGAGTTTACTTTATGCTAAATGCATTCAATTAATGTTTTTTATTATTTAAAAAAACACTTGATCCTTTAAAAAGATTGGTTTTATACTTGTCATAATATAAATTTATGTTTTATATATTGTCATAATATATAACATATTTTCCCAATGAAGCATGGAACTTGTCACTCATGAAAAACAGAGTTCATGTTTGTAACACCGGTACAATGTTAATCACACTACCTTGGAAAACCTACTGACATGTTTGTTAATAACTTGTCTGATCTTCCTGAAACCAGATATTTCCATGAATGTTCCAGAATACTGATTTTGTCCTTATGTGTTGGACACGGCCAGGCAGGACAGCTGATCCCAACTGAACAAAGGGATATTTCACACCATTATTACATATCATATTACAATTGACATATTATGCTTGGCATAAAAAGCTGGGGAAAGAAGGAGGAAGGAGGAGGGCATTTGGAGTGATGGTGTTTGTCTTCCCAAGTTTCTGTTCTGCCCCGTGGGTCCTGCTCTCCAGGAGATGGCTGAACAAGCACCTGCCTGCCCATAGGAAGCTGTGAATTAACTTCCTGGGGGTTTTTTGCGTCTGTGTGTGGCTTTTGCTTCATCTCTAAACTGCTTTTATGTCAACCCATGAGTTTTCTCATTTCCACTCTTTCAGTTCTTTCCCCCATGCCACCAATAGGTTGTGGCAGGGTGTGAGTGAGCAGCTGTGTGGAGCTGGGTTGCTGGTTGGCATTAAACTATGGTGCATCACAAGTAATTTTCAAAATTAGCCTAGGACCTGTGCCCTTGCGTGAAAATGAATTCATACTTCCAAAAGGAAGAGAAGATATAAGAATGTAAGTCTTTCCTTATGGATTTGAGGGAATGAGAAAGAAGAATAAAATCCTATGCTTCGGTATTCAGGAGCTAAGACAGACTTGTTCTCAATTTGGGGGACTATTTTTTCAGTCTCAAAGCTGCTATATGTGACTTATTTTGACAGGTACTTCTGGATATTGCTGCATTCAGACTTAGTCACACCAGGATTTCAAGTCAAATAAACAGGAAAAAAAAGACAAAAATGTGTCACGGTAGCCATTAAAACACAGTTCCCTAAAATAATGCTCAGTTTTCTGTAGTTGGTTCTTCAGAGAAGAAACCATACACATTTCAATGAAACTTGAAGTCCAGAAAACACCTAGCTCTGGTTTAACCCTTACTATTAGTTATAATCACCCCTGATGGTTCATCACAGGATTAAGGTGTGTGATTCCTATACAAGCCTAATTTGGTTTTCCACAAAAACTACCTTTTCTCTTTAATCTGTTATTCATGCTAATCTTAAATATGTTCTTTTTCTGGATAGCTTGCTTGTATCTCATGGAGAATATCTTTTCTTAGTAGTTCCAAGGACACATGTATACCACAAATCAGATGCAGATAACACTCTTTTAAAATATCATTTTCTACAGGTTCTCTTTTAAATGCGATTCAAAATAGTTCCAATGTATATTTGGTTATGAATAAAATAGGCTTCCAACACTTCTCAGGCTCTTTTTGTATTCAATTTACCTTGCAGTGTTGCAAGTGTAGGTAGATAGAAATATACATGTAGGCATAACTAGGTAAATAATAGTAACATGTTCAAGATAAAAATACATATGCATATATGCACTCCATGAATATTTTTAATACCTTTCTAACTACCCATAAGTACCATCTTCATATCTAAGTATGGTAACATAAGTGGCAGCTACTAGAATTTGTAACTTGAATTTATTTGACTCTCTCCAGCCTGCAAAATGATGATATGTGTGGTCAGGATCATTAGATAAAGCTTGAGTTGCAAGAGACATGCAGGATCAGGAATTCATCAACAGAGAAGAAACAGGCAGGCTCTATTTTCTGCAAATTAGTCTTCTAAAGGCAGAGCAAACAACAATAAATGAGTCTGGGAAAGTGAATCCAGAGCAGGAACCAGAATCAGGGATGAGCAAGCCTGTGTCAAGACAGAAATGAGATGAATGATTGCAACTGCGCCCTAAACACAAGCTGAGCAGCCAAGGATAGACTTGTCTCAAAAAGGCAATAGTGACACCACTGCCCAGCTCTGAAAGCAGGCTGTGGCTACATGGGAGACTGACAGCTTCAGGGAGATGGCTGCAAATGCATCATCCAGCTGAGGAGGCAGGACGATCAAAATTTCCATGTGCCCTGGTTTTTCAATCTGAATCTTCCCCATACATCCCAAATGCTACCTACAGAAGTCAAGATTTCTTTCCTTTTTTGGTGTGTTTAGAAAGTGCAAGCACTGAGAAAAGCTTTCTCACATGCAGCATTTATACAGCTTTTCTCTTTTCTACTGAACAGCAATCGGGAGGATTTTGTTTTTCTTTCTGTTCCTGTCTGTCCATGAGATTGCCTGGAAAAAAGCCAACAATTTTTAGAATATAAAATTAATTAAAGCATAAAATTAACAGAAACAAAAGACTAAGATTACAAATGCTTTTTTTTCATATAGCTGAAAGGCTGAAGATCGAAGTTAAGCATGAAGAAACTATCCCTTGTTTCACAGAAATATGAATGCTTATGTAAAAAGCAGCCAGATTAAGCATATTTGCTTTAAAGTTTCAAAATGCAATGTGTCCCTTTTGACCATGTGCTGTCCATCACAGTCTGAAAATAATTTTGATATGCATCTTGAGCAGTAAGGAAACTTGCACTGCTCTGCAGTTTTGTAGAACTCTTTTTCACTCCTGTAAAAGAAAAATCCTAGTTGGAAGTGATCCAGTATTTAGGCAAATAAGATTTGTGTTAATATTTGGTGGCAAATAAGTAACTATGAAAAACATTGAAAGTGAACAAATATATATAGAAAAGAGCAACTTTTCTGTGTGTGTGTGTGTGTGTGTGTGTTTAGGTGTGTGTGTATAACTTGTAATATAGTAAAGCAGTATCTTCAAACCAATGAAGCAGGGATTTGTAATGGTCCTTTATGACCTTTATGACCAAAATCCTTTATGACCTTCTATATGTACAGCTTAGAATTTATTTGAAGCATTTCTATAAGATAATCTGAAAATACCTGCCAACATGGATTGATCAATTCATCAAGTAGACACAAACTAAATGAAAAAAGAAGAAACATTTGAAACAGTCCAAATTAATTACTTATGTAGGTTCCAAATTATTTACCTTTAATAATTTTTCTTGTATAAATACTGACAGGATATATGGTCTCCATAATGTACTGGTCCCAGCTAGAAAACTACTGCACACTGAGGAGTTAATATTCTAATAGCAAGCTGACATAAATGCCATCATGTCCTGTACTCATTTCATTTGGTTTTCAGGACTATGCCACACTGGGATGAGCTGAGCCATATAATCATACTAAAAGATCTTGGAGGTATCACCCAGTTGACATTATCAGTGTTACCAACATGTCCTTGGCTTTATGTTGAAGGAAATTAACACAAATTCCTTGTATGCAATGATTCTTTTAAGAAAAAGTGCATCTTTAAAATATGGCAATATAGGTGAGCCAAGGCACGGTTGTGTCTAGAACATACTGTAGCCTGATTTGAGATGTGTCCAGTTTTGTACCTTCTTTTCATTCCCATCTTCAGAAAGGATTTAGGATTTGTAGAATAAAAGAAGTAATGCATCTTTTTGTGTGCAACATGCAGGAACTAAAGATCCATTATCTGAGCGGTTCTGGCAGCAAGATCTCTATCCAGAGTGTCAGATAATTCCTAAAACATAGCTCTATCAAACAGCTGATTTTCTTGTTTCTCCTTTAAGAAATGCATTTGTCAAACACACACACCTGTTCATTATTTTTTGGAGGTTCTGGCTTATTATGTTCCTTATAAGAAGGGCATTGAGTCTATATCTCATTTCAACACATGGACCTCTTCAAGTGGGTCCAAAGAAGGGACACAAAAGTTACCAGAGGGATGGAACACCTCTCCTAGGAGAACAAGCTGAGAGAGTTGGGGCTATTTGCCTGATGATCAGAAGACTGTGGATCGACCTCATAATGGCCTTAAAATAATTAAAGGAGACCTAAAAGAAAGAGGGGAACTGATTTTTTTTTGTAGTAATTGTTGCAACAGGACAAGAGGAAATAACTGTAAACTGAAGGAGGGTAGATTCAGAAAGTAGATATAAGGAAGAAAATTTTTATGACGAGGATGGAGATACACTAGAGTCCCCATCCCTGGACACATTCAAAGTCAGTTTGTATCCTCATCTGGGTGTAGTTAAAGATTTCCCTACTCACAGAAAGGAAACCCTGGAAGACCTTTAATAGTCCCTTTCAACTCAAACCATTCTGTGACTCTACAAAAGGTCAGTTGCTAAAGCTAACACTGTAAAGAAAGAGGATAGCATTGGCAATAATACATCCTTCAGATACAGGGAACCCCAAAATCAGCATCATTAAAGTCAAGTGAAGAACACTTGTGATAACATTAGTTGACATTTTGGTCTTTTGAGCTGTTACAAAAAATTCTTAAGATGGTCAACGCTAAGCATAATTTTAACTGTCCAATAGAAAGGATGTTCAACTGAGAACTTGTTCTGATCTTTTAGATAAAGGCAAAGACACACAGCTGGCTTAATCTCCAACAGCAAGCAGAACCTGAATGCAGGCCCCTCTGTTCCAAGGAGTTCTGCAGTGTGTTCTGCACTGAGGGGTGTGAGCAGCACAGCACATTCCTGTGCCTGCTCAGGTTTCCTTTATGTGCACCACAATCTCCATGAACAGCTGGCATCCCATCAGTGTCACTACATCCATTCACACTGCATGAAACTAAAAGAGCTTCCCACAATTCAACTCCATTCAACTGTCCTTTTCCACTGAAATTGAAATATCCCAAAGCATAACATTGAAAAGCAGTAAGAGAGGGGATGGCAAGTGAGGGTGCAAGGGAGGAGACCTCATGGCAGTCTTAATTCTGTGCATGTAACATTTTCCACATCCTCATTTAGGTGAAATAGTTTCATAGAAAATGGAAGTTTGGTGGAACGAAAATACAATTTTTGTATTAACTCTGCTGAGAATATAGCCTTTACTGTCTTCATATGAAGATGTTCAGCAATCTCAACGTTTTGTTTCTTAGAACTAGAACATGAACTTAGAAAAATAATTATTCATATTCAAGCTCAAAAATTACAGCTACTGTTTTGAAGTATCAAATTTGCATAAAATGTTTTCTTTCAAGTGCTTAATTCTTAAAGCAATTTTACATAACATGTAAACCATTACTGAAGTAAAATTACATTTCAAAGGAGTACACAGTGATCTAGCTGCTCAGCTGTCACTGGCATTAATAATATTCACACAGCACTACTTGGAAAGTTTGTTTCCATGTGTCTTAGTTAATCACATCATAGAAGGAACATCCCATACCAGTTTTTTATTAAAAGTGCATTTCAATATTTAATTTAAATACTCCATTTAAATATTTTATACTTATCTGTAAATTACTGTGCAGAGGCCCTCCCTCAAGCAATTATTTTCTATGAAATTTCATATTTATTCATATTAGCTATACCGTTACACTTAGTGGAAAGCCCAAGGTAAAATTCTAATATCACTTGTGACAGAAGAGGTAAATGCTATTTTATGATTTACTAGTTTTCTAGTAACAGCCATCTGCAATCAATTTAATTGATATTGGAATTCATTTGCTTAAGGAAAGATAATTTTTTTTTTTGTTATATCATTAGGGTGTATAGAAGACAGATATTAAGCATCTTAATTCTGTGAACAGTCAGGAGACTTGAGATAGAAGAGTGAGCTGATTACAAATTGAAGAGAATGGTCTTTGGGTACACCTTTGGCACATGTCTTTTTTCTGACTTACCTCACTTGTAAACACAACAGGAAAACTGTGGATCTAAGTCTATTCATGGAAATGTAAAAGCCAGTGAGATCCCATTATTGCTCAAGTACTTAAAGACATTTGAGATAGCTAGGCAATTTTTTTCATAAAAAAACTCATAAGAAAAACAGTGCCACAACTATCTATTTTTCTTCATTTTCACCTTGCATTGTTTTGATTAATAAAAACCAACAAGAAAATTTACGTAAAAAGAAAAATCTGCAGTAAATCAGTGGACAAAGAGAAACATAGCTTTTCTTAGGGAAAACCATGTTCATCAGTTGAATATTTCTGTAATAATTTTGTAGTGACTCAAAATTGCTGTATCCTCTCAGAAAGCTATTTTAAACTAGTTACTTCCTCCATATTGGCTAAACACGTATGTTATACTCACCTTTTAGCACAACAGACCCTTTGTCCTTTATCACTAGGTTAAGATGTCTTGATATACAGCAGTACAGATACATAAGTTTTATGCAATTTCCTAGATTTTGACAACTGCCCCCATACTTTCTTACTCCTATTTGACATTTCTAAACAATATTTTCAAAACAAGCTTTGACAAAACTAGCATTTTGAATGACTGGCTGATAGAAAAAGGGTTACTCTTTGAGAAACTTAAAAATACATATATCTCTGCTAAGAAGAGGCTTCAAAATGGTTTTGAGATGGATATAGCTACTGAATTAAAAGTGTTTCAACACCATTTCAGACAGTACTTATTGTCTAAAACATATTCCTTTAAAATTAAAAGTATAATAGTTATATCAATTCAGAAAAAGAAATATTGAATGTTGTAAATAGTTGTATTAATTTAGTTTGGTGTTAGCTCAGATACTAATGATAATAACTATAGCTTGGGTACTTTATTTAATTTTTTTTTTGACTGCGAGCACTTAAAAAAAAATTCTGTATGATATGGCATTAAATCATGTATCAGTACCTCCTGTCACTGGTTGTCAAGACTTTATCCAAGACAGCATTCAGTATATTGCAGTATTGTATCCATACTTCAATAGATTTGAATATTTTTTGTAAATTTTAGATCTGTTTCATCAAAATGTTTATATTTTGAGGAGTTTTGAATCAATGTTTCCCTACAAGATCGCTTGCACCTCCAGCTGACACCATCTAGGTGAAAATTTTATCACTTGTCAAAGAGGAGGTGGTTTCCATAAAAATATGTAAATGAATTATTACCTATATTAACACATACATGGGAAAAAATGCAGAGTTGAAACTGTGGAAATAATTCCTGAATTTTTTCACAGTATTTTTTTTTCAGTCATATAACCCACACAGCACATCACTAAAGGTATTATTCTTTGAAATCAAATCCTCAAAAAATCTGCATCAGAGGAGAGGACATAAGCAATAAAATGTATATCTGTATAAGGGCCTCCATAAATATGGTTACAAGAGTTTCTCATATGAGTGTTAAAATTAAACCCCTTCTTTTTTACAAGTAAGCAGAGTTTACACATATTAAAAGATCTTCATTAAATTATAAAATAAAGAAAAAAAAATTAGCTCATGACCACATTTACTTTGCCATAGGTTTGTATGAGCCCTACGGCTTCAGTGGCAGAACTATTCATTTCTAAATACACAGAATATCTCAGTATGAAATATGTCTTAAACATTTTCATATTCTGACTAATAAAGAAGATATTGATTTGTCTAAAGAAATATCTTGCAGCATAGTTTAAATACACAGTAGAAGCAAAGAAATAGAGTAATTCCATCTTCAGTCTTGAAAGTCCTAAAGAGAAAAGTAATTTTTTTTTTCACCATCATTACCATTGACTCAGAAAATGAAGATATTTGAAGATGCATAGAATTCATCAGATTTCTATCCAGAAAAGTTTGAGTTAATACAGCATTATATTTACAGATTATTTCAATAAAATTCACACTCCCAGTGGGAGTAATTCTTATAATTTATAACACTCAGAAAAACCTGACAGATGCATAGCAAATATATTGTGAGCTTAGGTTTAGAACAAAGATCCTGCCTCTCAGAACTGCATTACTGGTAGCTTTTACAAAACCAGGTACTCTTTGTAAAACATGTCAGAGATAACTCTAAAGATATTGCTGGTCAGAAGGGATTATATAGAAAACAAGAGATTAATTTTCCTTATATGCTTTCTGCAAAGGAAATATTAATCCTATTTCATAGTTCTTTAGCCCCATTGTTAAAATATTCAGTCAGAAGTCTAGGAGTAACTTCAACCTGTGGAAAGTAGAATCACATAATGTATTTATAATCTCATAAAAAGTAACCCACCAACTGCCAAGATTAATGAAATTCAAAAGACAGTTTTAAGAAACTGTGATCACTTTAAAATAAGGAAGACGTTGGTGTCCAGAATTTGATTCCTTACAGTAGCTGTATGGAGCAGTTAGGTGTCCAGAATTGGGTTCCTTACAGTAGCTGCTTAGCTACTATCCAAATACCAGAGAATCCTAGGATAATAAGTTGACCCATCTGGTTCCTTGAAAATGTAGGTCAGGTGTTCACTGCCTGAAGAAATTACCTGCTAGGTGACTCAGGTTGCACAGAGCATTAGCTCATCCGCTGGCTGCTCATATATCAATGTCATATGCTGGAAAGAATGTGGCAAAACACAATGAAAGTGAGGAAAGTAATTACAGGGGAGGACAAAAAGAAGACATCTATTTTAATTAAGCTACAAAAAAGGGTACTGGTAGTATATGTGTTTTTCAGGAAAGTGCATTTGATATAAAAACGTCTTTTAATGTAAAATTCCTATCAGTATCCAAAAGTTTATAATCTAAACTAAACTCTACTGCAAAAATAAGTACCACAATGTGATAGAAGCACTTGTTCATTGGGCTAATTCTATAATAAGGAAGCAATAAGATTTATCCTATTGTTACAAGAATTTTGTTCTAATTTTGTAATAAAATTGTAAAAGTCTATTAAAATCTATAGTTAACAAAGCCCTCTGTTGAAGAATGGATACTTCAACAAGTTACGATATTTTTAATAACCTTTTTAGAAAATGCCCTTATATTTTTTGTAGTCTCAGTCTGTCAATTATTTATGGGCAAATGAATCATGCGTCTGACATCCCACTCCACTCAAATTATAGTAAAATAGAAAATCTGAAGTCCTGAATTAAGCAAATGAAGGTTTTAAAGCATGTTATGGGCTCAAAGGATTTTAAGCTCTACCATATTTTTTTATAATTTGCTGAATTAAAGATTCTTCCTCTCAAAAGTGACAAATCATGGACCTGAACAAATCACCTTTGATAAGTTGCACTCAATTTCCTTACACCTGCCATTGAAAACCCTTTTTAATGTAATCTTTTTCCCAAAAAATTTTGCTTTAAGTTTCAAGTGGCTCGATTTATAAAGATTTATAGAATGCCACAAAGAAGGAACACAAAACCACATGGAAAAAATACAGAATATAGACATAGAGTGGGTGGGAAGAAACTTTTAAAGGCACCATTGTTTATCTCCAGCCAGCCACTCAAATAATATGCAGCTGCTGGTTCACTCCCTCTCCAGTGGAATTGCAGAGAAGATAGGAAGGGTAAAAGCAAATAAACTTGGGATTTCCCAACAAAAAACCACAAAAGATACCTTTATATATTACTATATTACATTGCTTTGCAGTCACACCTGAGCTATTCAATTTAATTTCAAATTGAGGGTACTGAAGATACTGGTACTGTATCAAGTCCATCACAAGCATCAACTGTTTTTCTATTCTTCCACGACCCAAGAATGAAAGCATCCATGGCATTTGTATCCTGAGTGTAAATACCATAGGTTTATAAATCTTATTGGCTTTCTACATTACAGACAACATTTTTTATAAATATATAAGTGTTAGAGGTCTTCGCAGTAGATCTTAGTTTCCTGCTCTGCCTGTTTCATATAGCTGTCAGTAGAAAAATATGTACTTTACTGATTTTTAGAAAAGGCATTTGCAAAACAGGAAAACTAAAGCTGTAATTTAGAATATACAAAAGTGGAAGCTTAAGAATGCCTGAATGACACCAATTTACCCTACTTTGGTTCTGTATAGCTTTATTTGAAAAGGGAAATTGGTTATACAGAACAGAACAGGTACCTCTCCTTTTTAAGAAAAAAGAGAATGAAAGCATTACTTTAAATAGTGGAAACTACAAGACCAGCTAAAATGAATGGAAATTATAATTAAAAGTAATTACATTCTATTTTTGTTTCCTTAAAATAATTTCGCAACAAATTGATCCTAACTAAAATATTTTGATTCAGGAATAATGTCACAGAAATCCGTTCTAAAAAATTATATAAATCAGACTACCTGAGGGTACAACATAGCCAAAATACATAGCCTTCTCTTGAAGAAACTAAGAGAATAATTTTACCTTCTATTATCTTCATGTCATTATGTCAGGAAGCAAAATTAAAAAAAAATATTATTTTTAGGAAGTTCTGGATTAAATTTAGTCATTTCAGCCTCCACCTGAAAACCAGTCTATTATATATAAAGCTGCAGTCTATTATATATAAATTACCTAACTAATTTTGTCTCATGTCTTTAGATAGAAATATTAGCTAAGTAATTGAGTAAATATTTGAGTATCTTTTATTTTATATAAATTCTCAGATTTATTACATGCAAAGCAAATATATTTATTTAGGTCACTCTCCTTCTTTGAAGTAAGAACCATTGCATGAAACAAAAAGGCTCACTTTTATGTACATAAATATTTCCCTGAAGTGAAAACAGAATGAAAAAAATATTTTTGTTGTCTTTTCTTTTTTTTTTTTTTTTTCTCACAGATGACATGCTTTTTGCTTCAACAAGGAATTAATTTCATGGAAAAAGCTACAACGCAATTACTCAGTGCTTCTAGAAGTTATTAATGGCATTGAACCAATTCGTTCAAATTAGAGGGAGGGTGTCCCCTGCCATCTCACCAGTTCATTGCTGCGGGAGCCTCTTATGGCTTCAATTAGAAGAGAACTATTTAGAGAAATAATAGGATAAAAGCCTTGTAAGTTTTCCAATCCCACTTATTCTTTCTATACTGTGGTTAAAATAGTTAGACCTCTATTTTTCATGGATATTAGGTCAAGTGAAGGATGTTAATTGCTCTAGCTAGTGGTTCCAAACTGTCTTTAAAATACTAAGAAACACAATTGCTTTTTTTGTAGGGGGATAGAATATAAGAAAATAAAGATAGTGTAGAAAGTAATCTTACCCCTAAGGAGTTGCAGCTGGGCCAATTATCAAAGATTAGGAGCAGGCCTGACTTTACAGGCCACAGCTGTAACCAATGAGAAGAAGAGTGCTATAAAAGAGTGGGGTGGCTGGTTGAGAAGGCAACTGGGGTTGGTTGGCTACTTGGTGGTGAAGAAAGAGTCAGTGCTCTGAGGAGCTGTCCATGAGAAAATGAACACCAAGAAGGTTTGAAACTTTTGCAATAGGAGACAATGGTAGGGATCTTTTGCAGTAAGGTAACAAAGCTTTTTAAGGCAGACTCTACAATCTAGAAACGTAAAAACTGTGTTGCAAAGAAAAGCAATTTGCACAAAAGACAATCTGAACCTCTTTCAAGGTCAGGACAATGTAGCAATGCTAAACATGCAATTTATAGCTGATTTGAACTTATTTACTGTGGTTCACACAGGAGAATTTTTAGTAAACAGACAAGTAAAAAGAAAAAAGGCTGAACACTAAACAGGTAAGAACAAATAGGTATCCACAAAACAGGGAGTTAGACCTGTGCATGTCATAAGGTTAATTTCAAGAACCCTTGGATATCAAAATGGTTGTGAAGTTGATGTTATGTGATATACATTGTTTTGTAGGCCAGGCTTAAGACTTCAGAAAAAATATTTGGAAATACTCTACAATCTGGCTACTGTTATCTTTGATTGTCAGTGATTATATTTTCAGTAATTATAGGAAATATAGGAGGTTTCATATGATTGTAGAAGAGGAAACAGCTGTTTCTATTAAAAAGGAAGAAAATTGCAATTCCTTATGTCAGTTAGTGTATCTTTATTCTTTGCTTAGATTCTGAGAAATTGTATTAAAAATATACTTCTAAATTAGATTTTTTTAGGTGAATGTATTCTATAAAACAAAATCTGTTAGCTCTTTTAAAAGAATAAAAAAATGCATAATATGAATATTTAATATCACTGTCCTCATGCTTGACCTGCTCCTGCTCATGATTTATATTTTAAACTTAGAAACATAGTTGTTAATAAATTTATAATACTTGCAGAAAGAATATATGTTCTTAGGTACCATCGAAAGATAACAATCAGTATGTAGAAATAGAGGCTGAAATATATCTACATGGGTAGCAATAATCTCAGGTATACTATCAGGTACATAATGTCTGTTAAGGTATGTAATGATTTCACAGAAAAGGAAAGAAACATAATATAGAATCTTTGAAACAAGATTTTTTTATACTCTTGCATTTCTATACAATTTTTGGTTAGCATAGAAAGTTGTGTTGGGTGGTATTTAACATAACTCAGTATGGACATGCTTATATAAAAGAGGAAGTTACCTGGACATAGTGATGTAATTTACCTCAATTTTAGGGCTAGTTCAGTTGAAAACATTTATGAATAGCATGGATGGCATTTAAGCCTGCTGATGATACTTCATTGGGATGTGCTGATGACTCTGTTGAGGGACAAGAAGCCTTAAATTGGGATTGAAATAGTTTGGAGCCCTGCGGAATCACCTGTTGTCGGAAATGATAGATTCTGCAGCTAGAATAGAGTAACATCAGGCATGAGTACAAATAGGGACAGGAATAGCTGGGGAGAAGCCCTACAGAAAGGGCTCTGGGGCTGCTGGTCAGCAGCAGGGTCAGCAGGATGCCCTGGGTAGCCAACAGGGCAAACCACAGCTGCTCAGGGGCGATTATGCTGCTGTATTCAGCATTGGTGCAGCCTCACCTTGGGTACTGTGGGCAGTTCTGGGCCACACAATTTAACAAGGATGTGAAAGTTCTTGAATGTATCCAGAGAAAAACAACAAAGCTGGTGAAAGGACTGGAAGGAATAGCCTTTGAGGGCAGAGAAGAACATTTCGTTTGTCTAGTTTGGAGAAAAGGAGACTGTAGGGGAATTCACTTTTCTCTTCAACTTCCTGCAGAGGGGGAGAGAGAGGTACTGATTTCTCTTCCCTGAGAGAAATAACAGGAATTCCTCTGACAGGAATACAAAAATATGTACAAGAGAAGATTTAGATTGAACATTAGAAATCATTTTGTTACCAAGAGAGTCGCCAAATCCTGAAACAGGCTTCCTAAAGAGATTGTTGATGCCCCAAGCCTATCAATGTTTAAGAGGTATATTGGGTCTTTAGAACATAAGACATGTCCTTAAATGCTTTAAACTTTTTATAGACTTATGCCTCATGGTTCTGTATAGACCTTAGCAATTTGACCCAGCAGTGGTCATGATGATTATCATGCAAATTAGCTTCTACTTTTCCTGTTTCAGATAGATCACATTTGTAGCAAATCACTTTGGGCTGCAAACAGAGGCATACATGCATTCCCATCTCATGTGAGCCTGTCTTTGGATAGGCTTGAACAGATCTTAGGGTAACTTCTCCACATTCACTGCAGTATTGCCTTAGTTCTTTCATACATACATAATATTAGTATTTGCTAATAACTATACATGTATTACATGGAAATATATTTACATTTTAAGTGTAAATATATTATGCACTTATTTACTATTAGTAAAAGTACAGAGAGGAGAAAGTGTAAATGGAAGAATATTTGTGTTATTGAAAGCAAGTAACATCTTTGGTAATGTCTCTCAGACTGGATGAATAGAAATATTTGTATAAAATAAAGCAGTTAACAGGGAAAACCTGATGTCAATATTCATAGAAGAGTATATTTTTTTTTTTTTGCTTGAGGCTAAGTACAATCTAGTGTGCACACTGAATTTCCATTTGTAGCTGAATTGTTCCAGTACTAAACCTTTCAGTGTACCTAAAGGATGTAGTTGGTGCCCTCTGGGATTACTAACCAAAACACAATAAGTGAAGACAAAGGAGAGGTTCAAGTAAAAGACACAGCTTTGATGCCATCAAAAATTTTATTTAACAGTCACTTTGATCTGCATTACTCATCTTTGTGAAGAAATCCTGGCCTCACTTAGACTTACATAAGTCTCACTATAAGTGTGTAATGCACCAGGCTGGTAACTTTGTAGTGCTGCCAATGTAATCATTCTCTTTTCATCATTCTCTTCTAATCAGGTTTTACAATTTGTAGCTCTTTTTTGCTGGCTGAGTTTTAGCTGGGTTTTCCCCCACTCCATTTCTTGCATGACACGAAATCAACAAAGCCAATATCTGTACTGCAATACCAGCTAAAAGGTAAGATTAATACTTCATTGACTTAGAAAAAGTATTAGTTTTTATGAATTATTCCAGTAACCAGTTTATAAAAACAATGTCCATACATAATCTGTTACAGTTTGCATTTATAGATACTGGTTTTTTTACCGAAATAAGTCAATATTTACTCTTTTTTACTTTGCTTTTAGTCTCTTCTAGAAAAAGTCTCCATATGCTATCAGTATCAGTAAATTAGGAGAAGTTGACAAGTTCTATAGACATGTTATATTAAAAGTAGAAATTACATATTTAGTCAAACATAGATGGTACTAATATTGCCCTTGAGAACTTAGAGATACAAACATAAAAATCTCAAAAAAAAAAAAACCTTTCCAAAACATGTAAAACCAGCAAATATGAGAAGGAGGATAGAACTTGACAAAAAGATAAATAAGCTCGTCATTCAATATCTATATCTAGGTGTGTATAGATTATCTAGTGCATCAAGTTATCATTATACTTGATGCACTAGAAAAGAGTAGATGGTTTCTGAAGAGCTGTTCAGGACACCCTGAAATGCATATCTACATTTGGTGTGCTATATGGCTCTATTTGTGGGCACCTAAATTTAGATCAATAGAGTTGAAATACCACATTATATTCTTTTCATTGATATAATACTTTTAAAGTTATTAATCAGATTTTGCTTTTCCATGTCATATTCTATTTGGAGGGTGACCGTTACCCTGATATAGCAACTTTTAATTCAATCTCAATTCAGTTTCAATGGGTTATAGCCCAATAGGTATGAACAATTTTTTAAGGATCTTATCTATTTCCTGGGACCTTAAATATGTTACTTTTTTGGTTTTTAATCAAGTCAGTAAAATATCATATTAAAAGAGGATGTAGGACTGGGGATATCCAAGATAATGTCCAGAATTAAATGTAGTTAATAATTGAATGCTGCCTGTTAAACCTATTACCAAATATAAGTTGATCACAGTGATGGTGCTACAGTACTCTTGATTTAGTAGCCTATGAGGTACATCCTCAGCTGTAATTATTTTTTTCCTGGGATTGGAAACACACTGCATATTTGTCATATTTTAAGGACAAAGAAAAAGTCTGGCTAATATGGTAAATAATTATGGAATATATAGCAAAAATAGCTACAACACAGATATGTCACACTTGAATAAAGAATGCTGCCAAACCATTCTTTGATTACATGACTGCTTTGGTCACAATTGTATGTTCTATAATGAAGCAAGCATAGACAAACAATGCTGTTTTCCTCCCTCCGTTACTTTGGCTTTTTCCCTAAATTTTTCCTCTCATTTATTTTCATTTGAGCACATTCTCTTTGTCTCTCGGGCTCTATTCCTCTTTTTTCTTCCAGACTTTCCCCTTTCCCTACAAACCTATAATTTCATATTCCTTTTTATATACACTTACATAATAGTCTTTTTTTAAATATAGACATTCACATACAGATAAATAGAACCCAGAACTCCCTCCATCATTTTCTTTTCCTTTCATAACTTGTAAGACCAAGGGTAAGAGGAGAGGACACAGCTATTCAGCATTGTCATATCAGTACTCTTCTCTGCTCCATGGAACAGAAAAGGTCCCAAAGAGTGAAGTTCATCTTAAGTTTGCCTTATTTTTATTCTGTGATGACTACTGCCAGACCTAGAGGAAATATGTAAAAACCAGGACATAACTAGATCTTCTTATGCAGACAGTTTTGAATTTTTTCTCCTGATTTATTTTTTCAGCTATTACAGTTCAAGCGAAAAGGTTACTTCTAGAAACACATTTGTTTGAACACTTCTGGAGCCAGCAAAAAGTAAAAAACATGATTATTTACTTTTTTCATATGAATAATCAGTGTGACAGGCTGCACTTTTCAATGAGCCAGTATTTTTCCCGAACCAATTAAATGCTCTGGTTGCTTTATATCCTACATTAGGAAAAAAATCTCTATAAAGCTGATGTGCATAAAAAATGTCATCAGGTGACAGTAATGGATTCTTTTAAAGTACATTAGCATAGGAGACACAAAAATCTATTCATGTATGAAGGAACAATTAGAATGTGAGAACTACTACTATTTCTGAATCAAACTGAAAAACATAAATATTTAAGGAAAGAAAGCTGCTGAGAAGAGGATAAAAGTTTCACAGGAAGTTAAATGCCACTTAATTACTAACTACTTAGTTTCTTTTAAAAGTGCTCTGAAAGAGGAGGTAATATTAAGGATATTGATAAAATTTGCAGTTTTATTAGAATGGCTGCTTTTAAATTATACGTAGAAAACTGCATCAGAGTAAAGCACATCTGATTGTTTCCTTAATTCAGCTGCTTGTGTTTGCATTCATAGTACTGAGTTTGTGTTAGCTTTTTTCCTTACAATGATGTGAACCTGTATAGAATTTTCTGTGCCTGAAAAAATTTCTAGGTGATGATAAGTTTTTATCTGAAGGGTGAAAGGCAAATACTCTTGGATTCCTTTCTGCAGATAAACAGCATGCTGATCATACAGTTATACCAGCCTTCATTTGATGGCATCTACAGTAAAAGCAGATATATAGTCTATACTTTGTGTTAGACTCTATATTTGACTTTTGTATAGATCTAGAAATCTTATAATAGTGATAAAAATTTTAGAATTGCCCTGGCCCATTTTTGGTCCAGATCAATCAAATCCTGTAGAGATGTATGGGAATAATATTTTATCTTAACATCACTAAGGTTTCAGCTGGGAAAAAAAAAAAAAAAACACACAAAAAAACCCCACAAACAACAAACAAACAGTTCTTTTACTCTCAAATTTGGATATTTCATCCTACTCAAAGATAATTATACCTTTAAAAGCAGTAAAAATAGTGTGTAATTAACTATATGAATTCTGATGCCTTAGGTTTTAGCTTTTATATTTTCAGATCCTGTACTTCTGTGTATAGTTCTGAGCTTCATATTTAGGGACAGTGAGATCTCTTTACAGAGTAGCTAGACAGAACAATTCCTTTCCTAGGCTGGGACCAAGGACAACCACTCAAATTTCAGTCCCAAGAGTATAAACAATATGGACTGAAGAGAGAAAAACAAGAAGGATGGGGCTCCATAACCTAAAGCTATATTTGGACAATTAACTCCAATATGCAAATGGACCAGAACTTATAAAAGTATGAGATCCCATGACCGGTTGTCCATTTTGTGACCATTTTGTGTTCATCTTGGGTGAGGCCTTGTGTGGGCTCTTGTGCTGCCCAAGGTGTATCCATTGAGGCCTTTTAATAAATACCTACTTTATTCTTTAACCCTGTCTAGCCTCTGTTCTAGGTCAGCCTTCGCAAGACATAAGCATTGTATCATCAAAAAATCTCTGTACTAGGAATAAGTTTCTCTCATTCTAATATTATTTGGTACAAAGCGCTACTTAGTGTCTACCAGTGTGATGAAAACTTTGCTACATACATACATTTTTGTTTCTCTGGCACATAGGCATGAATTCAGATGAGCTCTGACTGTTAACAGATTAACTATTAAGTACTAACTTTCTTAATGATAGCAACTTGGAGAAATAGAAGAAAACTGATTAATTACAATTAATTAATTACAAATTAAAAAAATTCACCTTGTTTAGAAAAATCTTATTTTTTTTCCAATTTGATTCTCTTCAATGATAATAACAAGTAATTCAGCTCCAAATACCTTTCTTTGTAATAATTTATTAGGCAGCATAATGGAGACTCCACAAACCCTCTGTTATTGAGCTATACAAGTTCTTCAAACAGAAATCTTCCTGCCTATCCTCCTTCTTTTCCCCTCACATTCTGGCAACTAGGTCATTAACAGGAGGAAAGGGTCAGTATTAATTAAATAATCTCTGAGAATTTGCAAAATATGATTAGAACTATTAGAAAAATATGGGTTTTTTTCAAGCAAGTCACATCATCATTAAGAAGAGAATAGAAAAAGAGCCTAGGTTATAGCCAGAGACCCCTAAATAAAGGAGGTTTAAGCTACAGCATCACAAATTTGACTAATTAACCCCTTCAGTATTTAAGAACTGATTTCTTCTAGTTTACTGGGTATTAAAAATAGTATATATAGAAACTAGAACACTGTTTTGGAATCCTGATGATATTATAAACCCTTACTTTTTTTGTCTTGTGATGCATGGTGTTTTAAAACTCTCACCCATTCAGATGGAGCCATGCTATTGAGACTTCTATCCTACCTGATACATCCAGACTGCACTATCTTGCATGTTTTATTTCTGATTGGCCTACAATCAATCCAGATTTCAAATTTCTTTCTCCTCTGAGTTCTGTGCTTAGAAAAATTAAGATGTACTCTTCAGCATTGAAAACGTACTTCAGAAAGATTAGAACTCAAGTTACACATCATTTGGAGGTGTGTAAAATTATTAGGATACTTAAATTTTTTTATAAGTACTTGAGTTTGAAAGTGGGCTCAGGCAATCTGGAATTATTTGAAATTACCATAGCTCTTTTCTAATTTGGGAGATTTGTAGTTTCCCAAATCAAAATTGGTGGGCTTTTTTTAATGCATAATGAACTATGAATGGAATTTTAAATGTTTGGTCACCCAAGACTGGATGAAGGGAAGATCAAATGTCAGGAGTCTACAGGAACTACTGTACTAATGAGAGTGTTTCAATGGGCTATTAACCTGCTTCCTCTGATGATTTTTTTCTACAATGATGTATATGGCCAGATCCTTGATCTCATATTGGTTTTTGGACTTCTGACCCTTTAACAACATGGAAATGACAAAAAATTTAGCAGTGAATTTTGACTATTCTTTTTTCTTTCAATAGGAATTTATTTTTCCCACAATCATCAGGAACTTTTTGCTTGTTGTTTTGAGACTACGTGTTGCAGTGCATTCCAAAGAGTGAAATAAACAAGAAATGAGAAGCCAAAGTTTCATGATCTCCTAAAACTGCCAGTGTTCCTAGAAAAGGACAGCAGAAATCTGTTTCTCTTTCAATTCACATGGATTTCTCTTTCTATTTCCACCAGAAGTCAAAATCCAAAATTTTTTGTGCTGTGGTAGACATACACAACCTACTTGAAATATTTCATAGACTACCTGAAGAATGAGGACAAAATATAGGTTGTGGAATCTTTTTTCCTAATTTTCTCTTGTTTTGTTAATACTATTTTTCTTCTTTTGATTTTTTTTTTTTTGGCTTGGTCTATGTTTTTCTTTAAACAGGATCCTATTTATAATTACTTCTGGAAATCCCTTAGGATCCCTTGATTAAAAAGGAACAGCAGTATTCTGTAAGAGACAACTGAGAGAGGAACATCAGGCTGTTCTTCATCTGCTTTGAGAAGAAACAGTTTAGTTGATATGCAGGAGAGAGGTAACACAAACATCAGCAGGGCAGAGGATTGAAGAGGGTCTAGAAATTGTGCTCCACACAGTTTGGGACTCTGTGACTGAAGTGGTGATGGACTGTGGCCATATCTCCATTCTTAGCCAGCTGTAGAAAGTTCCCATTGCAAACTGGAGTGCTTGACTTGGAAGAGCTCTGGAGGGTGGATGCTTGCACATAGGCTTGGGACTGCAGGGGTGCCTGGTGCCCCTCCTGCTCTGGGATGACAACAGGAGGTACAGAAGGAGGAGAGAGCAGATTGCATGGCACCAGGATGCTGAACAGGAGAGTGACACTTTTCACAGACACTCTGTAAAGAAGAAAGACTCCAAAGATGTGGGAAACTGGAAGCTTGTGATGACAAGATAAAACTTCACCAATCACAGCATCAGCAATGGCGTAATTGTTAAGAAAGGTGAACAAGTCCAATTGAGGTGGGCCTCCAAGGCAGGTGGCATGGACTGACCACTAGCCTTGAAAAGAAGCAGTGGGTGACAGTGGTTGATGCTTCCTTTCTGCTCCCCTTCACTTGTGGTAAGTCTAGGGAGACCATCCAGGATGATTTGTTGCTTGCAGAAAGGCAAATTCTGCTCCTGTAATCCTCCTTTAGAGCTAAATCTTGCTGTTTATCCACAGGTGAACGGGCAAAACTTGGTTATCAACTGGCTGTTGCTGGTGCTACAGGCAGGGCTTTGGTTATTTTACTGTGCTCCCATATTTCAGAACAAAAAGAACTGCTAACAAGATATAAATCTTGGTTAAAAAGAACATTAAACAAAGTGACCAAAATCAGAGCTACCAGCCGGTGAGAATTCAATTTCATTTCACTTGAAAAGATTTTTTTTCTCAGACACATTCTGTACATTATAGTTAGAAATTGTTAGTATGTTTATATAAACATAATATAAAACAGCTGGTAATGTATTTTTTTACTCCCCAAATCATTAAATAAATAAATATCTGCTCTTATAAAAAAGTACTTGAAAAATAATTATAAATAAGTTTTGAATACTTTATTAGCTTATCAAATGAAATGATTCCATTTGCATTGATTTTAGTTATTATGGACCAATATTTACTGGCAAAAATTGTGTTACAAATAAACTTTCTATTGATGAGCAGTAGTCTCTTGGTAGGAAAAGGAGTCATTGCCCTTACTCTCACACAATCTCAAAAATTCTGGGCAGCAGCAAAGCCCCAGTGATGAACTGAACAGAGAAGGAAGTTGAGCTTTCCCAGTTTCCCCTCTTCCCTTCTGTTCTACTAAATGAAAAATTTATGACTCCTTAAGGATTGTATCATTCTCCATAGAGAAAAATAACTCTAACACAGACCAGAGAAAACTGTGTTATCAGAAGTAGCAGTTATTCCCAAATCTAAAGAACTGCAACATTAAGTCCGAATTTGTGGTCCTTATTCAAACTCTATACTGACTACTGCTAAATTGTACTAATACAAAGATAATTTGTATTTAAGCCTGTTGCTTCAGGATATCTTAGTATTTCCATAAGAGTCTCAAACCTGTAAGAAGCAGAAAATAAGTAAGAAAACAGACAGAATTAAGAAAATATAAAAAAAAAAATCTTCTGAGGAAGAAAAGTGACTGCTGAGATGGAGCCATGAAGGAAAAAACCCCATGTAATTCTGAAAACCAGTGAAATCCAGGTAAAAATACATTAAACCTGATGTTTATTCTTAAAGCATTATGTTTGTGTATTAGAAATAAAATATCTTTATACAGCATAAAATACTTTATACAGCAAGTTTCTTTCGGAAAACCTTGATAACCATTTTATGCTTCCTTATTTTCAATTTAAAATGGAGTTAGGAATGTAAAGTATTCATATATTAGTCCTCATCTTGGCAAAAAAATGAATATTGTTTTAGTTATAATTAATATTTAGTCAACTTTTTCCCCACATCAAAAATTTTGTAGCAATTCAGATAAATCATTTGACTGTAACCTGTTATTGAACTTAACACAGAGCTATTAAATTGTATTTTATTAAGGTAATAATAATAATGATAATTTTATAGAAGCTAAATATTATTTTGGAATAGTTCTTTTAAAAGTAATTTCTCTGTTTCTTGCTGTGACCAAGGCTCATAGTCTGCTTTATGGTTATTGACACACTGTGATCTGATCTTTCCAAGTCAGGTTTCACTTTTTGTCACCACTATTTTCAAAAGTGTAATATCTGTAATAAAATCACTAGTACTTACTCTAACAAGATCAAGAAGTGCCTGGAACATGTCCACTGGCATTTCCCTTGGGAAAACATCCCTTCTTTGCCCTTTCCCAGCTTTCTGCCAGGTACAGCAGACCCCAACCTCCTGTGCTAGATGGGCAGAGCAGCTCTGCTGCCCTCATTGCCCAGACATTGCTGACAGCGGCTGCTGCTGAGAGCTTCATTTCCACAAACTCACCCTTAGGGATGTTGGCCAAATTCATCTTCAGTTCAGCTGCCTCGTATTGGAGCAGCAAATAAATGGAAAAATCTAGGCTTAGGGAAGAATGGGATAGTATCTAAAAATCATCCTGTTTATTTAAGGATGTTATGCATTTACTGTCTCATGAAATCAAAAACATCTAAATTGTGAGGAATAACTTTCTTTAGTATCAGCTCTTCCGATTTCTTTGCTGATTAGATGTTTGCAATGTCTTTTGTGAGTTGCTTTTTGTACTCTTGCAATACAATTAGTTTAGTTAATTGTAAAATGTAGAGGCCTTTTTTATACTTTAATTTAGTTGCTCTATGACTCCCTCCTAAAAAAAATACAATCTATCCAATTGATTCATCATATGAAGTATCAGTGAAGACAGTTTCATATATGTGTAGTATGTCACGAAAGATAGAAATATGCAGAGTTGTTCTTACTCAACAAAATCAGAGAAGTATCTATTCATTCAAACTAAAAAATTTATCACAAACAATTTAAATATTAATGAACAATGGTTTCACTAAGTCAACAGATCTCCTGCAAATATCCTCATTTGTAATGGATGAATTTAGATTATTTCCTTTCTGCTTCATGAGCAATTACTGACTTTGACTTCATGCCTTATAATGCATATGATATAATTTTATTTTTCCGATGATCTGAGCAGCCTTTTACAATCCTTCTTCTGTTCTTGCATACCACCTTGTTGCTCAAAGACATGAAATTCTTGTTCCAGTTGAATGAAGTGTTTTACATGACATTTACATTTAATGAAATGTTGTATTACATGAATTACAAGCAAAGAGCATTAGGAAACACAAATGCAGAGCTTAACTCCCAACAACAGACAACAGCTATCTAACCACTTAGTACAACATGCAAAATGGAACTTCTGCCCTGGGCATTCAGCTGAAGTAGAATTGAAGTAATAAAATTAAAGAGAAGTGAAAAAAACCTCCCTCATACTTCAGTGATTTTTGTCCTTGAGAACCAAAAGAAAACCTGATGATTAAAGGTTTCAGTCATGTATATTATCAACACCTACAATCTTGTCTGAGTATCTAAGTCATACCTAAGCTCCTTTGTTTATTCTCTCTCTCTAGCTACAAGACTCTTGCATACTTAGGGTTTGGGGTTTTTTCTTCATCAAAGTGTTTTTTTCAGAACATGTTTTGATGACTTTACATTGAGAATTCCCATGTATAGATAAGTCCATTATAACAATAATTTTCCGTTTCCTGGGTTATGCTGGAAAGAAAATTGAGGCAATGTAAGTAATCAAACCACAACAGAGTCCATGTCTGCACTATATTTTATACTTTCTGACCATTTTTAAATTTTTCAAAATTCAGATCTGCCTTAATCCAAAATCTGTTGACTGTAATATCACTGTTTCCAAATTAGAAGTTTCAGAAGCTCAAATGTGTTACAAACTTAGGCACAGTACAGTTAATATGAATATATATTTTATATCTTTTGGATAAAAAAAATTTTGACTTAGAGCCCAGCTCAGGACTGCTGATAAAATATTATGCAGATGTATCTTGTAATATAAAAATCTGTGGCAAGGGAGTGCTGTGGACAGAGTGGGAGCTTCAGACAAAGGTCATTAAAAATGCTCTCCTATTAAGTCACAAGGTGCATAAATAACCCCCAAGTTTACCTAACCACTTCTCAGGGGGGAGCCTGGTTTGTGGCTGCTGGATCCAGTTGTGGCCTCAGACTTAGGTAACAGTTTATGTCTAAAGGTTATATCGATGTAGTTGGACCTTTGTACAAATTTTTCCTGAAGGATTAGGAAGGTAAGCCAAATATATATATATATGGATATATATATATATACACACACACATATGCACATGATTTATTATAATATAATAATTAGACAAAAATATCAGAATTATTTACTACACAGTATAGGAGCTATAACAACTATGATAATATATTTCTCTGCAAAGTAAAATTGAGACAATTTGTCTTGGGTTGAAAATGCCAGATGTGGCCAGGGATGTGTATTCTGTTATCATCTGTTAGAGGTGGGGCAGTTATCTTCTCTTCATTGGGCCACCTGTTAAAACCAAGTGGAGTAGTTATTTTTATCTCTTCCACAACCAATCCTTCCTTCAGGGAGATCTCCTCTATTAATGGGCCATTGAGTTTTACTGCATCACTGATAAAATTACATCATCCCATTGAGAGAAGCTCCACCCGGGGGGGAGGAGCCAAGTATTCCTACCTGGATATAATCTGAGTTTTGGAACCCCAGAGAAGCCTTTTCCACTGGATTCCCAGAGGAAGGCCAGGCCCATCTACAGCACCACTGGACCTTCAGAAGAAGACTACACCCTTCCACAGGATCACTGCTTCAACAGAACCACACCTGGCACTGCAGGAGGACTGCAGTCAGAAATCCAACTGGACCGCTACCAACAACCTGACCAAACAGTATTGTTTTGTATTGCTGCATTTTTATTTTATTTTTTACCAAATAAAGAACTGTTATTCCTTCTCCCATATCTTTGCCTGAGAACCCCTTAATTTAAAACTGATAATAATTCAGAGGGAGGGGCTTTACATTCTCATTTTCAAGTGAGGCTCCTGTTTTCCTTAGCAGACACCTCTCTTTTCAAATGAAGACACAATTATACTAAAGCAATTGTATTAAAGCTAGCAAAACCAATTATTAAATAGTAATTAATATTATGCATGCCAACCATGGGCAAAAGTCTTTCACTCAGCCTCAAAGGAGTAACCTTGAGGAGTGTCCCCCCACAAAGGAAGAATCTCCACACAAGGAGGGATATTAGCAGACCTTGTTAAAATTTGGAACTGAGTTTTTGTAGTATAAAATAATTGATTGCCCATCACATGTCTCAGGCAGCTGTGTCAGCTGAACAGCTTTAGATAAATTATCAGAAGTGTAATTTTTTGTTGGTTTATCCAGGTATTTTATCAGGTCCACCTCTTCTTCACCTTACTATAAGGATGTTTAACTTTGGATTGATGAGTCAGACTGGTTTCAACATTATTCAACACCAAAAGCAACATGAAACATTTACCACTGAAAACTTTGCAAACAGGACATTGCTCAAGTTGTTTTACATCATTACAGACACAGCATCCTGCTACAGGGGGGGTTGAAAAACACAGCCATTGGAAAAGCAGTATTTTGCACGTATCACTCTGAAATGTCACATCCAATAGTTTGTTGTCTAAAAGAAGCAGAACATAAAATCCATTATTTTTTTTTCTTCAATCACTAAATCTTTATCTCATCATTGGATATAATTTCTAAATTTAACTAAATAAATAAAAATTTTGAGATCTGTGTAAGTTTGTCTACCACTAGAGGCATCTTCACGGAGTTTACAATTTTCGTATGATTGCTATCTCAGTTCTGCTCATCTGAGTCTCAATTATTTTGTCTTTAATTACTATTCTTCATAAAATACATTCTTGTGAGACTTTCCAGTTAAGCAGGGACTTGAGTAGTTATGAATGGCTAACCAAGAATGACAAAAAAAGCACTGAACAAACACCTATTTTAATTTCCATAGTGATACGCATCTTGAAATATGATAAACAAGCATCCAGAACCATCTTCACTGTGAAAACTAAGGCACAAAGGCAATCAACATATCTCATACTATTAAGATCTACATATTGCAAGATAAATCAATATTATTTTCGTTTTTATCTCTAATTAATTGTGGTTACCATCTCAAAAGTTGGTTGTTTTGTTGTTGGTTTTTTTTTAATATGATTTTTCTTTCAGAGTAAAAAATTAAAAATAATTATAATGTGGAGAAAAAAACCCAAAGACATCTTTACAGGTCATAGATGTGAGTTTTGAGAAATAATAATAAACTTTTTTTAAAAATTAAGCTTTGGATAATCCATAGTACAAATAAAAGCCTCTTGGAGGTGAGCTTACCCTATTTCTCTAGTGACTTTTAGTTTTTGTGCTCAGAGGAAGGAATGCCTGAATCAGTTCTGCCCTTACAGGCTTCCCCTACTGAGTTCAGAGTGCATGTCTGACAGAGGTTCTTGCTCTCACAGAAGGGGGGCTGCTTCTGCACAGCTCCTTCTTCTTCGACCTATTCTCAGCACTAAGATTCTGCTTTAATGGCAGGGATCAGCCCACTCCATCTCACATCTGCCTTTGTGGCAGCTCTGTGGCTACGCTGCACTCTCAAAGCAGGGTCTTACATTATGCAGCACTCCACGACACAATGTGTAATTTCATCATGGCACAAATTGCTACAGGATGTCATGAACATAAATTATTTCAATCGGTTTCATAAGCTGTCAGGAAAATTCATGGAAGAACAGGCCACTGAGAGCTATCAAGCACAAAGATGAAGACTATGGAAGAGAAAGCCTCTTGAGCCATAGATGACTAGACAGAGTGGGTGGTTTCTCCATATGCTCCTTGTGGTTTTACTTACAATTTGCCCCAGGATATATTGTTGGCTGTGGTTCTATGCAAGATACTGAATTAGAGAGACATTCATTTTTATCAAAATATCATTCTGTTGTTATTTAACTTCCAACATCTGGTAGTTTTTTTTTTTCATAGTAGAAATATTATTTCAAGTGATCCTTGCATACTACTGCTTAAATTCCTGCTTTTTAAAATTTTTTGTTTATTTTTTCACTTTAAACCATACAAACACCTCCAAAATTATTAATCAAGTTAATTTTATTATACTGTAATAAAATACTAGATCACAGGTTTAACCGATATATTTTGTTCATTTCTATATTTAATTCTGCTTCCACTGGAGAGAAAAAAAACAAGGGAAAAGCAAGTTGATAAGGTAAGAACTCAGATATTTCTTCTTGTTTTATATGTTTGAACATACACTGGAGAATAGAATAGAATAGAATAGAATAGAATAGAATAGAATAGAATACTGAATGATATAATCTAACCAAACTTGAATTTAAAAAATATTTTAACAGAAAAGACAGTATTTTTACCTGGTCATACAGTAAATATTGTAATGCCCTGCAATTGAGCAGCTCCCTTCTTACTGACCTTCTAAGGCTCTAAAAAGGTGGCCCAAAAAAACTGGGGACTCTTTTGTGCTGCCCTCTATAGTATGACAACACACCAAGCCATGCTGACAGGAATGGAACAGAGTCCAAAGAAGAATTAATGTTCCAGTGGCAAAGACTGCATGCAGACTAATTTTCTGGGATTTGAAGATTGACTACTCACTTTTTTATCACTGTCTACATGCTTAGCTTCTCCTTCTGTGATAACTGAAATTGTAGTGAATAGCTGTCATCTTGCAATAGCTGTTTCCTGGTGTTATCCTGCATGGAATTGTAAGAGACTGAAAGCACTTCTGGGTTTCCTAATTACAGGTACTATCCAGTAGAAATATTATGTTCCACACATTCAGCTTGTAAGTCACTTCAGTAACAAGAGAGTAATTTCTGTTCATTTCCATCATGAATCAGATGAGCAGTTTCCAGGTGTACTTAGATGGCACAAAAAGCTTCAGGATTCTTGTTGAGTATCACATACAAATAACTAAAAACTGCCATCTCAAGCAGGATGAGCCTCTGCCCATTTTTTAACTTACATCTAGGATATAACTCCATATGTATGAAAATAAAGTCTTAATTACAAAATTGTCACTCATTCTGCCTCTAACATGTTTTGTTTTAACTATGCATGTATATATCCCAAACAATTAAATATTACCTGCTCATATATAAGCAGGGTGGTACTTAGTGATCTTATTATGAAGCAAGCTTTTTGTGTCACAGCTAAATGACAAAAGTAGTGATGATTGTAGACTTCTTATAAACAGAAGATATCTCTAGATAAAATAATTTTATTTGTGCTGCTTTTGTAACCAGGTTTGCTTCAGCAATCAGTAAACTAATGATGACACCTTGTCAGGGTAAGGTGGTAATAATTAAAGTATGCAGTTAGAATTTCATAGGCACATTTATATGCATTTGTGGAAATAAGATAAAAAAGGATGTCACAAATTTATTGTCTGTAAAAGCTTTACCAACTTAAGATTCCCTGTTAATACATTATTTTCCTTCATGGAATAGTTAAAAAATTACTTTTAAACACTTCCAGAACAGAATGGTGGGTGTGATAATAGAATAAATTTAGTTTCTGTCTGCCATATTCCAGCAAACACTTTTATTATGACATGGTGTTTTAAATATTAGTAAAAGTATTCTGTGCTGGTGATGGAGTGAGGTCAGAGTAGACAAATGCAGGGTCTTTGATGGATCTCAGTGAGCATGGTCTAAGGTACTTTAAATTGCAGGTTGTATTAATTGCATACACATTCTTAAGAAAGTTTCTTAGGTTTCTCTAAGTGGATGTCCCATTAGAGCAGACACAGCCTGTCCAAGAGCACCAACTTCTTGAATACAATACCTTTCACAGGTACCTGAGTAAAGGGTAGGAAAACTGGAGGGCTGCATTTCAGTGAAAGTCACAATACTGACTTTCCAAGGAGAGAGAAACTGGGGTGGCATCATGATACTACCTTTTATAAACCAGAATAAACTGCACTTCCACTCAAAAATTTTCTTTCAGACTTGTTGAACAAGAGAGAGTCAAATGAAATGCTAAAGTTCTATTTAGTTTAATCATTCACTGTTTAATAAATGAACATAATGCATTATAAATATTGATGTTGGACTGCTTACTTTAATTATAAAAACAAGATGAAAAATACAAACATACTGTGTAAAATATCAGTCTTGCTCTTCCATTATTGAATGTTCATCCCACTGCTAATGTGTAGAAACATCTTTGTTGTACCCTGTTATTTTCTGAAAGTGTGGATTGGAAAGTAATATAAAAAGGGCTGAGGAAAAAGCTACAATTATTTAGTTTCCTACTACAAATTCTGAATTTCTGAAACACGAGATTCCTAAACTGAAGACAAAACATTCCTCTCCTTCCAAATGCATAAAGACTTATTGAAAATCTTTGAAACTGATGAAAAGATCTTATGTTATTCAATAGTACCTGGCTTAGTCCATCAGAAATTTATGTCAATTGAAGACCAGTTTTAGACACCAAATATCATAAACTGTTAAAAATAAGGTGCAATTATTCCAGCCTACTTGTGGAAGGAAAAGGAAGCGAAGAATGAAGTTTGTTTGCACTAGATCATGTGCAAACCACTATCCTCTAAAGAGTGGTATTTCCAGCTCTAGCTTCCCCTTCAGTGAAACCAAGAGATCACTTACCAATTACCATCATGGGCAAAAGAGGGCAACTTGTGGACATTAATTGAATTTATTGCCAATTGCAATCAGAGCAGGATAATGAGAAATAAAGACTTAAAAACACATTTCCTGATTCCCAAGATCTATCTCTTCCCCCCAGAGACCCAGGAAGACAGGGAATGGGGGTTATGGTCAGTTCTACCTATGTTGTTCCTGCCACAGCTTAGAGAGAAGTCCTACCAGGAAACCTGCTCCAGTGTGGGCTCCTCTCTCCGTTGAGTCCGCAAGTTCCTGCATGGAGCCTGTTCCAGCATGGGGCTCCCATGGGCTCATAGCCTCAGCTCTGGCGCCAGTCTCCTCCATGGGCTGCAGGGGGATCTCTGCACCCCTGTGGACCTCCAGGGGCTGCAGGGGCACAGCTGCTTCACCATGGGCTTCACCACAGTCTGCAGAGGAATCCCAGCTCCGGCACCTCCAGAACTTCCTCCCCCCCTGCCAAACCCCTCCTTGGTTTCTGCACAGTTGTTCCTCTCACATGTTCTCACTCTGCACTTCTCTGCCTGCAATTACATCTACACAGTAACCTTTTTTCCTTCTTAAATATCACACAGGATTGCTATCATTCCTGATTGGCTCGGCCTTGGCCAGTGGCACATCCTTCCTGGAGGCAGCTACCACTGGCTCATGCCAGATATGGGAGAAGCTTCTGGCAGCTTCTCGAAGAAGTCATCCCTAAAACCCTCTCACTTCCAAAACCTGGTCACACAAATCCAATACACATATATTTCATGAACATATGCAATGGACTTTCTAATTCATTTTCTCCATCCCATAACTGTTTTTCCTCAAATGTATTCAAAGATTCAGGCTGTACGAACATAAACAGAAGTGTTTCGATATCAGGTCCCATTGTAAATAGTGGGATGATAAATAATCAGTTAATCTTGTCTTGACAGCTGTCCATCTCTTCAGGCATATGCACCTTCAGGATGATGTGAAGGCTTCTTCTGTTCTACTTACTGCCTTCTGTTAACTGCAACATACTGTATTGGCTGTAAGTCTCACTTCGACATCTAAACTTAGATGTCCACACTTTAGTACCAAATTCCTCCCTTATTGTGTAAAAATATCTATATTTTTAGAAACTAGTAAAATATGCACTGTTCTGGGGGAAGATTTAAATGTATGTGAGATGAGAGCATTACACCTCAACTGTATTGAGAGAAATTATTTTAATACTGAAATTGAAACTTGAATCAGGTGTGTGCACCTACTCTATGCAAACTCCGTAAGGAATGACCAATCTTTGCTACCTTCTAAGCTTCTAACCTTCTAAGGTTATTTCTGGCAAAATAACACAATTTCTACCAAACAGATGAAGGTTCTATCTGATTTATCCTTAAATAGCAGAAACTTTCCACATGGCAAAAAAAATGTAGGGCAGATAAAATTTAGTCTGGTTTATACAATACACTGCCACTCTGTCAGTCATAAAAGATGAGAGTGAGTTCCTGTTGCAATTATACTTTTAGATACGAAATGACTCATGCAATTCCTTTCTTGCTTGCTTTCTTAAAGTCTAAACAGCTTTCAAAGTCCAGAAATTATTCATAAGGATAAGAAAATATCTCATTTTAATATTTAGGGCTTAGAATACTCTGTTTGGGAAGGCATTAAAATGTTTTTATAATTCCAAACGGTAATCCCTGGAAAGGTTTCATCGAGACACCTAGCATAAAGAACGATGGCATTCACTTAGCTATATTTGCATCCTCTCTTACCATAAATTATATAGAGCCTGTAATAGATGATAGACAGATGACCTGCAACATTTCAGGACACATTAACAGGACTATAGTGAGAGCCACCTTCAGCAGTTCCTTGTTCCACAGGGTTATAGAGGATATTCTCTGTTTAATTCGACAAGACTCTGGATGGGGGGGGAAATGTCTCTGTTGTGTGGTTATTCTGTCCCTGTTTGTGGATTGTCTGGGATAAGGAATCAAAAGTATAGCCCCCCCTTAAAAAAAACCTTTGCACAATAAAATGGAGATTTTCTATTCTTCTAGAAATTACAGGAAAAATATATGGCTTGTTAAAGCATTGAAACAAAATACAGTCAAGGACTTGGCATTTATTCTGTAGAGTTTTCCTGAAATTGTTATTGGCCACTTCAAGTTTCTTTCTAATGTTATCTTTGTTTGAATCTAAAATTTAGTGTCAGTAAAAAGCACAAGAACGAAAAGTATAAAACTTCAGTTCAAACAGGTATCAAACTATCTATGTAGTTAAAGATGTCATATTTCCTAGACAGTTTTCTCAAACACATCAAGGGTCATTCCCTCTAGGGGAAAAACAAGAAATGATCATTCTTTTCTCCCTCTCTTATTTGTCTTCTGTCTCCCTTTGCTCTCATGGCTGACTTTGTACATGTAATCTAATAATGTAATTTAGAGTAATTCATGTTAATCTAATAAAAATAGCATTTTTAAATTACACTAGAATATTTTAGTCTGTTCAGGTGTTGTGTGAATTAAAAACAGCTCATGGAAAGCTTAATCTTTCCATGCCAAAAAAACCTCCAAAACTGCTCCTGCACAGCCCCTCAGAAAATTTTTATCCATTCAATCAAGTTAGGGTTTTTATTATTATTTGGTGAGTGGCTTCCTCTTTTTTTGTAATACATTTTTGAAATAATGGAAAGCTGCAGCAAATGGGACACAGAAGGAAATCACAGAAAAAAAATTCTTAACATATGTATAATCATTTCATTAATTACATCAAATATTAATCTGTCACTGATATTAAATATAAATATATAAAAATATATTAAAATATTTAAATACATCTATATATCCACTCTCCTGCAAACTTGAAGTGTATATCAGATAAAGCAAAGAGCATGCACTGAATATCTACAACACTGAGAATAAGATGTGGATAGGTTCTCTGAGTAAACATTAAAAAGTCTGCCAAGATTTTTTCACCTTCCATCTGCTCTAAGAAAACCTCTATACACTTACATAGTCCCTTTGGAGATGCATTATCAAAACCTTTGTCCAAGGAGAGAAAGAACATCTCCATGTGATTTTTTTTATCCATGGATAAAAAAATAGAAAGAATACACAAAAGGGCAAGAGTGCTTTGTTTATGTATTTTTGTTTGAAGAGTCTGTCTACACATATTGTTTAATCAAAGTGTTCTGCACAAGCATTTTCTTGACAGTTCCTAAGGAATGAAAGTGGCAGCATAAATGTAAAAACACACTGTTATTTTAATCACAATAGAGCAAAGTATTGCACATCAACTCATGCTCAAAGTCAAGTCCAGTTTCTCATGTCAGTTTAACAAAATTATAGCTTAAAACACCGAGTGCTGCTCTGAAGCATGGATCACAGAGTTCCTCTGTTACATTATTTTGCTGCTGTATTTCTAGTACATTCACATCTATTGTCTCTATAAAACATTTTTTCTGTTTCATATTTGTTGGACAGGCCTGGATTCCACAACTTGTTCTCCCTGCCTGCTTTCTGTTTTGCAGCTTCACTTCTTCAGACCGCCAGACAGAAATCTCCCACAAGGCCATACAGATTCACACATTCTTTTCTTCATTAATGAAAAAAAACCAAAACATTTTTATTTATTATTCCCCAAATTGAGTCCTTTTCTCTGATTGAAGAATAGGTAGAAGTTAAACTGATGCCTATAAAGATTTCTTAGATGCCAAATGTGCAGATTATGAGTTTGAAAACTAACTGTGCTCAGTACAAAGCACCAATTTTATTACTGTCAAGTCCCTCTAAAAAAAATAAAATATAATACTCATTTAACTGATCTGACAATCCAAAAATTCTCACTTTTGAATCCCAATAGTTCCATGACATTTTTGAACCTAACAGGTAGAAAAAGGAAACATCTCTCAAAAGCAAAACAGTAAATTATATCTTTGGGTTATTTTTTCTCCTTTGCATTTTACATATTCCCTTTACCAGTGACAAGAACTGTTTCGTCTGTCAATGCAGCATAAAACACCAGAATAGTTAAAATGCTTAATAGCTCCTTTTCTTTTTTTCCATTATTCTGGGACTAATTTTTTTTTCAGGATTGCGTGCACCAAATCATTTATACTGCATGTCACTTTTTACTCTTTTATATATATGAAGTAGAAAGAGAAAAATAACAGCAATATATCCCTAGATATAAGAGTTTCTGGAAATAGGAAGTCATTAAGGTGAAATTGATATTTGTGTCAAAGCCCTCAAAAAACTCCCAGAAGCCTTGATACAAAGTGTGAATTACCTTTCTCAACAACACTTTTCAGTATGGTGCAGAAGTAGCAGCTTCTTGTATTCATCTTCTGTTCTATAGCATCTGCTTTCAGTTAAAAATAGTTGAGATGAAAAAGGTGTGCTTTGGATTGGGGATCTACATTACATACCACTAGTTGTTTTTCCCTTGCCTACCTGTTATTTAGGCATGAGAGGAATTTTCTGACTTGATTCTTCAATATTATATAATGTAAAGTGAGTTCCTCTCACATACTCTTACTCTGCCCTTGTCTGGCCTCAATTTCTTCTGTGCAATAAACTTTTTTCATACTTGAAGACGTTATCTTAGAGCTGCTTCCTCTGTCTCTGATGGGCTCAACTTGGTCAGCAGCCAAGGTCCTTGGAGTCAGCTGGCCTTGGTTCTGTTGGACATGGAGTGAGTTTATGGTAACTTCCCAGAGAAGCCACCCTTCTTGCCTTCTGTGGTACCAAAACCCAGTACACAGTGCCAGTATTCCAAGTGGGTCTCACCTAAACAGAGCAGAGGGGCACAATCACCTTCCTTGACCTCCTGGCCACAATTCTTTTGATGCAGCCCAGGATGTGGTCGGCTTTCTGGGCTGCAAGTGCACATTGACAGGTTATGTTGAACTTCTTGTCAACCAAATCAACATAACTTTTTCATTTTCTGTGAAAAGTTTGCCTAATACTAAGGTTTGTATTTTTACAGAGTAAACAGGAAAGGGAAGCTGTCAACTGCAAATTGTCATGCCACCTGAGACCCTATCCTGAATTAGAAATAGACACTAAAGGGTAAAAATTACTCACAATTCTGCCTAATTTAATGGACTACTTTTTCTATTTTGATAGAATTCTATTTAATTATTCTGACATCACAATGGCTGTTTAAGCAAGTTTGTTACATGTTCCTCCCACCCTTCTACTTTCTTTGTGGGCATCTAAGGCTGAAGCCACAGTTGTCATTCTACCTTCTCAAAATTCTTGCTGGTATTTATTGTCTCCATACATTGTCCCTCAGGAAGAACAAATTATGTAATTGAATTGATTTTTTTTCTTCAAGGTTCAGTCTAAGTGTTAATTCAAAGAAGTTATTAAAAGGAAATTATATAAAAATAGTTTCTTCTCCTCAATTGAATGAAGACTTCCAGTTGCATGGAACATAACTTTTTCCAATAACCTGATATTTTTAGGACTTTATCATTCCATGATTAATAATTAAAATTGAAAATATTTCTAAATTGTTACTGTATTAGGTACAATGAAATTATGTTCAAAGAAATAATTTTTTATATCCACATTCTCATTAGTTTCTCTTTTCTGTTGCAGAACATATAAGAACAGTCCAGTGTACTGAAATGAATTATACTATTAAACTTTATCCATCTTAAGCATATTTCTACATTTATTTTGTCTTCAGATATCTTGATCATCATAAAATTCAAAAAAAATACATAAAATTTAATGATATTTAGCTATATAGAAAAAGAACTATTAAGATACAAAAAGAAAGGAGACTGCATTTTGGAGAAATCAGGCTTCTAACTATACAAGTCAAAAAGACCTAGGATCAGATCAATAAATGGGAATGCTTAATTTTATTTTTTTTTCTGGACAATTCAAATGTCTTTTTGTGAACATAAATCCCCAGAAGACATTTTTTATTCCAGAGGAGAAAACTTGCAGCTACAATATGCAATATCTGAATTTAACATTGCTGCTGTTCCTGCTTTAATATTCCAGAGAGAAGAGAGGCCTGGGAGGGTGACCTAAAAAGGAATTGCTCCTTTTGGTTGAATCCATTTAGGGAATCTGTGACATCCATTTCTAAAAATATTCAGAATATGACCTTATCTTGTAAAATTAACAGGGAAAAGAATCTATCTATCTTGAAACATTTCATGGGGTATGTCATGAAGAAGATGTTTTTAGTTGCAATCATTTTACAAATATCTAAAGAAATCCTCTTACTCCACATCTCAAATGACATATGCATAATAAAAAACTATCAAATTTGTGGTGGTGGGATTTTTTGTTTTGTTTTGTTTTGTTTTGTTTTGTTTTGTTTTGTTTTGTTTTGTTTTGTTTTGTTTTTTGGGGATTTTTTTTGTGTGTGTTGAAGCAGGAAGAAAGAACATATCTGAATTGCACTGGGGGCTGTAAAATGGATGTGTAAGAAGATTTTGCAGTACCTAAAAATTGCTTGGTTTTCTTCAGCATGTGTTCAGAAAGAAATTTAAATGTTCACTCAATTTGAATCCAGTCTACAGTCATACTTTTCAAACTGCATGTTGTTTGATCATGTAGAATTTTGGCTTTCAGGACCACTTCTAGGCCACTAAGAAGATGAAAGCTTTATCTGAAGTCTAAAGTCAATTGAACAAAACACAGTCTGAATCATTACACAGTTTGGTGAAAAAAAGAAAAAAAAGTCATATGATTAAAAAGCTGGCCTGGACTCATTAGTCCATCCACATATCTATTATTTGATTGCAAATTATGACATAATGTTACTTTTTGTACGTCCTTTCTCTTCCTAACACCTAAAATCAAATTGTCTATGCAAAGTTAGTTTCAAGAGAAATAGAGGAGGATGGAGTCAATGACCTTTGAGGTCTTTTCTAACCTTTAAAATTCTATATGTCAGCTCTGTTCCCTCTCTCCTATCCCCTCCTCCCCCCTGCTCATCATATATCAGTTTATTTTTTGATGGCTTAGTACTGTTTTGGTAGAAGACATGGGTAATAGTTTACCACTATTGTTGTGTACTAGATTTTCTAAGACCACTGTACAGTGTAAAAGTCTACAGGAAATGAAATGCCCAATTTCTAAAATCTGAAATGCTCATTTGGTTTCATTTGTAAGGTAAGACTAACTTCACAGCTCTGTAGTTATACGGAAAATCCAGTGAGAGAATCAGACTCCACTGTTTAAAATTGGGGTCCTGAGAGTTGGGCTCTTCAAATTTTATGGCAGTGTGAGTGAAAGAATCACTTTAAAGTCTTTCAATATAACAGTTGTTCTTGGTCTGAAATGGTCAGTCCTCAAAGCAAGGGCCAGCTCAGAGGAGAGCACAGGTAGAACTGAGAATATCTGACATAGTGCCACTGAGACACAGACGGAGCTTTAATCTGGTGCAGGCTATATTTTTAGTGACTTCTCTTTATTATACCGCAGACTGATTTTTCAGTAATTTTCTTCTATGCAATGAATTCATGTCCTTTCACTGAACTCCTTCTACTAATCCGGGTCTTTTTTTCTGCTGGGAATCCATCCCTGGTGCCAGCACTCTAGACTTGTCTCCACAGGGCTGAACAGAGCAGGAGCTGCTCTCTGAGCTGCTGGCCACACTCTGCCTAATGCAGCCCTGGAGGTTGTTGGCAGCTTTTGCTGCAAGGGCTCATTGCTGCTGGATGGGAGGGTTGGTGCTCACCTGGAACCCCAGATCCCTTCTCTGCATCCCTTTCCAGACACCTCTGCTCCACCCCTGACACGTATTGGTGTGGGAGGTTGTTACTTAATGGAGCAGAAAGCAATAGAATGTATCAACAACAGAATAAATTCTCATTACACTCCACACATATCATGTACCATGATTATGTGAAGTGTAATTTAATAGTTTTATTTGTGTGTGAAAGGGAGAGCAGCATATCTACTGACAGATAAAGATATTGCTAAATTTATACTTAAAGAGGTGCAAAAAGACATTAAAATGGGGACAATTCACCCAGAAAGGTTGAGTTAGACAAAGTTAGAGAGCAACTGCATTCCAGAAAATATAAAGAGTAGTCGTAAAATATCCAAGAGAAATTGAACTTCAAAATATCAAAATAATGTCCCAGTCTGAACAAATGAGTTTTCCATTCTCTCTGAAGAACAGGTTATTATCTTGGAAATATTGAAATAAATGAGGTGACAAACAACAGAATTCATATTAATACAGTCAACAGAGAGCTCAACTGCAGTCTAAGGCATTTTCAATGACAGGACTGAATGGAAGATTAATAGAGCAAAAATCACTGGTAGAAAATGTAATCATCCCACCATTCTCCATAAAAACATATATTCAAATATAATCAGAAGAAGATAAAGAATTTGACATTTTTTCATATATATCTACAAATCTAAATAGCAATGAAAATTAAAAAGACTTTTGAAAATTAAATACATAAGTCATAGGTAGCAAAAAAAATAAACTCTTAACCAGGCATTCTGTTTTTCTGTGATTCTGCAATCTGCCAGTGATGAAAAGATTAAAATATTTCAGAACAGAATTCAGGATATAATCCTGCATGAGCTATAATCTCCTGTTTTCAATCTAGTAAAAGCAAATGGACCCAAATCCAGTGAAATGCTTGAAATATTTTCCATGATGCTATTTAAAGTGTCTACTAATAGAAGTTCAGAGATTACATTTAAGAATTTGTATTATAATGTGTGAACAGTATTTTTCTCTTGCCTTGCACTTTAAACCTATCCTAGCAGAGGGCACTGATGTTATACACTGTATAATGCATTCAAACAGAATTGTGAAAGAGGTCAGATTTGATGCCAGATATCTAATCTATCTCAATTATCTAATTTTAAACCCTCTTGGCACAAAGAGAGGGAAAATAAATTTTCTATTTACCATTAATTTTCCCACTGAGTATAACATGTTGATAAAGAAAGCAAACACAAAAACAGTCTAAATGGATAATAACCTGGCACCATTGATCTAGTTTTGAAGGTTAATTAATCATACACTTGCCTTCAAGAAAGTGTTACATTACAATGAGCCTTATTTCTTACTGACTTTATTAGCTGGGTGCTTCCACCCTCAGCACCCACAGCCAAGGCAAAGATTTGACTTTCAAAAGCTCCTTAGAAGCTCAGGTTAACAGTATGCAAAATATCTACAGTTCAATTCTAATATTTATCACTGCATATCCTGTATTATTTATAACACTGACCAGAGTAGCTGGAGCAAACTGGAAAACACATGTAAATTCTTTCCACAGTGTAGTGCCCTAGAAGGAAGTTGAAGGTCTGCTATAGAATAATTACTCTCATTTCAGTGGCAATAAATCAGTGAAATGAGAATTAATAATTTCTGTCCATTATGCTACCCCACAAATTTATTCTGAAGTCATGAACAAGAAAAAGCTCACAGTGTATTCACCCTATTTCTTCTAAATATGCATTGGATTTCTGTCTCTCTAGAAAAAAATATTAACTAGTTAAAGCAGAATGATGTATATTATTTCCTCACATAAGTGATGATAAAGATGACACTTTTCTTGATAGCTCAAGTATACTCATAGTCTATGCTCCAGTCAGATAAAGAAGACAGGATAGTATTTTGATACTTATTCTATTAAAAGACACCGAAGGCCTGGACTTAATTTAGAGGTGTGAGAGTGGCACACATCCTACAACTAATGCAAACATGCTGAAGGTTGCACCTCTCAGACCTTGTTCAGATCACTTGAAAGCATGCTACATTTCAATATATCCATCTTGATCAGGACTATAAAACCATATTTATTTAATGTCAATTTGCAAACCCATTTCTTCATCCTTCCTTCATTCTTGATTTTTTCCCCATGTGTATAGCATAGGAAATGGCTTAAAAAATCTTTATAACAGAAAATCCTTTAATGCTTTTTTTTAATTTTACTCCACTAAAATGAATTGAGAGGATCATGCAAACTAGACTTTTACAGTCACATGCCTACAAATGCACCTGGGGAGTTGCTTTGAGTTATATTTATCACGTGTTGCCTTTACCCCTTCTCCAGGAGAGTGTGGCTGATGTTTATTCTACATGGAAAGACTTAAAAATCCTTTTTGTCTTTTAACCATATCCCTCCTGGAAAAATCTCTTGAAAATTGCCATTTCTGTTAATGCCATTTCACCTCAGCACCTTTTAATCCTTTCAGTATGATTTAGATGTATGGTGCATCACCGGTTGACCTAGAACATTCTTGCTACTTCTACTGCATGACAATAAGAATCACTGACCCTATTGGATAGTGTTTACTCAGCTTGCAGTCTCTTTCAGGTTTAATAATTAATCTTTCATCCAAAAGTAAACAGCCCTTAAATGGCCCCAGACAGATCTGCAAAGTGTTTGTTGTTAGCATTGCTGCATTCCATTTCATTTATGACCTTTTACAGTGAAAAACTGACTTCATGTTCTTCTAAATGCTTGGGCAATAAGGGAAGAAACCAGATACAAGATCTTGAGCAAGTATAAAGTGCATTTAAAAGTAAGAAATTAAAGGAAGTTTAACACTTATTTTTCCTGCCAAAATACACTCAAATAAAAAGAAAAAAGTTGAGCAAACTTCTGTGTTAAATTAATTTGTCTCCAGAGAGACTTCTTTCTCATATTAGAAATATGTTTACATATTCAATAATAATTTAGGACTCTGAAATGGTAACAATAGGCGGAAAATAATTATATATGTATTTGCTACTTAATTAACACCACATAAATTAATTTTCTCATAATCTTTGCAAAATCAGATATAGCTCTGATATCTCTATTCTTTCCAATTGACTGCAAGTAGGATTACCTTTATTTTTCTCTTGTCTCTACTGTTTTCAGATTAGATAGTTATAGCAAAGGGATATATTTCAAACATTCTTTTATTGTATTCTGATTAATTTTTCAATATTAGTGATAATCTTGTTCTCCAAACATATGCATTTCTTAAAAAGTATAAGAAATTAAAATAAAGCAAGAAACTTATTTTAATGCAGTATTTACTGAAAGTGAATGGTAATTCATCAAATTTTGCATGAAGTTTCATCAGCTGACGTGGAAGGCCCATGGAAGATCAGTCACTGATTCACTCATATTTATCTGTCTAATATATTATAGATATTACAAAGAAAGAAAGCAAATATTTTGTCACAATGTATGACTTGACCTTACTAAGGACATATCACAGAACATGTCTGTGTCCTTGTATTTAAATATAACACATAAGCAAAATGCTGAACTATAGCTGAATCTGATATTCATGGTTCTAAGCCATGTACCATTTAAGAGCTCCAGAGGAAGCCATAATCATCAGTAACCCATTGTTTTTCTAGCCTAGATACTAATTTTTAAATACACTTATTTTCAATTTTTTTAATTACTTTTTTGGAATTTACCAAAGAGTAAGTTGCTTCAGTTCTGCTGTCTGCATTACAGGCTGTGGTGAAGACAGCAGAATATGTATATATTTTCTATATCTTGAAGTGTAAAATTGTTGCTCAAAATCATAACTACTCATCTGGGTTGAAAAAACCTGCAGGATTTGTGAGGAAAAAATTCACTCAAGCACACACACATGTTCAACTACAGCATCAGGTGCAGCCTTGAACCACTGCCAGGGAGGTCCCAGATGGCCCAAGGGCACTCTGGAAAGAGACAAGCAACTTGTCTTGGAAAAAATTGTCAAGTCTATTCCTCAGTATGGACAATCCCAGAAAGAAATTTTAATATCTTCCTGCACATGGGTTTGCATTGCTTAAGATTTTCACAGGCAGTAAAAGCCAAAATTAAGAATAAACAAGTAACCCTTTTTGGGATTATTCTTACTGAAACCAACTGTTGTTCTGTTTCCAGTCTTAGGAAAAATTGGTTGTACATACAAAAAAGTAGAGAGTACATTGAAGTTATATCTAACTCAAGAGTTTTCAGAGTTTACTCACACAGTAGAACCATCATTATGCATAGCTGTACCCAAAAGCTTTATTCAAAACTTTATTGAAACCTATAACATAGCAGAATTTATAAATGAATATGACAATGATTATTGGTTTGGAACACTTGCTTTCTTATCTCTCCCTAACATGGTATAAATTATACACTGTGAAATACTTGTTAAATCACCTTCAAGGTATAATGATAAGATGAGATTTATCAACAAGACAGTAAACTAATTTCAAATTGATTTATGGGAGTTCAGTACATTATGAAAGGTTTGTACGATATAACCTCTTTATCAAGGCAAGCAATGAAGCTTATTTTCTAGCATTTATACCTGATCTGTTTATTTTTGCTGTCTTGTTTTTACAGAAACTGTTCATGTGATAAAACGTTAATATTTACTTTGTATATAGCTCATACTTTATTCACAGAATATCATTCTGACCTAATTGCCAGAGAAAATGCAGTTTCATTTTACCCATTTGGTAGAACTGGCTGCAATGAAGTCACTATAGTCACTGTAGCCACAAAGAGAAAGTCCAAAAATCCAATCCAAAATTCAGCTAAATATATCTATTTAGCTTCTATATATTGATTTCAGCTGTAAACAATTTTTCCCTAATATAAGGTGTGGTAATATTCAATAGTTTCATGTCCAACCCATTCATGGAGCCCTGCTGGAGCCTCTTTGTCACATGTCCAGCATCCATCGGGTCTCAGAGGACAAATGCCACTCTATTTGATGAAGAGATACTCTTCCTGACTGAGGGACAAAACAAGAAAAAGTATGACTACTCTTTGATGACAGGTTATGTCAAATTTGTTACTACACAGACTTCAAAATGATATAGAACTTAGTTTTATTATTTTTTCTCTAAAGAAAAAGAGTTGATCCCTAGTACTCCTTTATTTTAAAGATATCTATTAAAATAATGTCTTGCACTAAAGCAAAATTTTTTTCAAGGTAAAGTTGCATAAAAAATTTAACATTCCTGCGTTTTTTATACTTGGACATTATCGTAAAATCTGCTGCTGTGTAAGCAGAAAATGTATCACTTATTGTGTTATTTCAACTTCACTAAAGAAATTATTATTAAAATACACAAAAAATATTGCTTACTCAATGTATTTTATTGTACCTATATTATAAGGATGAAAATATCAAATTTAGATATATATATATATATGTATATATATATATGTATATATATATATATATATATATATATATATATATATATATCCACAACTCACTTATGTTCCCTAACTGAAAGAATAATAGACATTTTCTCATAATGCAGTTGAACTGAATTTGGTAATATATTTTAGAACCCCAACTTTAGATAAAAAAAATATAATATTATAATATAAATTAACATAAGAATATATCAATGACAAAATGCTGCAAAAGTACTGATACAAATTCAGTATTTTTATAAATAAATGTAAATATAAATAAATAAATTCTTCTTCTCTATTTTCACATATCCAGGAAAAATGTCATGATGCTGTTTAAAAGACAGCTAGTAAATTAAATTAGAATTATTCCTCTGTTTAGAGACCTCATTGAAGAGAAGTTGTGCAATATGAATTCTGTGTAATATTTTAATACCTAATATATATGCAGAGTATAATGTATATAATTTAAATTTAAACATCTGTCTCTCCTTTGGCTAACACAATCTACAAATTATGCCATTGTTTTATTCTTCAGAACTGATTCAAATCACAGTCTGTAATGAAGATGATATAAAGGGAGATAAGGACCATTACCTATGCATATCCTACATGACACAACACTACCAAAACAAATTAAGAACTTGGTGAAGGAAAGATCAGGCTTTGAGAAAGCCATAAAAGCACTAGGGTAAGCATGATTGAAAATAAAGAAATAGCCAATATTTTAAAAAAATGTTCTGACAGAGATATTAATAGGGTAGAAACAGTAGTTTAAAAAATCAGGATAGGAAATAAGACATTCCTGTTTCCAGTAAATGCAGTGGTTATAAACATGGTATCATATACTCATACATTTACAGCCTATAAAATAAAACAAAATACTGTGAATTCTATTATGTGTAAAAACTACAAGTGAAAATGGACAAAAACCCCAGGAAACATTTTATCTCTTTCTGTTTTATTTTTTTGGAAAGCCTTCTAAATTAATGCCTTTTTAAAAGCTTTATATTACCTTTCTTCATTGGTTTAATTAGTTTTTATTATAAACCAATTCATGTTAGTACAAAGTATTATAGTAGAAATCACATGCACAAAAGTGGCAGGTTTTGAAATGTAATTTTGAATGGGAAGTTTCTTTGTGGTTTCATATATATGTATTTATAGAATCAATGTATTGTATAAACACATACAAAGCCTAACACAGAACATGCTGCTTCGTTTTTTTTTTTCTTCAAGTAACATGCATATTTTTTCTTCAAGGAAGTATCTTTTTCAAATATCATTCAATAAATAAAGTATCTTACTACACAAACTGTGTTCCTCCAGGTGAGGAACAAAAATACAGAACATACGTGAGAAAAAATATCTATTAGCAGGAAACACAATTAGCAGTAAAACTAGCCAACAACTTGAAGTACTGATAAAAGTAGTTTATCCCATCAGAGTATTCCTTAATAAAGGGTAAGTTGGTAATGAAGGTTAGAGAAGTTATTTCAAAATAATATTCTATATAAAATACACTTTTTTCCAAATATGCATAGGTATACAGGATTTTTACATAGTTTGAATATTTTCTGGAATATAGAGAAGGAATATTAGGTTATATGACATTTTCACTTTGTCTAGATTGAGAGTCAGTGTATATCCATGCATTGAAAAGAAAATGACAGACCCTTGAGGTACTACACCTTGCTTTGGTTTGAGTACAGTTCTTATCTGCATGATTTTAAATTACTTATGTTCTTATGTTGGTGGAATCACACTACAACATTATTCTCTTGTCCTGAGAATTTGCAATTTATAGCCCTCTCTTAATGAGTAAATTTTCCATGACTGACCCTGAGAATTTCTTTATTAGATGTCACAGTAAACATTTAAAATTATTTCCTTTCTTTGTAATAGTATCTTACATATATAAAACTTTCTTTGCATGCACTCAAGAAATACACTTAGCCCTTGTCCTGCTTTTGGCCAGCACAGGGTTAATTTTTGATTTTTGCCAGGCGGGAGCGGGATCATTGTCAGGGGCAGGGAGAAGGAAGTCTTTTCAGGTTGAGGTAGCATGAAAATGGTCAGGTAAAGGTGAAAATTTGCATATGAATCACTCACCTCTCTTATACATTTTTGTTATTAGTATTGTTGCCGTTATTGTTAATTTTCTTATCTCATTGCTGTTTCCTGGAAATTGTTCTTACCTCAGAATGTGATCTTTACCTTTTGTGCCTCCAATTCCCCTTTCCATCCCTCTACAGATGGAAGGGAAGAGGGAGAGGGGGAATGAGTGAACAGCACATGTTTTGGAGTGGTATCTGTGGGAGTATTAAATTGAAAAATACCATTCCTAACGATGAGAATCCTAAAAAGAACAAACAACAGTACCTATTTTATACAGCATCAGTGGCTTTAGTAATCTCTCAATTACATGTTTTAGACATAGAACAAGGAGGAAATATCAACAGGAACAGTAGATGAGCAACTTAACTTCTAATTATCCATGTTGGTTATTCAATTAATGGGGACAGGGAAAATGAGGAACACAGAAAACTGGCTCTGGGGATGTGAGTTCTCTGCGATTAAACCAAAATCCACTGTGTGGAGGTTTTGTTCAGCTCATTTGGTCTGTTTTCCTGGACTTGCCTGATGATCTCCAAAGTTTCTTGTTTTCCATGTAATGACCCTTCAATGGAATTGTCACTTCAATTGATGAATTCATGAGACACAAAGTAAAGATGTGCTCCCTGGCTATCTGACATGACTCCTGCTAAGGCACCAATGTTCTCTTTAAAGAGTCAAGAGCTGTGCCAATAAATAAACAATGTCTTTCAGAAAGAAAACAGAGAAAGTAGGCTTCTGAGCCAGGGGATCTTGAAGCAATATCCAAAAAATAAAGAGAAAGAAGGGAAGAGTCTACTTTTTCTTTTCAGTTAGCTTTTGTCTCCTTCTTGCAAATGAAACTAGATTTCTAACAGAAATTTTTGATATAACATAAACCACTGATGTAGTACTATACAGATGGCACCATATATCTTCTCCATTTGCATATGTTCAATCTGTTTTGATAACAAGGAAAGACAGAGTTATTAAAGCTGTGAAAAATCTGCAGGGAGAAAAAAAAGAGCAAAGAAAGGTGTTGCTTTTTGAGTCAGCACAAATATAAGAATTAGGATGAAATAAATGTAGAACACATAACAAATTTTGTTTTTCCAGAATGGATCCTGTGCAGATCATAGGTACAGATTCCATGTCTAGATTAGCATCTATTCTGTGTGATGGGTGTCCCCCCTTCCCTCTAATAGTGAACTCTCTGGAAAAAGACAGCCTATGGTGCATAACCTTGCCAAGAGCAGAGCCTAGCTAGTTAGAACAAGGCAGAGGATTGAAAAGTACTTGCTTTTCAGGGACTAATGCACAGCTCTAGGTGAGCAATAGGTAGTTGGCTAATTGGCTTTATCCCAGCCATTTTCTTATAAATTTTTTTCAGTTAGTAATTCATGCTTAATAGTAGAGTTAAAAAAGTCTAGATCTAGTCTAGATATTTTATAAACATCACTGACCTATTAATAAAAATCCTCTTTAATTAAAAGAAAACATGCATTCTAATTTTTGAGCAATATTGGATATATTTTCTTGGAATGTGATAATCTTTTCTACCAAAAGGTCTAACTGAAATTAAACCAAACTTTTTCTTTATTGCATTCAGTGATCTATACACATACTGGATGTAGTCCAATTCAAACACATTTGAAGGATTAAAATAAAAATTGGTTTGGGGATTTAAACATCTGTGAATTATGACAAAGCTAAAGAGATTCTCTCATCATACTGGAAGCCAATACCTAAGTGCTGAGCATGCTTTGGGGCTCAAAATGAGTCTCCACTGCCTGACTGATTTTAAGGATTAAGTAAAACTTGGTGTACAGAAGTCCTCTATAAAATACCCTGGAAGACCAAGATTAAGGTTTGTGATGTCTAACATGACACTAGAATGTGTCCATATCTCTAAGCAAGTAATTTTCAGTCTTTTTGTTATAATCAGAGCTAAAAAATAGGCACTGTTGGAGTCTTTTAGAAGTACCTGACTGGTCTGATGCTGGCACTATAAGATTAGACCAGCTGAATCTTAGAAATGTCTGCTTCTTTCCACTAGCATTTCAAATAACATATAATCATTAGGCTTAAAAGATGTTTAATCTAAATGGACTGCCAGCCTTTATTCTTTTAAATTGCCACAGTTTTCTACTCTTTTTTGTAACAGGAAAAAAATATAAATTGTTAGCTTGTAAATTTGAATATGCAGATAGGAAAATTGCTGAAATAAAATTCTACTCTTGACAACAGGTTTCCCAGTAAGGTTGTGGACCATTTGGCCCTGAAGATTTTTAGAACTCAACCACATGAAATCTTCAGCAGCTTGAGCTGAGCTTTGACATTTACACTGATTTGAGCAGGAGGTCAGCTTAGGTGACCTTCAAAGATCACTCCAACCAAAGACTTTCCATAGTTCTTAGAATAATAACGTCAACTCCAGTAAAATGAACCCATGGGTTTTTGATTACTGCACAGCAAAAAGGCTGAAAGATATGAATTTTGCTGCATAAATATTTTTATAAAGCAGTATATTTATGTATATTTCAGTTTCCTTAATATATGAAACATTCTTCTCTTAGCAAAACCAGAAACTGATAAACCCGTGATTTTATGTACAGTGTGGCATAGAATGAGATTAAATATATGCTAATTAAGTCAATTTTCTTCAAAGGCTTTCTATAGTGTGTTGAATGTAATTTGAAAAGAAAACTTTTGGCCTTTATTCTTTTCTATGAGCCCTCATTAAAAGAAGAAAGGATTTTCATACAGGTTTTTATTCATTTAGTGGGGGAAGAAGGGGAAGGATTTGGTTGAAGATTGTAGAATTGGTGAAATTTCCATATTTTACAATGTAGTATTACAATTTCTAGATATTTTATATTAAAAAGTGTTTTATTCCCAATGTCTAAAAGAATATTTAACAATTAATATTTAATGTTCTTTCATATTTCTGAAACATCAGGAATACAATCATAATAAAAAATTCTAATTATTTTGAAAGAGACAAAGCAGAAGTGTGTACCACTTTTTTTGCCTCTGTCTTCAACAAGGATGACAGACCAAAAGAATCTCAGTGCCCTGAGCTGGAGCACCATGACTGCCAGAATGATAAACTCTCAACTGACAGCGAAATTGTGGGGAATCTGCTGCTCTAGCTGGATCGCTACAAATCTATGGGGCCTGATGGGATTCATCCAAGAACCCTCAAAGAGCTAGTTGATGTCATCACAAAACCTCTCTTGATGATTTTTGAGCCATCTTGGGAATCCAGAGACATCCCAGCTGACTGGAAGTTGGCAAGCATCCTGATCTTCAAGAAGGGCAAGAAGGAGGAGTGTGGAAACTACAAACCTGTCACTCTCACTTCAGTGCCTGGTAAAATCAGGGGAAAAGTTATTCTGGGAGGCATTGGAAAACACATGAAAAACAATGCAGTCATTGGTCACAGCCAGCATGGATTCGTGACAGGACAAACCTGTCCTGCTTGTCAAACCTGATTTCCTTTGACGACAGGGTAACACAGCTACTTCATCAAGGGAAGCCAGTTAATGTAACTTTTTTGGATTCTGGTAAAGCTTTTGATACTGTCTCCAAAAAGATCTTTCTGGAAAAACTGTCCAGCACACAGCTGGATGAACACATCATGTGATGGGAGAGAAGCTGGCTCATGGGTCAGGCACAAAGGGTTACAGTGAAGGGTGACCTCAGGCTGGTGACCTGTCACTAGTGGGGCTCCATCCTTGACCCTGTGCTCTTCAACATCTTCATAAATAATGTGGACCCAGGACTGGAAGGGACAGTGAGCAAGTTCACAGACAATACAAAACTGGGAGGAGCTGTTGACTCTCTCAAATCAGAGAGGCCCTCCAGAGAGACTTTGACAAATTAGACCAATCACCAACTGTGAGAAGTTCAACAAGGCAAAGTCCCAGAATCTGCACCTGGAATGGGGCAGCCCTGGGTATATGGACAGACTAGGGAAGGAGAGGCTGGAAAGCAGTACCATGGAATGGAATGGAACCCAGGGGTCCTTGCTGATGGCAAGTTGAACACGAGCCAGCAGTGCTCTGGCAGCCAGGAGGGCCAGCCCTGTCCTGGGGGCATCAGGCACAGCATGGCCAGCTGGGCAAGGGAGGGGATTGTCCTGCTCTGCTCTGAGCTAGGGCGGCCTCACCTCGAGTGCTGGAGGCAGTTTTGGGTGCCACAGTGTAAGGAAGACATAAAACTATTAGAGAGTGTCCAAAGGAGAGCAACAAAGATGGTGAAGGGCCTGGAGGGGAAGCTGTATAGGTTGAGGTCACTTGGTCTGTTCAGCCTGGAAGAGAGTGGGGGAAGACCTCACTGCAGTTACTTCTTTGTGAGGGGAAGAGGAGAGGCAGGCACGGATATCTTCTCTCTGGTGATCAGTGACAGGACTGGAGGACATGGCCTGAAGTTATGCCAGGGGAGGTTTAGGTTGAATATTAGACAAATGCTCTTCACACAGAGGGTGTTTGGGCACTGTAACACAGTCCCCAGTGAAGTGGTCACAGCATCAAGCCTGACAGAGTTCAAAAAACATTTGGACAATACTCTGGGGCACATGATGTGGGGGATGGTGCTGTGCAGAGCAAGGAGCTGGACTTGAGTATCCTTGAGGATTCCTTCCAAATCAGCATATTTTGAGTTTCTGTAAAAGAGACTGTAGATCTTAAATTATTCAATATTCACTCATATTACAAAATATTGACATCTTGTTTCTGAATTTTTTTATCAGAAAGTTATGCATTTTGAAGGGATGATGTTATTAAATATTATAACCTAGTTTAAGACAGTAGCAAACAATGATGAGAAGCCACATCCTGATTAAATATTATTATGTCTTTAGAGATAGATATTTCTATCTCTTCAATCACTTCTCATTATGAAATATTCAAAAATGGAAATCTAGGAATTGATTTAGCCTATCTAAATATAGATATTTAGTGTCATCCAGGGAAAGTGGCTGAGAGAAGGTGGAAAATGTAGAATTTCACTTAGTAAATTTTCCACTGGTAATCCTGTGCTGGAAAGTTTCAGTGAGGCAGAAAGCAACAGAAAGTGTGGAAAGACTCTGACCATGGGCTGAAGATCAGTTTGACTGAAAAATTAAATTTATTTGTATCCAAATATTTTTTCCTATTCCATTTCTGAAAGAGAATGGGGGAACAGGACAGGGGGCGGTGGGGAAGAGGATATACATAACTATTATATCATATAATAAATATCATATTACATACATAAATACTTTCCCTTTGATGACTAGAATCTATTTCTGAATCCAATAGGTAGGACTTGGGCACTTTTAATGACTAACATATTGCAAACAAATTCAACACAACAGGATTTCTAAGGAGACAGTCATATTCAATAAGGTGATGCTGCTCTGGCTCTTAATGAGCATACACTGGTGATCACCAAATAATGCTAGGAATTCTTGCCATATGGAAAGTTATCTCCAGTGTTTACAATGACTTCACCCAGCTGTCACTGCAAAGTGGCCAGCACTAGAATTATTCTGTTTTCAATCTGTTGGGGAACATCAAAGGCAAGATACCATCAACATGGATTTTTGTTTTTCAATATTACATCCATACAGATAAGAAACTGTTGCACAGTCTCTTTTAAAGTCTTATATTACTGCACCTTGAACTGTCCATTTCTGGAATTAATCAATAATTTCAAAATAAAAAGGAAAGGAGAATACAGAAGACACACTATTGACTGTATATTACATAAAACTCTGCATATATACTAAGATGATCTGTCCAATATCTCAGTGGCAGCACATTTTGTCCTTATGTAGCACTTTTTGTGCATAGGTCCAAGAAGAGGGCTCTTTTGTCATGAAAGAATTAATGAAATGCATTGAATCAGGGGTATTTTGCTGCCACAACCAGGGGCATAGATCTTCTGTATGTGAAAAAACCCCTCCAGGACAATCCATGCTTCTAATCCCTGGTTTCAGAGACATTTAAAGGTTGTGTCTGTTTGTTGGTAAAAGGTTTCAGAGACATTTAAAGGTTGTGTGTGTTTGTTGGCAAAATTTAGTTTTGTGGTAAGATCACAATGGTTCTACATTAGGGTAAGAGAGGTCGCTGGGAGGGATTGATGTAGAGTGGCAGTGCAATAATCTGGGAAGAGTGAGAAGGAGTGCTCTGGAGGTAAATACAGTTAGAAAGGAGTCAGTGGCAGTTTTGCAGGTGTTAAGGTATAAGGGACAGGGCACCTGAAGAAGTGTAAGGTGACTGAAAACATTAGGATGAGTTGATGTAACTTCCTGACCCATAGGAACCTTTAGTTAGCAGGGTGTGCTTCTCTTTGTCAGTCTTGCTCTCTTCTTTCATACCTTGTGTCTTATTTGACAGTCTGTCTACACTGTACCTTGCTACTGTGACCTCCTGATTGCTTTGCCTGCTCCTGTGAGCTGCTTCGAGCTCTGCTCTCTGAGCCATATTTATAATAACAGAAAGTACTGTTGTAATGGAGAAATCACCAGAAGTCAGAAGAAAGGATGATTTGAAAATACAAGCTATAAGAAAAAAATCAGGAAATCTGGAAAATACAGGGACTATGGAACTGCTAAACAAATTTGGACATGTTTATTAAATTTTCTTTGCTCTATCATTAGATCAGAATATGAGATGTGGCACACTGGCATCTGTTTTCTGAGAGCTATCTATTACTGGGAACACTGTTCTTGCCCTGTGAAGGTCTGCAGGTGGAAAACTGAGCCCTGGCCTGAGATTTGGCTATTTGAACTGCCATGAATGTCTGGGAAGAACATGCAGAATTACTGGACATGCCAAATAACGGACCAAGTATATACAAAATTATAGATACTGCTAAGAGGAATGAAAAGATTTCACAGAGGGTTAAAGGAAACAATAAAAGATAGCCAAGCTTCACAGACATTTAGAGAAGAGGTTTAAGGCTCTTTTGGACAGCAGTGTCTTGCAGGGTCAGTGAGGCCTAAGTTACCATATCAGCAAAAAATGCATGAAGAAATCATTGCATCTCAGTATGTAGCCATAACAAACGCTTTCTTCACAAGCAGGGTGAAAAACTGTCTTGTGAAAGATATGAAACTTCTGTTGGTTCTTTTACTATAGATGGATAGACAAATAAAACTTTAAAGAATGTTAGGATGAAGTTCAAGAAATTATATATATAACTGATCTTTAGACTGCTATCTTCTATCCCAAGAGAAATGTTTCAAAATGACAGCTTGTCCTTCCTTCCTTCCTTCCTTCCTTCCTTCCTTCCTTCCTTCCTTCCTTCCTTCCTTCCTTCCTTCCGCCACTTCCTTCCGCCACTTCCTTCCGCCACTTCCTTCCTTCCGCCACTTCCTTCCTTCCGCCACTTCCTTCCGCCACTTCCTTCCGCCACTTCCTTCCTTCCGCCACTTCCTTCCTTCCGCCACTTCCTTCCGCCACTTCCTTCCTTCCGCCACTTCCTTCCGCCACTTCCTTCCGCCACTTCCTTCCGCCACTTCCTTCCTTCCGCCACTTCCTTCCGCCACTTCCTTCCGCCACTTCCTTCCGCCACTTCCTTCCTTCCGCCACTTCCTTCCTTCCGCCACTTCCTTCCTTCCTTCCGCCACTTCCTTCCGCCACTTCCTTCCTTCCGCCACTTCCTTCCGCCACTTCCTTCCGCCACTTCCTTCCTTCCTTCCTTCCTTCCTTCCTTCCTTCCTTCCTTCCTTCCTTCCTTCCTTCCTTCCTTCCTTCCGCCACTTCCTTCCGCCACTTCCTTCCGCCACTTCCTTCCTTCCTTCCTTCCTTCCTTCCTTCCTTCCTTCCTTCCGCCACTTCCTTCCTTCCGCCACTTCCGCCACTTCCGCCACTTCCTTCCTTCCGCCACTTCCTTCCTTCCGCCACTTCCTTCCTTCCGCCACTTCCTTCCTTCCTTCCGCCACTTCCTTCCTTCCGCCACTTCCTTCCTTCCGCCACTTCCTTCCTTCCGCCACTTCCTTCCGCCACTTCCTTCCGCCACTTCCTTCCGCCACTTCCTTCCGCCACTTCCTTCCGCCACTTCCTTCCTTCCGCCACTTCCTTCCGCCCCTTCCTTCCTTCCTTCCTTCCGCCACTTCCTTCCGCCACTTCCTTCCGCCACTTCCTTCCGCCACTTCCTTCTGCCACTTCCTTCCTTCCGCCACTTCCTTCCTTCCGCCACTTCCTTCCTTCCGCCACTTCCTTCCTTCCTTCCGCCACTTCCTTCCTTCCGCCACTTCCTTCCGCCACTTCCTTCCTTCCGCCACTTCCTTCCGCCACTTCCTTCCTTCCTTCCTTCCTTCCTTCCTTCCTTCCTTCCTTCCTTCCGCCACTTCCTTCCTTCCGCCACTTCCTTCCTTCCGCCACTTCCTTCCGCCACTTCCTTCCGCCACTTCCTTCCGCCACTTCCTTCCGCCACTTCCTTCCTTCCCCCACATCCTTCCGCCACTTCCTTCCTTCCTTCCTTCCTTCCTTCCTTCCTTCCTTCCTTCCGCCACTTCCTTCCGCCACTTCCTTCCTTCCTTCCTTCCTTCCTTCCTTCCTTCCTTCCTTCCGCCACTTCCTTCCTTCCGCCACTTCCGCCACTTCCGCCACTTCCTTCCTTCCGCCACTTCCTTCCTTCCGCCACTTCCTTCCTTCCGCCACTTCCTTCCTTCCTTCCGCCACTTCCTTCCTTCCGCCACTTCCTTCCTTCCGCCACTTCCTTCCTTCCGCCACTTCCTTCCGCCACTTCCTTCCGCCACTTCCTTCCGCCACTTCCTTCCGCCACTTCCTTCCGCCACTTCCTTCCTTCCGCCACTTCCTTCCGCCCCTTCCTTCCTTCCTTCCTTCCGCCACTTCCTTCCGCCACTTCCTTCCGCCACTTCCTTCCGCCACTTCCTTCTGCCACTTCCTTCCTTCCGCCACTTCCTTCCTTCCGCCACTTCCTTCCTTCCGCCACTTCCTTCCTTCCTTCCGCCACTTCCTTCCTTCCGCCACTTCCTTCCGCCACTTCCTTCCTTCCGCCACTTCCTTCCGCCACTTCCTTCCTTCCTTCCTTCCTTCCTTCCTTCCTTCCTTCCTTCCTTCCGCCACTTCCTTCCTTCCGCCACTTCCTTCCTTCCGCCACTTCCTTCCGCCACTTCCTTCCGCCACTTCCTTCCGCCACTTCCTTCCGCCACTTCCTTCCTTCCCCCACATCCTTCCGCCACTTCCTTCCTTCCTTCCTTCCTTCCTTCCTTCCTTCCTTCCTTCCGCCACTTCCTTCCTTCCGCCACTTCCTTCCTTCCGCCACTTCCTTCCTTCCGCCACTTCCTTCCTTCCGCCACTTCCTTCCTTCCTTCCGCCACTTCCTTCCTTCCGCCACTTCCTTCCTTCCGCCACTTCCTTCCTTCCTTCCTTCCGCCACTTCCTTCCGCCACTTCCTTCCTTCCTTCCTTCCTTCCTTCCTTCCTTCCTTCCTTCCTTCCGCCACTTCCTTCCGCCACTTCCTTCCGCCACTTCCTTCCGCCACTTCCTTCCTTCCTTCCTTCCTTCCTTCCGCCACTTCCTTCCTTCCTTCCTTCCTTCCTTCCTTCCTTCCTTCCTTCCTTCCTTCCTTCCTTCCTTCCTTCCTTCCTTCCTTCCTTCCTTTCCTTCCGCCACTTCCTTCCTTCCTTCCGCCACTTCCTTCCGCCACTTCCTTCCGCCACTTCCTTCCACCACTTCCTTCCGCCACTTCCTTCTTTCCTTCCGCCACTTCCTTCCGCCACTTCCTTCCGCCTCTTCTTCCTTCCTTCCTTCCTTCCTTCCTTCCTTCCTTCCTTCCTTCCTTCCGCCACTTCCTTCCGCCACTTCCTTCCGCCACTTCCTTCCGCCACTTCCTTCCGCCACTTCCTTCCGCCACTTCCTTCCTTCCTTCCTTCCGCCACTTCCTTCCTTCCGCCACTTCCTTCCTTCCGCCACTTCCTTCCTTCCTTCCTTCCTTCCGCCACTTCCTTCCGCCACTTCCTTCCGCCACTTCCTTCCGCCACTTCCTTCCGCCACTTCCTTCCTTCCTTCCGCCACTTCCTTC